>NC_073695.1:177591291-177920685 GCF_029784165.1 Wyeomyia smithii
ATTGCGGTCCTGGCAGAGTCTTATAGTCCAGTTTTATGTAGGTTTCGTCATCCATGATAACACACCTCATTTTTTTGGTCAGAAGTTTGTCATAAAGCTTCCGAGCTCTCGGTTTCACAGATTCAGCTTGTTTTGGATTTCGTTTTGACTGCTTCTGCTTCCGACGGGTCTGCAGACCCATTCTTCCCTTGGCACGCATAACGTTACTCGCCGAGGTTCCAAGCTTTCTCGCCACATCTCGTACTGGTACTGAAGGATGCCGCTTGTAGTATTCCTTAACCTTTTTGTCCATTGTGGGATCAACATGCCCGGGTTTTCTACCACGTCTTGGGGCATCAGTAAATGTGCATCTTTATAATACTTCCGCAATGCGGTTTGAACTGCTCCGGCACTTATACCTTCTTCTCTGGCTAATTTTCTTATAGAAAGACCACTCACGGTGCCTCATTTGTGCACAATTCGCTTTCTTTGCTCGGGAGAAAGGCCACGCATTTTCAAAATTTCGCACTAAATGTTAGAAAAAATGACAGCATCTGTTTCTTTTGGATGTAAATAACAGGACGCAGCCAACGTTTGGTTGAATACTGCACGTTATTTGAAATGACGGTTGATCGTAAGTGTATTTAATTTATAATTGCCGGAACGGTCTATATGCTGATAATGAAAGCTTTTCGGATGTTGTGCTCATGACTGAAGGAAGAGATAAATCAGTACGTTGTGAGACACGGAGATGAAGCCAAATATATATCTGTTCCAAATTTCTTGAAAGTGTAAATTGATTTAAGAGAAAATATTAACTCTTTAATTAGGTTTTTATTTCATCCTGAAAAGGACAATTTGTTTAATTCATTGTTTGATAAGATGCCGATCACAACTTTGCGTTATCACTGGCAGTGCGAATAAAGTATTCCTTGGGGGAAAATGAACACTGAAAAGCTTTCCAGAACGTTCTTTTCATTGGATGCGTTTTCTAGTGTGCCTGCTATCGCTCAGAGATAGCATTTCACTAAAATTCCACCCTGCATCAGCGGGCCCTGCTTATATAGATGCTGAGACCAACGTCAACCGCTGCGCTACCCCCGTTGTCACAGTAGTGGACGCTTCCGTTGCCATTGGTATCTGCTGCCCTGCATCACCTGGTCCTGCTATCGATGCTGAGACGCGCTCCGCTATCCGTTGCCATACCACAGCTGTGTCCGTTGTCCACTGCACTGCTACTGCCGCTGCTAAGGGAGGACTGCTGTTGTTGCAGTCTAGAATTATAATTTGCGGCTTCGGGTGAAACAGGCTCTTATATAGGCCAAATAGCACGTTTCAAATGGCAAGGTCTATGATTCTGTCGACCGTGCTTGGGAAGCAATCATATAACGACCAATCAGAGGCCGAAGTTTTCGTTTTGACAAGGCTCGACTATTTTCAATAGTACAATGGTGTGAATAATAAAATTACAATTATCTTCTTTTGGGAAGAATCTTTGAAGATTTTCCAATCTATTGCTGCAAGAACGAAGGAAATCCATCGAATACTAACCGATTTATATAGCATTTGGAATTGAACATATTTTTCACTTTTTTCGGTTTTAGATTTTCATTTTACATCCCTATGTAGCCGAACTTCCTTAGAAAAGTATTCTACTCAAGAAAAAAAGACATTTATTTGCAATGCATTTGCTCCATTTACGGTGGAAACAGCAGCACTGTCTGTCCACTCGGACCTGCACACAAGCTTTCATGCAAGCCTTAATGTGGAAAGCAAGCGACGTTCGTTACAATTGTCACTTTCTATGCATGAACAATTTTGAAAGTAACAAAAATATCACTTTTAAACTACCTCCCGCATGTTCACTATACTTATCTTTAGCCGCATCGTCTTAATGTTCTCTTCCTCTATCACACAGGATTCGGAAGTCCCAATTGCACCACTAAAACTAGTTTTTTTTACGAGCCGATACAGAATTGACTCTACACTTCTCAAAGCAGTGTTCATCAATCCTTTCATTCGTAATACCCTTTAAACATACTCGACTTTGAACGAAGCATTCTCAACTTTAACTACAACACGAATTACACCCTCCACGTATTATAAATCACGACAATACGCGACAACTTTGGACGCAATAAATGAAGACAAACCCTGCTGCAGACATCGGTGGCGCCAATCCCATATGCTAATTCAGCTATTTCATCGAATAATTTTCACGGCACTACGATACACATCAAGTAAAAGTTTCGCGGCACTTCGCGATATTAAACAAATTTTCATCCGAAAAATCGCTCGAGCGAAAATTTCGATGTCCGAACCCGGCCATGGCCTGCTTCCACCTTCTGTGAACTTCTAAGTTCGTGTGTTAAGTGAAATTCGAACTTCTGGTTGCTTAGGTTATCCAACTTGTTACATAGTCGTTTTTTAAAAATTCCGTAAATTGCTAAAATGGCTACCGTTTCAGTAAAAAAATAATTTTTTGACGTAGAATTACGTCTTACGGCAACATATACAGGGGACCAATTTCATTACAGAGATCCAATTTCAAAAACCAAAAACATCGAGAGTGCACAAAAATTGTCCATTTTCAACCGTTTTAAGCTCAGTCAGTTTCCAACCGATTTTCGTCATTTTTGCAGTAATCGATTGGAAAATCAATCAAGCACCCGTCCAAATGCAAACAGTTGTAATCTGATTGTTCGAACGTTGTACTATAGAAAATTGTCAAGCCTTGTCGAAACGCAAATGTCGACCTCTGATTGGTCGCACAATGCTTCTTTCCCTAACAAAGTCGACAGAATATACCTAGTTGACTAAGAATGCGCGCTTTGTGTTTTATGTATAATTCATTCCATGATTGTGCCGATACCACACGGACGTTGGTTGCTGATCGTGAAGAAGAAAGAAAAGCCGGGTTTCAATTTCTGGCTGATCGCGCTGGGCGCGTTGATACTTAAGCATCTGACTATCTGGCGGCTGTTATGGAGTTTTCGGTAGCTGCAGAATTATTGGAAATGGCAGGCAATTCTACTAAAGAAAACGGGAGAACTAGAATCATCGGCGAATGGTTATCCGAAATGATAATGATTGAACAAACTTGCCAGTTTTTTACTGTTGTCAAATATAATAGCACCTGTTGGTACTCCACAATTATGTGATTGAAGTAGTTAAGGTTTTTCATCATGTGTAATAGACGGAAAACCGCAAATTTCAGCATTCGCAAGACAAGAAATATTCAACATTGCCTCAAGAATGTGTTGGTGGCCGGTTGTAATATATACTTGTTCTAGTGCTGGATGGCAGCAGATAACATAAATGCCGCATTTACGCTATTGCGTCTTAAAACAAAACGGTTTTAGTTCGACATCACAGCAGAATTTCCACCTTCATACTCATGTCTACCGTCGGCAGTATCAAACACGCAACAATCTGCTTCCATGCGACTTTAGTCACACCTATTTTTCCAGTTAGCCCATTCCACAACGTGCGAAAAATCTATGTCAGAGCGGATATCGCGCGCTATCTGGACCATGAAGCATTTATGCGATAGTTGAATGAAATTTGCAACTGCAGCAACCAGCCATTTTCAAGGCTACTAAATATATTTGGAAGAACGTAATGAATGGTTATTACTAAACTGCAACTTTGATTGCAGTTTGATGCTGCTGCAATTGCGCAGCAGTGTGATGTATATTACGATTCATTGATACTGTGCATCACACGCGGTATATGCGAAACAAATCCGATTCCAAACAGAAAAATTCAGCAAGTTCTGCTCACGGTACCGAGTCCGTTTTAGAAAATTTATAACACTTAATTAACAAGGATGTTACGTCTTGAAGAAGACAGTTATTACTTGACATCACAACATAATATATATGGAATATATGGAATATATGGAAAAATATATCGCTTCGCACCATTAAAATGATTAACCCTAATCGAGTGTATTTCCAAAGTTATTGCAAAAAATTATAGACATAAGACAGGCTGTCGTAATTCTACGTTAACCTTGCGGTCGTTTCTTATAAACAACCTCTTCCACTTTTTTCATGAAAAATTACTATTAAAAATCATAGAAAATTGAAAAATTCTGATATCGAAAAACGGCTACGTAACAAGTTAGATAATCCATTTTTACATGCTAACACAAGTTTTCAGCCAAATCGGTTCGGTAGATCTGAGACGAATTTCTCACCAGTTGAAAAAAACATGGTTTCGAGGAAAACGTTGCCCACAGTGAACTACTTACTATATTTGTATCCACCACATGCAAAATAAATCTTCAAATATACCTTAATCGATAGCCCTTCTACCCGAACATTTCATCTTACTCTAAACATTTGGAAAAATCACGAAAATTTATTAATTTTTCAACTTTCCAGATTAGGGTCTTCCCTTAATGTGGTAACCACAAATCAGTAAAAATACGAAGATTTAATAATTTGTTTCCGATTTTTTATCGTCGATTTTAAATTATGATTATGCTTAGCTGGTCCATAATATTGACGTGACTGTATAATAACTCTGTTCATAACTAATCCACAAGTGCCTTGTGTGCACGGCACCATTTAAGATTTTTGAACTTTTCAACAATGCCTAACTGGCTAAAAAACATCTTGTTAAATATTACAACAATATTGTTTCCCCATTTTTCCGCTCAGATTAAACGTTAGATTGAAACGTTGAACTGAACGAAATAATGAAACTCCTCGAGCATACACTTTCCGTATGATTCCGAAGCGCAACATAATGTTAATCAGTAATCAGACAAATCAACCGCAACGCCTTCATTAAACTTCCGCCAGTGTCAGGAGGAAAATTTTCGCTATATTGTTTCATCAAGCTATTGTTTATACTTACGCTTACACTTTCAGATTTCGCGGTTCACTCTTCGGAGGTGGAATATTTGGGTGGCAAACGTGCTGCACCAGTGATAATAATAATAATAACATTAATAATATTGTAGACTCGAAAGCTTATCCATTGTCTACCGCAAGGAGTCGCCGAGGGGTTGCCACGAGAGATGTGCTAGAGGAAGTCGGTTCGTAAAATGTGGGAGTTAAACTTTGTTATAAAACTTGTGCTTCAAGCTGCGATGTCGTGAATGAAAATTTATTCAAATTTAATATATTTATGTTTGTTCTTGTATTTCTCTCCCGGCGTTGGTGAAACCTTCCCATTTGTAATGATTCCCAACGCTGGCGCTTCGGGACAAGAAAAAGTACGGAACTCCTTTGCTCCCCAGATACAATTACAGATTTATTGTGTTTGGCTTATGAAGCGTAATGATTTATGCAAATTGGTGGATGCCGGAAAAAGGAGACAACTTTTCAAATTAGCTATTTGGTGAAATATTTGCCAAATATTTTTCTCTTCATTCAACAGGAGTTAGAGGGTAGAAAACACTCCACGGCTTAACTGGTTTGCTAGACCGGAACCGGCTGGTAGGTATAAGATGCCTGGGAAAATGAAAGGCCATAAAATAATGCTACTCGATAAACCACATCATATTTGTCATCGCATACATACAAGATCATAAAGTTCTATAAAAATGAACCTACTTCAGATGAAACGTGTTCGTAATGTGTCTCCGGGAATCCCCGTGTAGGCAGAGAGCAAAGGGACTAGCCGGAAGTTAATGGAGCAGAAGTAACGGTATCGGTTGACAACACAAACAAAAAATTATGGAGTCGAGAGCCTGGGAAGTGGTCCTTGCTTCAACAGAACGGCAAACGAAGGGTGACCGCAAAATCTTTCTGGTGTATAATGATGTTTTCGTTTTGTCAGTGCACTCGACAGTGGGGCACAGATTTCAGCAGCAGTTGGAGATTCAACCGGGAAGTCGTCCGAATCTCGGGGGTGTGCTGAATTATATAGACAGTCGCGTCGGTTGTCGTCTGGAGCTTATCACAGAATGCGGGGGAGGAAAATAACTTTAATTGAAATTTTATTACAGCCTCATTTATCTAATGGAAGCCAATTCATGTACCCGATAATGTATTTTTTGTTTGTTTATCTGTTGGGGGTATAAATTGTCTTTTCTACGTTTCAATTGTAGTGAAACTTTCGAACCTCGCCCAATAACTATATAATTGTGTTTCAGTTGAAATGGAACTTAACTTATTTACTCTCAGTCTCAACGTAGAATTCGACAGAGCTCAAACACTTGCGCTCCAATAAATATATCCCGGACCGCACCAACTCCATTCCTTTAACTCTCTAAACACATTTCACATTATCGCTACAAGTTGAATCTTGTACCGTTCGACGCGATAGCACTTGGCATCACATCAGGCGGATGATTGATGGTGAAATTGCAGCAGCGGTGAGGACGTACCCAGCATCCGATTTCCCGCGTACAAATCGATGTTCAACATTCACGGACGATCGGTCGGTCGCCCGTTCCGGTATGTTAAGCGTCGGCAGCTTCACGAGATTGATTGATTTTTGTCCCAATATAGAATCGTACTACATTCGTTTTTGTCACAGAGACGGATATTTTCGCGCGCGTTCGACTGCGGCACTGCATTTTAAGCCACGTGGGACCTACTGACGGCTGGTGCCTATTAGCTGTCAAGTGTTACTATGTGTGCTAAATTGGATTGAGAACGTGGCAAATATTGGTTTAGGATTGAGTTCGTATTGTTCGATTGTCGCGTGAGGCTGTTTCGCAGGGCATTTTAAAGCGCTCTCAAACATATTTTTTCTATTGATTGGCAAAGTAAAAGTATTGGCAAAATTGCTATTGATTGAATTCAACTCAAAGCTAAAAGAACAACGTAATTTTAATATATTTGTATTATTTAACTTCTTCCCAAAGCCACGAGCATTACAAAACAGTGTGAAGAGATGGAACGAGTGAACTCGTATTTTTGACATTTTTTTTCATCAACAGAAGGATGAAAGCGGGAACTAGTAGAGCACCCGTGTACTTATATTTCGATTATGCCAACATTTTTCTATGCAACCAGCTCAACACCGGCTCATCAGTCATTGGGGGATAACCGGTTACAGACACCGTCTATAAAGGGAACCGAGCAATGTTATTCCACAGGGGCAAACGGAGAGCATTGGTTCTAGCCTGGCACCTAATAAAATTGGCACAAAAATGAAACCGGAAAATTCAAAGGGGAGAATATGATGAAAAGGAGAGCATATCCTTTTCTTCGTTCTATGAGATACATATAAGCATTACGGACTTCCGCCACACTGCGGTACGATTCATACAAGAAGGTAGAATAGTAGTTGCCAGTAGTCACCCCTAAACTTACTCCCGCAACGAAGCGAGGGCGCATAACTAGGAACGGAAGCTACAACGAGTAAAAAGACGTCACATTGGAGCCAGACAAATAAAAAATTTAATGATCAAAACAAAATGGCTTTAGATGTTTCGACGGATGACTGTAGGCTGTCCTGCAGTTATGAAATTTGTGCATTGCGGTTAACCGTCTCGGGGCAGATCATAGAAATAGAAGAGGCAAATTGTTTTTTAAGTCTTATGAAAGTCGGGAGTGGAAAGTTTGCTTTCTATAAGCATGAGTAATTGAATATACCGTTCGACAGATGGAAGTGATGCGCGAAGAAAAGCTGTACAACATTATGAGGCGGATCACGTGTTGCTATTTTTTTTATCAAGTTCTAACGATATGGGGGAAATAGGATATCTGTAGCACATTGTTGAAAATTGCGAAACGTGACGAGTGCTGTGCTTTATTTGCGTGCACTTGAGGGTGTGTATTTGAGTAACAATTTCTGGATATATTTTTACATTTATCCAACTAGCGGTGTAATCTAATCATCTCATGTTACATTATTGTTTGGTATTTGGCTCTATCGCCTGAAAAATGTAGGTGAAATAGTACGAAACAACGCATAACTCTCAGTTGTTGGGGAGCTACCGGGCAGTTGTATCTCGTATCAGAAATCGCTAAAACCAGTGGCTTCACAATTTCTATACAAAAAAATGTTATGCAATATATTAGTTGTTTTTTATACCGTTTGCCGTACCCAACTGTACGAATGAAAGAGAAGATGGAGCTGCCGGCATTTGAATTACGAATCTGTTTTTGAAGGCCGTACTATGCAACAGACAAAAATGATCACCAGGAATAAACAAACACATATAAGCTATGTTTTTTTTTAATAAAGCGGGTAACGTATGTAGTTTCAAGAGAATGCAGGAGGTGTAACTTATATTTAGATTTTTTTTCGAAAAGCTGTATTCTTGCAAAGGTTGTTTTTTCAGCTTTCTCTTCTAGGCCAAATGACTTAACACTACCCATTAGTCAAATCCTGTTCAACACTTACGCTTTTTTTATACACTTCCATCCATTGTCAAATTCTAGTCGTTTTTGAAGATCTTTATTGTTTTCTGAAGCTTGTACTTCATAATCGGCCTGAATTTTTCCATTGAGCGAAGTTCTGGGGAGTTTGGTAGACTTACATCCTTCAGCACAAAAATAACATCGATGGCTTCATAACACTCCATCACCGGTTTTGCCTAATGGCACGATGCCAGATCTAGCCAAAATGAGTGTCACATTCGTGGGACCGGAGGAAGGGCAGCAGGCGCTTTCTGGGGCATTTTCCTTTTCATTTTTGGCCGATGATGGTGCCAGTTAATTTGTATGGCTCAATGAATTTGCCGAACCCACAAATCGCCTGCCACACCAAGTACTTCTTGGCAAATTTGTCGACCTTTTTCAACCGTTATTTCTCCGAAACATCCAGGAGGGACTTACCGACGAAAAATTCCACACCGAGGATCTACTTTGCGTCCGAACAAAACTACGTCTCGTCATCCATAATGATCTCCATTGATCTCCATCCGATGCATAGTTGTGGTACATTCGACCTTCCGATCTCTCCACTCCGCGTTCAGTTACAGCCTCGCTAGCCTCGCGTGCTAGCACATCAACAGGATCAAAGGCCGGAAAATCGACCGGAGCGGCGGCTGCGGGAAACCCATGGGTTATCGTAATAGGAAAAGTGCGAAGGAAGGTAAAAAGCACCAAGACGGAGCGGCGACAAAACGTCCGCCAAATGTCAAAAAGGCGAGGAGCAGGGGGGGCGCGTTCATACTCATGACTGATGGTTCTAAGTACTTTGAAGTCTTGAAGAAAATGAGGAGCGCAACCCAGCTCAAGGATTTTGGGACGGATGTGCGGACCATCCGTCGATCTTGCACTGGTGAGATGATTCTTGAGCTTCGAAAGGATGCGAAGAACAAAGGTGCTTCCTACAAGGCGGTAGGCTCACCTCGAAGGTGACTCTCCAGCTTAAAACCAGGATGAAATCACTGGGGGGTGCGATGTTGCACAAGCCCTCAAAGAGAAATGCGGGGTGGAGGTGGTCACTGAGTCAAAAGGACCCAGGTGGCTACCTTCCGACTAGCATTGGTAGATGCGAACCTGGCATATAAGGAAGGTAAGCTAAAAGTCGGCTGGTCAGTATACCCTCTGGGTATACTCCAACAACCGGACGTTTGCTTCTTGGAGCCAGTTATGCAGTCGTTGCGGTGGTGCGTGGATTACGGGGAGGCTCCCTAGTGCATGGAATATTCCAGAAAACGGGACGCCAAACACTTTATAGGAGGCCCAGGCGCCCAGCCGGTATGCTCGCTGCGAAGCCACGGGAATGAAGGTAACGCAACTGAACCTGAACCACTGCTACGTGGCTTAGCAGCTGCTATACCGAGCTGCCACTGAGTCGCTGTCGAACATCGCCATCGTAACGGACCCCTACCGCATACCTCCCGGAAACAATAACTGGGTCGCGGATAAGTCCAGTATGGTGGCTGTATGAAACGACGAGAGGATCCTAGTTCAGGATGTTGTTTGAACCTCAAACGAAGAGTGCGTGGTTACCAAGGTGAATGGAGGGTTCTACTGCAATTGCTATGTTTCGCCACGTCGGTCTACCGAAAGGTTCATTCAGATGGTCGACCAGTTATCCATGGAGCTAACGGACCTAACGCTGTTGGTGGTGGCGGGTGACTTCAACGCTTGAGAAGTCGATCTACGAATCAGAGGGTCAGATCCTGTAGGAGGCTTTGGCAAAGCTCAACTTAAACCTGGCTAACTCTCGGATCAAATGTACATATAATAGAAATGGTGCCAAATCGATCATCGATGTGGCGTTCTCCAGCTCAGGACTGATCACGAAATGGAGAGCAGACGATGGCTACACCAATAGCGACTACCAGTTGGTTTGCTATAGTGTAGACAACAACGCGAGGCGATAAGTGACGGGTAGAGCAAACACTCATACTGTCGGCGGCTAGAAGACATCGAATTTCGATGCCGAGGTATTCCAAGAGGCAACGGGAAGATAGCGCGATGGAGGCAATTGGCTCCGCCCGACTGCTGACCAACTAGTTGCCATACCTAGAACTCGCCAACCTAGGAATGGGAAGCAATCGGTTTACTGGTGGACTGATGCGATAATGGACTGATGCGATAACGGTGCCTCCGTACAAGACGGACGATGCAGCGTGCGCGAACAGACGATTGAGCGCCTCGCACCATGCGGATCTGCAAGATCAGTGCTAAAGAGTGCAATTAAGGCAAGCAAGAAGGCCTGCTTCGATAGGCTATGCGCGAGTGCCAATACGAGCCCGTGGGGTAACGCCTGCAGGATCGTAATGGTCAAGACCAAAGACGCGCTGGTGCCTGCAGGCGATCACCAGCGATGCTGGAGAGTATCATCGGAGTACTCTTTCCATGCCATGAGCCCAGTCCTTGTCCTTCGGCAGTCGAGTCTCAGGTCCGACGTTCCAGTAACCAGACCAGGGATGGTCGGCCAACCTGCCGAACATCCAATCCGTGAGCGACGACAGCCGTATCGAGATCGAGGGAAAGAAAAGGGTTACGAATGAGGAACTCATCGTGATCTCCAACTCCCTAAAGGTGAACAAGACACCGGGACCGGATGGAATCCTAACCTGGAAATCAGGCTGGCGATAAAAATGGCCCCCGGGGTGTTTCGGGCAGTCATGCTGAGGTGCCTGGATGACTGCCTCTTCCCGGACAGGTGAAAGCGGCAGAGTTTGAGAACCGAGTACAGTAAAGTTCTTTTTTACACGATTCTACGTAACGTGCAAAAAAAATCGTGTGAAAAAAACCGCGTAATTTGGAAAAACGTCGTAAAAAACAACCGCGTTATTTGGAAAAACGTCGTAAAAAAAATCTTGTAAAACAAAAACCGTGTAAAAATGAAACTGCGTAAAAAACAGCCTATTATAATTTGTTACTGCTACTTACTGTAACAATTTCACGCCAAGACGAAAAATCGCGCCAAAAAAAACCGTGTAAAAAAAATCGCGTTATTTGGGAAAACGACGTAAAAAAAATAGTGTTATATGGAAAATCGTCGAAAAAAGAATCGTGTAAAATAAAACCGTGTAAAAAAGACTTTACTGTACTTGTTTACAACACGGAGGAGGGTAAGAAGTGCGTCCCAATTATCGCAGGAGTTCTGCAAGTTTCTATCCTGGGACCGGTGTTGTGGAATGTCATGTATGACGGGGTGTTGAAACTCAAGTTCCCTGTAGGAGTTGTAATCGTCGGCTTTGCAAACAACATAACGCTAGAGGTCTACGGCGCACAGTGAGACGAATTCAAAAATAGTAGAACATTGGTGTTTGTGACGAAACGCATGGTTTTAGCATTTCGATGTCTTCTAAATAGTTTCTCAGTTTTATGAGTACTTTATTTCGATGGTAAAATTTTTTGTTTAAGGGGGGTGTACGCCAAAATAAAAAAAATAACTTTTTTATTTTTTGATAAAATAGGTAACTTTCTTCCAACATATTGTAGAACTAGCTATTTCGAGCAAGTTTGTAGAACATTGAAAAATTCTATCTCTTAACCTAACAAATTTATAAGATATAAAAGCAAAGCACCCCCTTAAAATGTGTTTTTGTGTGATAACGCTCTTATCTTAATTTTGCCATTGTTCAAAAGTTCTACAAACTTCAAACTAAGATAAATTGTTACATATTTTTAGAAGAAAGTGTATCGCTATATCTTTATTTGGAGGAGTAATGTCTGTTTTTACATTTTTTTGACGCAATTTTCTAGAGAACATATTTTGCGGAAAGGCAGTTCTTGGCAGCTACTTTCAGTTTCATTTTATTTGGATACTTATTCCCTCCAATTGTATATATATCTCGTACTGGAATCGAAGGGGATTCATGGTAATTTTTCGAAAATTAAGTTGCAACTTTTTTGAAATTTGATTATTTTTTAATCAACTTTTTTTTTAAATCGGACAATCGGTGCCCGTAAATGAGTAAGCCATGCACGTTTGGTGATTTGACAGGTGCTTGGAAATTTAAGCGAAGTGTTGAAATGAGTAACTTCAAGAAATCCGAGTTGTTTGACGTCTGGCTTAAGTCAGATTCGTGAGTGCGAAGTGAAAATGTTATAAAATATGTTAAGAATAAAATAGGTGGAGAAAAATTTGATTCAAAGCGAAAGCAGGTTATCGTGAAGCTGTGTTACAATCTGCAACAAAAATGGCTGTTTGCTAAGCGTACCTATGCTGTGCTCGTAGATCGTAATGAAGCATCCTGTACACCGCCAAAGTAGGTTCTTAGCACCCGTTGTTCGAAAACTCCGAGCGCTCGCAGGTCCTCTTCAAGTATTGTCCGTGTCTCACGCGTACACGAGCTCGTCGACTACCTCAAACTCATCACCGCCCGTCGATTATCACAACACTATCTAGGCGTGCCCTGTCGCGCTCAGCACCACCCGCTAGCAAGTACTTCGTTTTAGATGTATTTATCTTCAGTCCAATCTTCTCTGCTTCACATTTTAGTCTGGTGTACTGATCTGCCACCTCCTCAAATGTTCTGCCGACAGTGTCCACGTCATCCGTAAAGCAGATTAATTGACCGGATTTAACGAAAACCGTGCCCCGCGTGTCTGTTCCCGCTCGTCTCGCATCACCTTCTAGCGCAATATTGAATAGCAGGCAGGAAATACCATCACCTTGTCGAAGTCCACTGCGGGAATCGAATGGGTCACACAACACTGCACATCCTCCATCGTAGCCTTTATCAGTCTGGTTAGCTTTCCGGGGAAGCCGTTTTCGTCGAGTATTCTTCATAGCTCTTCACGATTAATCTTGTCATAAGCGGCTTTGAAGTCGATGAAGAGATGATACGTAAAGACTCTGTATTCACGTCATTTTTGGAGGATCTGCCGCAGAGTAAAGATCTGGTCCGTTGTGGGGCGACCCGCCATGAAGTCGGCCTGGTAACTTACCACGAATCTGTTGGTTAGTGGTGACAGCCGCTTATTTGGGATATATCTTTGTAGACGGAATTCAGGATAGTAATCGCTCGGTAGTTTTCACAATCTAGCTTGTCGCCTTTCTTGTAGGTGGGGCAAATAACCCCATCCTTCCACTCTTCCGGTTGGCATTCCGTTTCCCAAATCTTGACAATCAGCCGAAGCAGACAACTGGCCAACTTGCCCGGGCCCATTTTGAGAAGCTCCGCTCCGATACCGTTTTTTGCAGCTGCCTTGTTGTTATTGCGCCGCCGGATAGCATCATTAACTTCGTCTATCGAGGGGGTGGCACATCTCCGCTGCTTGCTGCGTCGCTGTTCTGGTCTCTTGCCTGTTCGCTATTCAGATGTTCATCGAAGTGCTGTCTCCACCTTTCGATGACCTCACGATCATCCGTCAATATATTTCCCTTCTTATCCCGCATTTTGGCTGGCGGAACAGAGCCTTTGCGGGATGCGTTGAATCTCTGATAAAACTTTCATATCGCATGAAAGTGGTACAGCTGTTGTAGTTATTCGCAATCCTCCTCCCCCTGGCGGCGCTTTTTTACTGGAAAGTTAGGTTTGCTGTCTCCGTTTCTGTTTGTACCGCTCCACGTTCTGACGGGTGGCTTTCTGCAGCATTACTACCCGCGCTGCGTTCTTTTCATCCAACATCTGCCGACATTCCTTGCAAACCATTCGTTACTCGGTACTTCGCGACCTAGGACGTTCTCCGCTACACTGCTGATGGCTGACTTGACGGTATTCCAGCTCTTCTGGCAGTGCAGCTTCAAGAGAAAGCGCATAGTTTTCGGCGACTTCTGGTTGCTTAAGCCACGCGGGATTATACCTTGACGGGCAACGGTACCGTACGTTGTTCACAACGAATAGTTTTTAACGTATCTTTTTCTTTATTACTAGGTAGTGGTCCGAGTCGATGTTAGCGCCCCGATGTGTTTTGACGTCGATAATGTCTGAAAAATGCCGACCATCAATATAAACATGATCGAGCTAAGCGTCTGTTTGGTTAGGTGATCTCCAGGTGTACCGATGTTGGAGGCTCTGCTGGAAAAAGGTGATGTGTATGGCCATGTTCTTGGAGGCGGCGAAGTCAATTAGTCTTAGGCCATTTTTATTTTTCAGCTGGTGTGCGCTGAATCGTCCAATTACCGGTCTAAATTTCTCCTCCTGACCGACCTGAGCGTTGTTATCCCCGATGAAAATCTTAACATCATGTTTTGGGCAGCGATCGTATTCACGTTTTAACTGCGCGTAGAATTCGTCTTTTTCGTCATCAGTACTTCCGAGGTTTTTTTAGATTTTAGATTTTTTTCGGGTTTTCAAATAGCAGAAGTAGCGTACTTCGAGAACAATAATATGAGAATGAGTTAATACTCATGAAATGTGACAGGTTACAAACTTTTCAGATCATGTATGAATGATAATTGAACGTTTTTGAGATAACACTGTAAAGAGTAGCATTCATTCAAATAAGAAATTTGAAGTTACGCATATTAGGTACAAATGATCAATGTTTCGAAATTGATTGCCTTGTCATTTATTAGGGAACTTCTGAGTTAAATTTTATTTTTTCATCTTATCTCTAAAAAACCGCACGCTCAAAACTTTGCTCATAGCTTTACTGTGTTGATGAATTAATTGGAAAAATTGTCGAATATGTTCAATATCTTAAAACTGATTATATAGCTATACCTTTGCTTGTAGTATGTCGAAAATTTCGGAAAGGGGGTCAGGGAAATATGGCTGAAAATTATTAACCGAAAGATTTATTACCATACTGAAGACAACTTTTCAGAACATTTTGTGCAAAAATTGTATGGAAAAAATTTAGATTTCATTGGGTTTAACTTTCTCGTAAATGGAAACCATTTATATAATAAAATATTTTGCATGCAACTAGAAGTTTTCCAATTGGTAAAGTCAATAGTGATCCACGTCATTCAAATTCAGCGAATAGCGCTTGATTTGATCCAATAGTTGATAGAAACATTTCCTTTTTTGTGGACAGACATTCCCTCAGTTTCAAAATAACTGAGACCCTGCTCAACGCGCCTTAGGTAAGCAAAATAATAACCTTTCTTTGACGTAGCAACCTATTATCTAAGCCCAAAAAAGTAGTCGTAATTCAGAGCTACATCTGCACTCACTGATCCCCGTTCTACTGTAATCATTTACGTTGTATACTCAATATAAAATCCAAATATCTGCAAAACTCCATCGAAGAGGCAGTAAAGACGATTTCTATTGTTTGTTTCTCTTTTATTCTGTGAAATCAGCACACACCTGCGCTATCAATTGTATATCAAGCAGTCGGGACTTGAAATATTTCAAATGCTAACAGAGCGGGCACAAATTTCACACCATATATACTGTACACAGATCCAATATCCCTACTTCCCTTCGCTGTTTCGTGTTGAATTGTTTACCATAAGCGGAACTGGTACAGACACATGAAAGATCAAGGATATGCCTTTCGTCGACAGAAGCAATCGAGGAAAAAGGAGATCCCCCAATTTGGACTGGTCCCATAAGTCACTCGAAAATTTATGCGCTGGGAATCATCCTATCAAAAGTCACATTAAAAAGGCGCTGCTGTTGAAAATTTGCGAGGACGTGAAGCTGTGGACGGCAGCGCAAAAAATAAATAACATTTTCATTTGGGGTACACTTTGAGCCGGCAGAAGAGGTGTGTGGAAGTTGACTTTCAGATTTAGGCGCGCCTCAAGATGTTTTTCGATGATATCTTGTTATTACATTTGCCAGGAATTGTACGCCAAGGGAGGGATTTACCATTCCTCATCGGTTGTTGTCACGTTTCGTGCTAGCAATTATGTGAAGTTTCGGATGTGTGGGTGCTGCCAGAGTTTCATTAATTTTTAAGTATTTAAGCAGCTTAAGCTTGAACGGATTATACTGGAAATAGTCACTGCATTTCTCGTTTTAAAACTTCAGGAGAAAACAGATATTTGAAATCAATTTCCAGTATTGTATAAATGACTTGTTTTTTTCGAGGATTTTGCATTTACGGCTTTAAGCTGTATCATTTTTCTAGCCCAACAGTATATAAATTTTCCAAAGAGCAACTCCTGACAACCGACCGGAACTGAATGCCTTCGGAGGAAAAATGCTTTTCTACACATGGACACCGGCAATCAATCGTCGTTATACTGGGTTGGCCTAAGTTCGACCGCATAGTGCTGCCACTTGAAAGCACCTCTTGCATGACTTTACTGCTTCCGAAGGAAATTGGAAAATTAATTCAATTTTATTCAATTTGTGAGCCGTCACATCATTTGTCATCGGGAACAGTTGGGTATTTGTTGATATTCAGGCCTCTGTTGCTACTGCTGCTGCTGCTGTTGTTGGTACAGAGCGTCGATGGGATGCTCATTTATAATCAGCCACCGTGACATTGTCCGTGTCGACTGAACCGGATTGAGTCAGGATTGTCGTGTTCCGTTTAATTTACCTTACACTCCGGAATAGATTAATTGCGTTCTCCGGTGCAAGTGGTCCGGTCACAGGGCACCGTTGTCCTAAACGGAGTTCGTCTTTCGGCGCACCAGGCGTTGATGTGTTGAAAGCGCTAACTTTTCACTCGGTTCGATGCTGATGCAGGAAAAACCGGGCACGTGCTGTTACATTGGCCCAACGTGATAGTGACACATCTTATCAAGATAGATAGGAAAGCATGACTGCTCGGCTCAGCGCACGAGTTTACATAAAGAGCGGTGGGATGGCTCACGCTATGCTCTGCTGGCTTGCCAAAAGAACCCTTCCACTCCAGAATAAGTTTCATTATGTTTGTCCGGACAAATGACACTTTCAGTATGCTAGCAAAGGTTGTAGGCTATCTAAGCTATTTAAATATTTAAATTATCCTGATGAGTTGCCACGCCGTTAATGGGCTTCGGCTCCCGTTTTAACATTAGGTACGTGTAATCATTCCATCGCAGCAGATGTTCCTGACAAGTTTCTGGAAAGTCAGTGCACGACGATGTTCGGTTCGCTGTCGAAACATTTGTTATGTTACGGAAAGATGCAGATTACCCCTTTCTAGTTTATTTATTGCGTAGTAGATTGATTTCGTGCAGAATTAGCATTAGAGTCGATTTAGTGGTAAGATATAATATCATAATGATGTTTGACTGTATGTCAGCTAGAATAACACTGATTGACTAGGCTTATAACGCGGGTCAAATTCAAATTAATTATATAGTATAATCAGTGAATCACACACATATTATTGGGGTATGGAATTAACTCATAGTGTTTTACAAGAGATGGAATTTCTTTACTATAACACAAAGGTAAATATCTTCTGAAGTGCATAACATTTCGTTGTGCGTCAATAAACATATCTGAAACAAACACTCGTAAATACTAAAAAAATGTTTTTGCGGAAAATGATAGATACATTATGATAACAAAAACCACAGAAAGTTTTTGTAAAGTCTGGCGAAAAGAAAATCTAAACGCTGCTTTTGCGTTACCAACAAGGCTCTAGTGCTAGAATCTGAAACAAAGTTTCGTCAATGCATTCCACCACGTTGCGCAACAGCACAGATTGAAACATTGACAACGTTTAAAGCCTGGAAAATTGTCTAAAGTGCTAAAAAGGTCCAAATAACAATGTGTAGTATCCTATAGGATTACAAGGAGAACCTAGGTGTGAAAAGTGGCAAAAGACCTTCAGCAAAATCGTAATTGGGGACCAAGAACTGAGAAGGATGACATTAAAATGCGTTAAAAGGGGTTTCCTCATAAATTAGAAATAGTTTTTCTAAATTTTTTTTCAAGGTTGAAGAATGAAAACGTTAGAGCTGCCGAAAAAAAAATTCACCAACGCGAGTACGACGAGCAAGTGCTCGCAAGGCAGAGATCGTTTCTGTGAGTAACGACGTGCGAAATATCTTTAGAACAGTCAACAATGTTAAAAGCATGAACTTTCATATGCCGTCCATGTGTGATAACAAGGACGGTATCCTGTTTACTGATAAACCAACGGCCGTAACCAGGTGGAGGAACATTTCCAATCTCAGCTGGATGGAGAGGATGGAGAAGAGCGAACAGGATCAGTATGAACATTTCTAACGACAGACAAGCAGTGGAGCCACCAAAAGGCGATTAACATCCTGAAAAAGCTGCTCGAAAGAACAGAATCCTGGACAAACTTGTAAAAGCGTGAGGTGTGCAGTAGGGTGGGACAAAAAATAAGTATTAGCTCCAATGCACTTTTCGTGTTCCTTATGGGTCCTGTAACAACTGTGTAACTTTTCAGATCGATCGGTGGAACCCCTGATTTGCGCCCGATTTTTAAAGTTTGCATACGATTTTATATGGGAAAATCCACTTTTTCAAAACTTATCCTCTAGAAATTTCCAGTTGGTTCATAAAAATATACCAATACATGATATTTGTAGGAAATTTTCCTGGGAATAATTCTTCTGAAGACTGTAAGGCGCTACAAAATTTGTAGAAAAAGTTATTCACCTTAAACTGATCGAATGTCTGACGAACGGCTCAACATTGAATTTTTCCAGCAACACTGCTGCAGCATGCTGCTGTTGCAAACTCAACAACGTGATGAGAAACAGTTTCGCGTAGAATTAAGCTTGAAAGCGTGATTTTTTGCTCATAGTATCTTCGGAGAAAATGCCTAGAATATCAATCCCTATATTTTGATAGTATTCGTTGTGTGATGCATACCCCTAGAAGTGATAAATCAGCTTTCTAAACACCCCTACGTAGTGAAAAACATTTTCGTGTGGGATTAAGCTTGAAGGTGTGATATTTTGCTCACGTTATCTTCATTTTCGGAGAGCTTGCTTAAAATATTAATTATTAAGTTTTAATGTAGATTGATTACTCCCCCTAAAAGAGGGAAGTAAACTTTCTAAACACCCACCTCGTGTGACAACTTGGGTTCTGGTGCCAATTCAATAGATCATACCCTGGTGTCTTTCAGAAAGGAGTTAGGTAGATACATAGCTACAATTTGCGCAGATACATGGCCAGCAGGTCACTACGAACCAATGAGGTATACACAGGTGAGGAAGAAGAAGACATTCGTCTGTTCTAGTAGCGAAAAAAGGTAAACAGAAGCAAAAAAAAACTTAAGAAGGCAAAACAGCTTGAGAATGCTAAAGTCTTAGTAAAGGCTGATAACATTCAGAAAAACTCTACACTTTCTAACTTTGTAACAAAGGCAACGAAACGATTTTTCGAAATCATGAAAATCTCAACGGACTTTCTTAAAGAAAAACCTGAAAAATGGCAATCAAATAAACAATATCTGGAAGCACAAGAACGCGTGAAGGCAATTGCAGTAGTGAATGATTTTGCAGAAAGGGCCGTGAAGCTTGTCAGCGACTACAACAACAAAATAACAAAAGATCCCGATCAACAGAATTATTTGCTACAAGTTGTCGAATCCCACAGACAACAAAAGCCTCTGAAATATTGAAAGGTGATAACCTTTTTTGTTGAATTTTTGTATATGTTTTAATCAACATAAATTGCAATAATTATCAGAAATAAAAAATTAAGTTGGAGCCAAAGATGTTTCCATTTTCAACAGACAGCGGTTTGAAATCAACACGGGGAGCTAAAGAAAAACTTTGAAAACCTACCCTTTTCCAGTTGTTTCGGATCTTTCAGCGGCCCACCTTGGTGCCCGCTCAACCAACATCCCGCCCAAAGATCAATTCTCTCTTTTTCTCTTTTTCAATAGACTTCATTTACCGTGGTTCGTAGTGACCTGCTAGCCATGTATCTGCACAAATTGTAGCTATGTATCTACCAAACTCTTTTCTGAAAGACACTAGAGTGACACGACGTGGGTGTTTAGAAAGTTTACTTCCCTCTTTTAGGGGGAGTAAGCAATCTACATTAAAACCTAATAATTAATATTTTAAGCAAGCTCTCCGATAATGAAGATAACGTGAGCAAAATATCATACCTTCAAGCTTAATCCCACACGAAAATGTTTTTCACTACGTAGGGGTGTTTAGAAAGCTGACTTATCACTTTTAGGGGTATGAATCACACAACGAATACTATCAAAATATAGGGATTGATATTCTAGGCATTTTCTCCGAAGATACTATGAGCAAAAAATCACGCTTTCAAGCTTAATTCTACGCGAAACTGTTTCTCATCACGTTGTTGAGTTTGCAACAGCAGCATGCTGCAGCAGTGTTGCTGGAAAAATTCAATGTTGAGCCGTTCGTCAGACATTCGATCAGTTTAAGGTGAATAACTTTTTCTACAAATTTTGTAGCGCCTTACAGTCTTCAGAAGAATTATTCCCAGGAAAATTTCCTACAAATATCATGTATTGGTATATTTTTAGGAGCCAACTGGAAATTTCTAGAGGATAAGTTTTGAAAAAGTGGATTTTCCCATATAAAATCGTATGGAAACTTTAAAAATCGGGCGCAAATCAGGGGTTCCACCGATCGATCTGAAAAGTTACACAGTTGTTACAGGACCCATAAGCAACACGAAAAGTGCATTGGAGCGAAAAAATTACACCTACGCTTTTTTCCCATACAACTGTGTCCCAGTCTAGTGTGCAGCTGCAAAATGCGATCCACCGAATCATTTAACGAATGCGGAGGGATGAAAAATGTTAAATGCTTGGTTCGAATGTCTTATTTGCCCTATCTATAAAAAGGGCCATCGACTAGACTGCAGAAACTATAGACGCATCACGTTGCTGAATTCCCATTCAATTTGCTCTTCCGTAAATTGTTGTTGAGATTCAGACCGTTTCACGAGGGATCAAATTTACAACTTGCACAATTCCGATTTGTTTGTAGATTTCAAGGCGGCGTACAACTCAGTCAACCCGAAATGAGCTGTGGCAAACGATACTAGAGCCAGGGCCCTACAGTTTCGAAACATAACAATGAAACTGAATGATTCGCGCAGTCATTTCGGATTGAATATATTTGGCATATTTGGTCTGTTTGTTTTGGTTTTTGTCGCTTTAGTCATGAAATTGATGAATGCTGAATTTAATAGAATTGGAACGATTTTTCAATCAAAACCCGATCGCGGTGAACGTTTATGAATAAGGCATTGGGTAGTGAAACTTAGTGGCAGCAAGCAGTATTTGACGAATATTGTTAAAGTTTCATCAACACACAGGTAATCTATCAAACCAACAAGCTTCATGGACCAGAGTTAATCTGCGTTAACGCACTATGAAATCTGACAGCAGCAAATCCTCCTTGTTTAGGCTACTGTCATCGAATCACGGTGAACAGTTTCGCTATCAAACAGATTTGATTACGAGTTTCCTTCCCGTCTGGTGTTCATCGCATCATTGCAAATGAAACTGATGACTGTCTCAACTATTGACGGAGACGCTGACGCATATTATGACATTTTCCTTTCCCTAAGAGTATCATCTCTACCAGTCAAAAAAAGTCAGGCGGTGGAGTCCTCATTGCCATTAATGTAGACTTTACTTCTGAAGAAATAATATCCGACAAATATAAAGAATTTGAACACGTATGGGCCAAAGCATTTATTGCTGGCGAAGAACATATCTTCTGTTCTGTGTACTTTCCACCGGAACATGCTCATAAACATTCGTATGAATTATTTTTCAAAACTCTAGAATCTATTATGTCTAACATGAAACCAGAAGTAAAACTGCATGTCTATGGCGACTTCAACCAACGTAATGCAGACTTTATTGTAGACATTGAAAATGAATCTATCTTACTCCCAGTCGTAGGCGAAAACGAAACACTGCAGTATCTTTTTGGCAAATCCTCAGAACTCGGTCTATATCAAATCAATCATGTCAAAAACAAACAAAATGCTTATTTAGACCTATTATTCACAAACTGCACTGAAGACTTCTGTGTAGATGCATCATTGACTCCCATCTGGAAAAATGAAGCATTCCACACAGCAATTGAATATTCAATAGTAATGAATAACACTTCGTACCCCAGCGACTGCGAGTACGAGGATGTACCGGAATACCACAAAACTGACTTCGAACAAGTCAAACGTAGACTTCGCATAATAAATTGGCGTAGTATAATTTGTAAAGAAGGAAATGTCAACGTAGAAGTATCAAAATTTTATGAAATAATTAATCAAATTATATCAGAAAATGTACCTCTAAAGAAAAGAAGACGAACGAACACCAACAAATATCCAGTGTGGTTTAATCCACAATTGAAGAACCTAAAAAATAGAAAACAAAAAGCACATAAAATATACAAAAAAGACAGCAATAGCGAAAATCTTCAAAATTACCAAGAAATTTGCTGTCAACTTGACGCAGCCATTAAAATTGCACATGAAGAACATAATCGTAAAATCGAATATCAAATCAAGTCTTGCCCTAAGAACTTCTTTAATTACGTAAAAACCAAATTAAAAAGTAACAACTTTCCATCACGAATGCATCTTGACAGTAATGTAGGACAAACTAGTAATGAAATATGTAGTCTTTTTGCCACTTTTTTTCAAGAAATTTACACCAAATATGAAGAAACAGATCGCGACCGCGAATACTTCTCGTATTTTCCTGAATTTTCGAATTCTTTATCTGTCAATCAAATATCTGAATTCGAAATTCAAAACGCACTTAAAAATTTAGACGCTACGAAAGGTCCTGGACCTGACAGAATAGCTCCAATTTTTCTCAAAAATTTGGCAGAAGAACTATCTACACCATTACAACACCTTTTTAACATGTCCCTGAAGAATGGAATTTTCCCAGAACTCTGGAAAACCTCATATTTAGTGCCAATTTTCAAATCTGGCGCTAAATCTGACATTCGTAATTATCGTGGAATTGCCATTATTTCATGCATTCCAAAATTATTTGAATCAATAATTAATGAAAAAATCTTTCAACAAGTAAAACACCAAATTACAACTCAACAGCACGGCTTTTACAAAGGCCGATCAACTACCACAAATCTTTTGGAATTCATAACTTTCACTCTGACTGTAATGGACAACGGTAACCACGTAGAAGCTCTTTATACGGACTTTAGCAAGGCATTTGACAGAATCGACATACCATTATTACTCTTCAAGCTCGAAAAATACGGAACTGAAACAAAATTTTTGGAATGGCTGCAGTCATACTTAACAAAACGAACACAAATAGTCCGCTTTCAAAATTCCTTTTCAAACCCAATAGAAGTAACTTCTGGGGTTCCTCAAGGTTCCCACCTGGGCCCTCTTCTTTTTATATTATACGTAAATGACATTTCCTTTCTTCTTAAGTCAATACATGTGCTTGTATATGCTGATGACATGAAGCTCTTTATAGAAATAACCAATGCAGAAGACTTCGAAATATTCCAGAACGAAATTAATGTATTCTACACTTGGTGCAACAAAAGCCTATTACAACTCAACATTTAAAAATGTAATTCAATAGCCTTTAGCAGAAAAACAGTAACACCACCAACAAACATTTTCTTAGGAAACCAACCAGTAGAAAAATGCAAAATCGTTAGGGACCTAGGCGTAATCTTAGACTCCAAACTCACATTCATAGAACATTATAATACAATTATCAACAAAGCAAATAGTATGCTGGGCTTTATAAAACGCTTCGGCCACAATTTTCAAGACCCATATACAATCAAACTATTATATATTACATACGTCCGACCAATTCTGGAATATTGTAGCATTGTATGGAATCCCTATATTGCCACACATGAAGAACGCATTGAATCTGTCCAAAAACAATTTCTTTTGTACGCGCTTCGTAAGCTAAATTGGACATCATTTCCCTTGCCATCATATGAAGCACGCTGCATGCTTATAGACATACAAGCACTTAAAGAACGCCGCGATCTTTCAATGCTTTATTTTATCAATGACATTATTTCTCAACGCGTGCAATCTACTCAATTATTATCACAACTAAATTTTTATGCACCCAGTCGTCAATTAAGAAATCGTAAAATATTTTCGGAAAATTCTCACAGAACAAACTACTCAAAAAATGGCCCAATAAATCGCATGATGCGTCACTATAACCAGCACTGCGAAAATATCGACATCACCATGGGCAGAAATCAAATAAAAAAACGACTAACTACTGGAAATAATGTATAGAATATAAGAAAGCATTGTATTATTATAACTGTAGTCTACATTTGCTTGACGAAATAAATTAAATTAAATAAATTAAATTTGAAATTAGTATCGCATCCTGACATTTGATGATAGTTTTCTTACGCCGCAAGACGCAGTTGGAACGGCAATGACATCCAATGAACGCATGTTCCGATCATTATTTCAGAGATTTTTTTGCTGTTGATCGCTTGACGATTTTTTCAACTCCCTCCTCCCTCTCTGAATGTTTGATGTATTGTATGGATCCTCCCTGTCTCCATCAGATGAGAGTGACGCTGTTATTCTCGCTTTCAATTGAAAATTATTTCTTTTTTTCCCAAGTCCTTCAGCTGTCAAAATCAAAGCAACAGCTTTCGAGTTTCATTTGACTCACACAGTGCTCGAAAATGAAACGAATGTTTCTCAATTGGGTCCTAAAGTATACCAGTTTTTATTTATCATTTGAAAAAGCATCGTTTTCTGAGCAAAACGTGATTTTTACAAAACGTTTGTCATTTTTCTTCGATTTTTAGATGAAGAATGAAAAACTGCTCGAAATGTCTTAAACGGCTGTTCGCTAATGTACAGTGTATGGGTGAACTGTCAGTTTAGGCGTTTCGAGTAGATATTTATTGTTCATTTAAAAATCGAAATATAGTGGTACATATTTTTTTAAAAATCACGTTTCGCTCAGAAAATTACACTCTTCCAGCTGATACATAAAAATCAGAAAACCGTGTAAAACTTAGGACCCAATTCGAAGCGACGGATCAAAGCGTCATTATAACCTGATAATTGTCAAGAGGAAGTGACTTCGTCAGGCTCTGATCGAGAACAACCGTAGGGCTGTGGAAGAGTTCTTTATGGATGTCAATAGAGACGGGGTTGAGGCCCATCTTCATTTGCCAAAAAGAAAGTACATGGCAACTTGTAGGAAAAGCGAGAACGCTAGATAGGTTAGGAGGAGGTAGATGGGAAGGTCTTCTGAGTGATTGAGAAATTCGTATATCCTGCTACACTCGTGGCATGTGACAAAGAAGTGGGCCGCGAAGTCAAACGACCAGCTTCAGGTGCTAAAAGGCCATTCTACGGACTACGTAACCAGCTGAAGTCCTATTGCCTGCACACTCGTACAAAACTGTTGCGGCATAATAAATACAAAAGAATCTACATTTTTTATCTTTTTTTGAGATTCTCACCATTGGTGAAAAAACTCCTTCAAGTCCAATTCAGGCATCTTCAGAATATTGCTGGAAGCTAACAGTGCTAGAGAAAAACATTTAAAGTGGAGAAAACATGCAGATTCAGTTCCATCTTCAACTGTGTGAATTGTAGGGTATGAGTTTTATCAAGAGAAAAATCGAGATTATGTCATAACCGGAAAAATGCAATGAAGTAATAATGAATTAAATGCTGTAATCCTCTCATTGATGGGTTATTTTATTCACAGCGTGTTCAATAAGTTACAACTTTTCATTGTTGTGGAGATGTGTACTAGTGCTGGGACTTTTAACCGGATATATTCGTGATCCAGTTATCCGAAGCTCGGATCACGGATGTGTAAACGAATATTATGCGGATGTCCGGATATCCGGATACGGATAATCGAATAGTCGGATATCCGGATATACTATTCGGATATCCGGTTTTTCTTTCTGTCTTTTAGGCCCGTTCGAATGAAATGCAACGCGAAAAATGGCTTTTTCCACAATCCCCCATCCCCTCGTAAGTAATTATTTGCATAATTCTCATTAAACTATGTTCGGATACAATACCCGGATATCCGGATATCCGACTATCCGAAAATCCGGATATCCTGTCGGATAATATCTGAATATCCGGTTGATCCGGATTTTGGATATTTGTCGTATATCCGAGGTCGGATATTCGGATATTTTAATCCAGATAGTTCCAGCACTAATGTGTACCACACGCTTTCTGTGTATTGGTGGTATTGGTATCTGCTTTAGCCTCATCTTAACCGATGCGCACAGTGTCAACTTGCTGTGTTTTTTCTTTGTTTTTCGCGCACGATGAGGAGTACCGCGAAGTCATAATAAAATACTTTCGCGTGCGCAAGTCAGAACTTCGTGTTTCCTGATGAGAATTTTTTTGTCTTGCAAGAGCCGCACAATGTCCAAAATGATCGACCACTGTCCCTCCGTCACAAATAAAATCAACACAGCTCGACAAGTCGACATTCTGGAAAAGCCTCGACACTTTGGCGCAGGACGGCGTACCAGCCCACACGGCGGATATCGTCTAAGAGTGGTGTAGAGGAATTTGACTGATTTTTTCAATAAGATTTTGTGGCCTTCCAGCTCCCTGCAACTTAATCTCCTGGAGTTTTGTGTTGTACATGCTGCCCAAGCAGAGTAAATAGTATAAATAAAGTAAGAAGCTCAGGAGCTGGAACGAGATGTCGACGTAATGGTGCGTGAGCCGTGCGATTCTTTTGATCAATCTCTCAAGCTCGTCATTCAGAATTAATGGGGTGTGGTGGGGTGGATGGTGCTCCCAACTGTTTCCGTCTGTTCCGTGAGACGGAGAGGATATCACCCTCAGACAAAATCTTCATTGAGCAGTACTTGGTGTCGATATGCTTCGATCTTCTTGAGGTCTTATTCGATGCTGCAAGCGCATTGCAGCTCTGGTTGTTCTTCGTCGACGACAATGGGTAACACCAGACGCTCCGTTGTTCACTGCAACTCCTGTGTGCATTCTGTCAGTTTTATGTACTCCGCCTCAGTGTCGAAAAGGGTCTGTCTTCCTGCTGTCGACATCACCAGCCCAGTCCGTGTCGACGGAGTACTCCAGTTAAAAGTTACCAGCGTCACGCAAGTGTAGCACGTGGTCTACCGTACATTTGAAGGGTACAGCACGTGCTTCGCCTAGTTTCAGTCCGCCGATGCTGGTTTGGTGAAACGAGAATGGAAGTTGAAATGTCTATATTCGTATATATATATTTTGGAGATATTATGGGTATTCATGTCGAGCTCGTAAACAAATCCCCAGCCGTAAAAATACTCACCTCCATTGACGAGTAATGGAAGATACACAGTTTACGGCTGGGTATTCGTATACGAGCTCGATGTGAAGACCCCTATTGAGCAGTTTTTGAGTTACTGTTTTGTTGGGTGATATAAATCTCTTCGCTTGTCGAGCTGTTTCATTGTTTTTCCAGATGTTATCTATTGTTGATTTTTTCCCACTTTTTGAGTTCCATTTTGAGGGCACATTCTGAAATCCCACAAAATGGTTCTGGTCCTATGAATGGTTGCGTTGATCCATATCTCGCCAACATTTCCTTCAATACTACAATGTCCAGATACCCACAATTATACGACACATAACGACACATAGATCAGTACGTACGTGTACACACCATCCGTAATTCCACTTCAACTATCGCCGTAACTTGGCTCACTAAAGACCGCACGGTAACGTGATCTGCTTCACGTTACGATTTTGGGGTGACTTGGCAAGACTTTACGTTCCGTTGTCCCGTAGAGATGTCATTCCTTCGTCCATGGCCACTTTCCACCAGGCACAGACCGGCCTTGTAATGCTCCGTTATACGACCAATCGTACCGGTAAACCATTCAGGTGAGACACCGACCACCTTGCGCGCCGGGAACTTCCGCAGGTTTCTCCTCTTACTGCGGCACTCTCTGGAAACTTTCGTATGTTACCTCTCCTGCATTTTCTTCTCGTCGAAACCATCTTCTTCTTTGTTGAATCCGAAAAATTCTTTTTCATACGATCTACGATCGAACATTGGTACTGTTACGTGTTTGTATCCGTTCTTGGATTTATCTGGTAGGTCATGAAAAGTTCCATTTTCACGTCCTAGTCGTTTTCGTCGAGCTCCAAGAAACGTACGTTACGGCTGATGATGATTGGCCCAGTAGGCTCACTCAGCAATCGATTGGCCTTGCTGTTCGACGCGTTTCCTACAAAGGCCATCTGGCATGATATTGTACACCATCAAGGCAATGATTGCCTCCATCCGTTAATCAAAGCAAGGTGCGTGTGGGCGAGCTATGGCCAAGAGATGTCAAATAGCATTTAGTCATTTGTGAATAACTGATATAATGGTAGTCAAGAAAGAAATTTTTGTATCAAATAGTAACTGGTAACATAAAGCGGGTATGGTCGTAACCGAAAAGTTATAGAGTCCGCTTTGTCAAGTGGATGGTCACTAGGGTGGGATAAAAAATAAATGTTGGCTCCCATGTACTTTGCGTGTTCCTTATGGGTCCTATAACGACTGTATAACTTTTCAGATCGATCGCTGGAACTATATTTTTGCGCCCGATTTGAAAATTTCCATACGGCTTTATATGGGAAAATTTTTCAAAACTTTTTCTCTAGAGATGTCCAGTTGGTTCCTAAAAATATATCGATATATGACATTTGTAGGAAATTTTTCTGCGAAAAACTCTTCTGAAGACCGTAATCTGAAAATTTATACAGATGTTATATGACCCATAAATAACACGAAAAGTGCATGGGAGCGAAGAAATAACACCATCGCTTTTTCTCATATAACCGTGTCCTAGTCTAATGGTCACGGGCTCGAATCTTAGTAGAACCAGACCATTCGATGTCAGAAAAGATTTTAACATAGGATTATTCTAAGGATCTCCAACCACTTACCATTCCTTTACGATGAATTATATAATACCTTCGTGTGATTTTCTCTTAACAAAAATAAGTCCCTCTTAGCAATAAAACTGGTCAGAAGGAAGCACGACGAACCTTCTTCAGGGAGTTATAATTGGAAAAGGAAAAAGAAGGTAAAAGGAAGAGTAAAATCACATTACACACAAGCACTGATAAATAGTAATAAGCATGCCACTTCTCAATAGCCGTATTGTTAATAATAGAAGTACGGGATACAGCATACATATCTCATAATAAATGGGCGATTCTGGTCGCAGTTAGGAAGTCCATATAGGAAAAAAAAGTTGAATACCCAACGGACAGAGCAGCTCTCACTCTGTCCAGGGCTGCTATGGACATATCCTAAGTCAACTCAGTGTCGTAAGTTATGTGGGGGAGAAACAACGGGTTGAAAAGTTTGAATTCAATGCCCGCCCTCCGGTTCACACCCTCAAGGGCGATGTTAAACAGCATACAGGGAAGTCCATCACCTTGTCTCAACCCTCTGCGCGATTCAAAGGGACTCGAGAGTATCCCCGAAACACGCACGTACCACACACTTGCGCCATGGTGGCTCTGATCAATCGAGTCAGTTTATCCGCAAATCCGTTGTCGTTCATGATCTGCCATAGCTGTTCTCGATCGACTGTATCATAGGCCGCCGTGAAGTCAATAAAGATGTGATGTGTGGGCACGTTGTACTCGCGACATTTCTGTAAGATCTGTTGGATTGCGAAGATCTGGTTCGTGGTGGCACGGGCTTCCATGAAACCCGCTTAGTGCTGGACCACGAACCTCCTAGTTAAAGGTGATAGACGACGGAAGAGGATTTGTGAGAGTATTTTGTAGGCGGCATTGATAAACGAGATACCGTGGTAGTTGCGGCACTCCAGCTTATCACCCTTCTTGTAGATGGGACAGACGACTCCCTCCAACCACTCGTCTGGCAATTTTTCCTCCTCCCAAATCCTGGAAATGACCCAGTGCAGCGCTCTAGTCAGCGCCTCTCTTCCATGTTTCAAAAGCTCGCTCGGCAGTCCGTCTTTGCCTACGGCTTTGTTGTTTTTCAGCTTCCCGATCTCACAAAAGAACTTCGTGAATATCGGGGGCTGGTACTCGGTCATCCGCTGCTGGTGTTCCTAGGTCAGTTTTTGCTCCGCTTCTGATTACTGTTTCACCATTCAGGTGTCCATCGACGTACTCCTTCCACCTGTCGACCACCTCGCTGGCAGCTGTGAGAAGGTTCCCATCCGCGTCGTTGCACATGTCGGCTTGCAGCACATAGCCTCTGCGGAACTGGTTTACCTTCTCATAGAACTTCAACGTTTCCCTGGCACGGTACAGCTGCTCCAGCTACTCATGTTCACGATCCTCTTGCTGGCGCTTCTTTCGTCTGAGAATCGTGGTCATGTCGTTCCGTGCCCGTTTGTAATTGGCCTTGTTCTCTCTCGTTGACCTGCCTTAGTATATTGCCCAGGTCCGGTTCTTCTCATTCACCGCTGCCGCACTCTCCGTCATACCAGTCGTTTCTGCCACTCGGTGCTTCCACTCCTAGTGTCGCCATTGTGATCTCCCCGATAGCTGTGCGAATGCTGCACCAGCCGTCTTCGAGAGGCAATGCGCCCAGCCCCTCTACCGTGGGTAGCACCGCTTCAAGCTGTTGTGCGTATTCCTCCGCAGCCTGGGAGCTCCGGAGCTGCTTATGTGGAGCCGCGGGGTTCAGCGGTGTCGCGCGTGGTATACGGTCAAAAGTTTTGAGCGCAATGATACCGCAACTAGGTAGTGGTCCGAGCCACCGCGATAGGTACGTACGTTTGTAATGTTTGAGAAGAACCGGCCGTCGATGAGAACATGGTCAATTTGATTTGCTGTACGTTGGTCAGGGATCTCTAGGTGGTTTTTTGGATGTCCTTACGGGGAAAGAAGGTACTTCGGACTGCCAGTCCTCGGGAAGCTGCGAAGTTGACGCATCGCTGGTCGTTGTCGTTAGTCACGGTGTGCAGGCTATGCGGGCCGATCACTGGCTTGTACATTTCTTCCCTACCGATCTGCGCGTTCATGTCCCCGATGACGATCTTGATATCTCTACGCGAGCAGCTATCGAAGAGTTTCTCCAGCTGTGAACCGGCATATTATTCTCAACCGTAGAACCGGCATTTTATTCTCAACAAACACAACCTGTCGCTGATCACCTGCCACTTGATCACACGACTCTGTATCCTGCCCAGCACTGGCTGGCACTATAAAGCCGGTAGCCAGCTCATTGGTTGTGCCGCCGCTCTGGTAGTACTGTGCCGTGCGGCCACAAATCCTCCGTACCTTCTCTCCTTTCCGGCAAAGCTCCTGGAGCGCAACGATGTCGAAGTGGCGCGGTTCTAGCTGATCTAGCAGAACCCGGTCGTCATCCGGGGCGTTCAGCGACAGTTCTATGTACCGAGCTTCCAATCGTCGTCCTTATTGCGTCGTCAGGTCGTTGCCAATTGTTCCGGTCCGTATTCAATTCTTGATTATTCGTAGTATTTTAATGTTTCGGCATGCTGCCTTACTAGGGCTGCGGATGCCTAGTCTTGCGACGGGGCTGCCGGCTTGGGAGTAGCTGGCGAGACGCCGCATTTCATAATTCAGCCGTCCGCTCCGGATCCGACGCTGTTTGAGCCGCCTCTAACATGGGGAACAGACGCTCGGACAAGCTGCCCTTCTAGAAGAGCAGCTCCCCCTTCCCTGTCAGCATACGACCAAGTTCTCACCGGTTCACCCATCTTCGCTTGGTTGCTCGTATCCCAGTCGGTATCACGTGGAGGTAGGGATAGGAGTTGTTGGGTATTATGCTTTGGACCACACCACATGCCAACTAGTACGGGTGTACTGTTGGTACGCACTGCCCAGCCATTTACCAACCATTTCCATTTTAGAACGAATTATTCTGGTGCTGGTATGCAAAAATTTGTAAATTCAGAGTAGATTTGATATTCGTTAGGGATATTGTTGAATTTGACGCCAGTTTCACGACATTCCGCTTGTCTCTTGTCGATAACTACGATTTTTTTAGTTTCCGCTGTGCAGTTACTACTTCTGTGGTTCTTATCACTTTACCATATCTTGTGAGTCTGCCTCCGATTTCTTGAATATTTTCCCTTCTGTTAATAGGCTTCTATCAATCCCTTTTCTTTCTCATTAAAAACACTATCAGCATTTTAACTTTTTCTGCATAAATAACCTGCCAGATAAAAAACCAACACGCTGCGCGGCTATTGAAAATGGACGCTCAAAATTTTGACAACATGCGTTTTCCACATATGCCACAAACACACGAACGAAAGAAATTATGCAAAGATAGTTATTTACTAATATCGATTCCGCGGTAAACATTGCAAGGTGCGTAAAATTGAGGTGCGGCTCTAGAAAGTGGACAGAGTATCAACGTAATTCAAAACATCATTTCCGAAAAAATATTCGATGAACTAAGAAGTTTTTGCTGCCGGGTCTTAAACATTACTTTAGTTTATCGTTTGCCCCATCGAACAAGACTCTTATTATTTTTTGTGACGTCACTGGGTCGGCAAACGCACTAGAGAAAACTCACCTGAAACACTTCGCTCGGACAAGATCACCACCTGTTAAAGCCAAGGCCCTGGGGAACGCCAGAAAGTGATCACAAATCGTCCGAAATAAAAACTGAATGTTACGTAACTAATTATTTCATTGAGAGAACTGCAACTGGTGAAATTCTGATCGACTCACCGACTGCGGCTGCGATGAATCCTACTAGTGGCGAACGGGCAGATCTTGAGGGTCGCGGCGACGGAGACGACGGCTGGTTCTGGCTACGGTGGCGATGGTGGTGGTTGCTTAAAACGACGAATTTTTGCACCATCGTAGGTTGTTGTCTGGGTTTATCGCCGGGTAAAACTGAAGCAGTGAGTCGCATGGAGTCTCTAATACTTTGATTTTAGAAAATCTACTAACGCCAGATTGGCCATCGATTCTCTTGGTAACGACTCACTATTTCGGAGGCCTTTGAATTCCCAAGCAAATCTTATTTAACAGGGACGAGATTATTAAAGTATTATATATATATAATCCAAACAGTTTCTGGCATGAACATTTACATTTATCAACATATATATTATAATAATGGCATAGCAATACTGTCACGTAGGCATTGCTATATGTTGGAACCGTTTCCAAAGATTATAAGTTTTAGCCGAGTTGATAGGTGAAAGATTACACTTTGACCAACAAAATTTGTTTTACATCATTGTTGATAAGTTGGGCAAACTATGTTAGAGATTACTGGATACTACCGAAAAATAATAATAGTACGTCGTTAGCAAACATGTGTATCATACAAACTTTCAAAAAAGGTCAATGAACAGAACCTTGGGGAACAGCTGACAAAATGTTAATATGATTTGAAAGCTCACCATTGCTTTCTACGAGTTGAGATCTTTGATCCAGGTACGATCCTATCAGCGTCAAGGCAGCACGAGAGAATGCAAATTGAATAAATTTTTTTTTTTTCGAAAGTTTTATATATATATATTTTGTCAAATGCTTTGGAAAAATCTATAGGTAGCATAAATGTTGCAACTTTTCTTTCAATAGTCCGATAAATGTCGCAATGAGGCAAAATCAATTTCCTTGATTTCAAGGGTAATCCATCTATCCCAACAGCATTTGACGAAGTTGAATGAATTGCTGGGATTTGAAAATTGTGAGGTCGATGTAAGTAACGTCAACTTGTGCTTTTCGTTTATGTTTTGAGAGATGCTATTGCACGGTAAATCTATTAGATTCGTTAACGCAGAACGTCCAGAGACAAAACCATCCAGATCCGAAACTTACTCTATGCTGAATAAACGCCTTTGAGTAGGCAGAAGAAACACTCTGCTCTGAATGCGTTGCTACAAGATGCCAAAACAAAAAACAACGAAATGTTGACAAGATTTTGACTTATATATTTCTATTTAGTTAGTTTTCGAAAATTTCTAGTTATATCTACATAAACATAAAAAAATCATTTGAGTTTTTGTTTATAGAATCGTTGAAATAATGTTTGTTCAACTGTCGACTGTGTGTTTTTTTAAGGACCAAAACCAGTCTAATTATTTATTATTCTCTTACGCCGTTCCAATTGGAAAAACTTGAACTTGAATTTTCAAGTTTTTCATCACCTAATCATTATACCATTTTAAACAGATCATAAAATTGCATGTTCCTATGAGGAACAGTTCATAATTGAAACTCAAATTCGCTTCACGAGAAACGCCGTTTAGAGAAATAGGTCCCTATAAAAAACCTTACACAGCAAAACCGAATGTTTCATGTGTGACATAGATTCTGAGAATGTACAGCATAAGAAACAACATCATCAAGACTATAACAGATTGATTCTCCCCCGTAGTGCCAGCTTGCACATTTCACTTGAGTCTTCCCTTAAGCACTGATCAAACGATAACCGCTCACAAATCCATCATGTCAGGTGAGACGTCATAATTTTCGAATATACATTTGTACACGAGGAACGAAGTATCGCACAAATCCTCACCGGTGATGTTACACTTCTCGTACAGTGTGTTTGCCTCGTCCGAGCCTATGTGCTCCATCACCTTCTCCCGGATTGCCTCCTCGTTGACCTCATCGTTCTCGTTGATGAATCCCATGCTACTGAACATACACTTGATGAAACACTGCACACCGATTTGAGGGGGGAGAAAATGTGAGTAGAATTTCACCTGAAGCATTAAACCGCTCTGACCTACCTTGATGTTATCGCTATCATCGAAGAAGTTTCCTTTCAGCACCCGCAGCGCGCTTTGACTCGAAACTCCGTTCTCTTTGGCGCACACGCGAATGTTCCGACGGATTTCAGCTTTGCTGGCCGGTGGCAATGCCTATGTACAGTATTGCAGCATACAAGGCGAAACGGAAGTGTGGGAAATTTTACGCATATTAATTACAGCACTGTTCAAACAATTAACCTTCCATTTGTCAGAGTTCAAACTTACGTTTACTGACACGATAGCGATCAGCACTAGGCACAGGGAAGCTTTAGCGGATTTCATTGAGAACGCACGTTGTAGAGCTTGTCTACGGCAGCAACTATCACACTACAGGGCACTAATCGAAGAAGCGGGGTTGACTACAAGGAAAAACATCTTCTTTCCAGTTCACTTTTATAGACTAGACACAGCTAAGGAAGGTAAGGTTCTGTTTTGCTGAATAGCTAAAAAATGCGGCAGGGCGGCGGAGGCACGCACGCTTAGCGTGGTAGAATATTTATAAACACAGAAGACTTCCACGATTATCCACAATGTTAGGGCCAAGTGCAAAGTGCTTCATCCACCCAAGGAAACTGCGATGTTGATGCTCGTGGATGGAATGCACATATAGTAATCATTGCTTGGTGTCATGGCCGTGTGCAGGATTTTAGTCTGGGGGCAGGTTGTGGTATTCCGTACTTCATATTTTTGAACCGAGTATATCCAATGATACCATATGGCATCATTTGACACATTAAACATTTCTCGACTAAGAATGTAGTTCGATGACATTTGTATCATTTGACAATACTTTAACGAACACCGATGGATATCGCTTGAAAAAGAAAATCATATCAAGTTAGTTTAGTTTTGTACGTGGACGCAGTAGTTATCCAAAGATAAAAAAAGGAAAATTTTCACGTGGAATTCTGAGCTGATTCGGGTTTACACTATTACAGTTGAAAGTAAGTGACATACTTTTCGTATAATTTTATCCGTATTTGTATGTAGGTTATTATTAGGGATAGTGGTAAATCACGATTCCGTGGAAGCCGCGAATTCCGCAAAATTCAGCATCGGCTGCGAAATCTGTAGAACCCGCGAAAAGCCGCAAAAGTAATGAAAAATAGCAACATTCTAGGTCAATCATGAAACATGTCGACTTGAAATCTTCGAAGTTCATGAAAACCAGCAACATGGACAAAGCTGAAGATTAATGGGCACTTCGATGGCAACGAAACGTCTTTTCCTAGGCAGTACTACTGCTTCCTTACAACACGATTTTGTCAGCCTGGGTTGAATTGTCTTTGGATGGTTCGGTTATTAGATCCTCTTCGAGTAAAGATTTTGTAGATTAGTGACCTGCTTGATAGAATTCCAGGGTGTGCAGCCATAAAATCGAAGTTGCAAGATTAACTAAGTATAAGCGAGCATTTTTTAAAGATACCAGACAGAGAAATTGGTATTATAATTTTGATAGGTATTCGAATCGCAGACATTGTCTTTTACGGTTGGCAAATAAATATTCAGCGACTCTTGAAAACTCGGCAAAAATGAAGCGCAGTGTGAGCCAATATAACACGAACAAAACGAGCCTGCCGACACCAAAATATGACTGAAAACAATTTGACACATGACTCGTACGGTAAAATTACCGTATATTAAATTAAATAAACAAGTTGTTTGTTGTTTTTGCCAAAAAAAATCACTTCAATTAGTGTTTTCTGAAGAAGAAGGTTGCCGCGATTTTGAATATTTTCTAATTCGCCACCCGTGAATTTTAAATTTTTTTACCGCAAATTACCACTGTCTCTAGTTATTACCCTTCCTTTTAAGTTTACAAGAAATATTTTACCGATCTCGAAGAAATTACACTCCCCTGGTCAGCAGTCATAAAAGTGACTTATAATGTCAAGCAAAAGTTATCCAGGTATTCAAGAATTCAGAATTCAGCGTTAAGGAGAGGTTCTAAGAAAACCCCAAGGCCGAATAGCCTGATTGTACTGAGATTTGAATAGACTTGTCAAAATAGACTTTGTTACCATGCCATGCCACGAAGTCTACATTATTAGTTTCAATAAATTTTGTTGTATACGAGTGTATATAACTGACATTCTGCCCCATATATTTCTGACGAGTGCAAAGCCCTAGTTATATTAAAAAAAATTAATAAGCCTGCTGGCGTTCATCATATTCTTAATTATGCAAATGTCAGTGCTCAAAATCATTAATGTTACTCGAGTGTTGGCGTTTCGCCAAGCAACATTTTTTGAACCCAAGCTCTCCATGCGCACGGCTATGCTTGACGTGATCAAGCATATATATGAAATATATTGACGTTCTCACGTTACCACAAATTCATACGACTAATTCATTGTTGGAGAAATTCCTAGTAACATATCGAAAACAACTCGTTGGCGGAAATGCTCACGAACTGCAAAAAGCAGAAGCCTAGCCTTGCGGTTATTAAAAGCGAAGTCATGCGAAGGTGTTTCCCAAAGGTCAAAGTTATGCAACAGTTTTTTCCCACACTGCGCGAGCAATCTTGCGGGTGGAAAAGCTGCCGAACGATATAAAAACAATTCATCTGAGAGTAACCGTCATCAATTGTGTTCTGGTGCTTAATGGGAAATTGTTTGAAAGACTGCAAAATGCGAAGTTTCTTGATTATTTTGTGTGTTTCTTTATTCGTTCGCCAAAATAAGGTGGAAATAATTCCAAACTGTCGGTTGCAGTGTGTTAAATTTAAACTATCGTTTTTCTTATCCAGGCTTACACGCTACAACAGCGGCAACAGGGTGATGTTTTCGCGCTAGAATGCCTTGCAGAAACCGGAGTAAATCCAGCTTCCATAGCACAGCTTAAGGTGGGCGATTTTTCTGCCGACGATCAGCGATCCAAGTGCTTCGTGCGGTGCTTTTTCGAAAAGGAAGGATTTATGAACGATAAAGGCGGGTTGTTGACCGACAGCGTAATTGAAGCTTTATCCAGTGATTTTGATCGAGAGAAGGTGGAAGCAGTGATGACAAAGTGTCAAGTGGATGAGAAAAAAGATGCCTGCGATACTGCTTTTCAGGTTTATGAGTGTCTGTACACAAATAGAGAAAGTCTGTGATATCTGATGTGTATGCGTTGTAAATCGGAGTCCTCGATATTAAGATGTGAAGTAAATATTTGAACGAGAAAAATTGATAAGCAGTTCCTTTTTCATTTTATAACAGATACGCATGTATATGTAGTTTCGTGTTTGATAAAGTGTGTTAGTCTTGTAGAGTAACTGAAGAGCAAAATTTACTACAACAAAGAACTCGATCAAATTCAATAGAATCAATTCAAGGAAAGAAACATTTTCTTAGTAAGAGCAACCGTGAGTAACGTGAAGTTAACTTAAAGCGAGGTTAGCGTTTTATTTTGAAATATCTTCGAATAACTTGTCTAAAAGTTTGTAATTGTCTCCAGAGAACATTAAATTGATAATGATGATCTTAACAGCTGAGCAAAACCACGCCAAATGATCTATCGTCGAATATTGACCATTTTATTAGAATACAATTTTGCGCACGTATCTGACTCAGCAAACTGATTATTTTCTGCGAGTCGAAAAAATTTTTAGAAGCAAGAGTAATTTTCTAAAAGGGCGTATAAATTCCAGTATAGGTTTTATTTTAAGCAGTGTAGCTCAGAAACCTTTGGTTGTAAAGTAAACCTGACTGAAAAAGATAGTATAGAATGGCTGCTGCCTAATTTCTTTTCGCAGCAAAAAGTTCTGAATGAACAATAAATTTTAATTTACAAAAAAGAATTGATATTTTTTTCATTTTTTTTCGGAAAAAATAGAATTATAACTAAATTTTTGGTAAAAAAAATCCAGAATGGAGAAATGGAAAATATTTTTCTATTTAAAGGTTAAGTTAAGAGCTTATTCGCGAGAATCGCAACCACCTTTCTGAGGGACGTTGTTTTGATGTTCTCCGATTGGGCTGAAATTTTCAGTGTTTGTTTGTATATTCAAGGTAGGAAGTTTTTGGAAGATGCATCATTTGGAAACTGACTAAAAAGGACTAAAGTTCTTGACTTTTTCTGGCTAGCGATCTGCAGTCTGCGTAGGGTCCGCAGGTCGTTTTCCACCTGATAGATCCACCTCGTGGATGTGCACCTCTCCGTCTCGTCCCTGACAGATTGGTTCCAACCCGAACATCTGTTCACCACGATGGTGCAGCTCAAAACAGCGTCTGATCTCCCCACTGCTGGTATTCACCTCTTATATATTTTTGTTAGCAAACAACTCCAAATTTCTTAATTTCGGCAAAATTTCCTAGTTTTCTTTATATGAGTGATTTCCCATCTGGTCTCGAGGCAAGATGCTGGCCTAAAAAGCCAGTTGTAAGAGCGAGTCTACGTTTCTCCATTTTCCTTGAACCTGAGTCTTCCTTATTTTAAACGACTTGGCTGACTTCGTAAAGGCAGAGTTAGCCTGCACTGGCATTTCGAAGGGTGTTCCATGGATTGGTGCCTGCTCTTCAGGTGCTCTTGTTATCGCAAATCCTTCTCACTATGTTTTCCGGAGTAGTATCCGGCCCGCTCAAGGTCAACATTTCGCTCCCTACCTGCGCGAAACGAGGACGTACGGAAAGCACATGCTCAGCGGCCGCACATTGTGGACACATAGGTGACTCCTCGTTCCCAAACTTGTGCAGGTACTGCCTGACAGTATCCGTGTCAGGGGGCAGTTAACTTCCCCATGGCGCCTCCCGATCCATTCAGCTATCTCCGGGATGAGTCGGTGCGTCCATCTACTTTTAGTAGAATTAGACCATTCCCTCATCGGAGTTGACCTTCTGGTGGTCCGTATAGCTCTTGTGTCGCGTTGGTCTCGTTGGACTTTACATCCTCTTTGACAATGATGGCATCATGCCAGCCAGGACGTATATTGCTCCGTATGACTCGGTTCGATACGCGTACGCTACTTTCAGATCAGGAGCCTGTAGGTCCAGTTTTCCGCGGTAACTGGAAGTACCCGACGCTTTCGACTACACGGGTCCGTCATACCTGAGTATGGACGTTGCCACGCTAGCTAGCAGCTTCCGCCTGCTGCTAAATACCGCCGAGCTGTTTGACATCATGCGCAATAATGTCGCTACAGTCGTGGAAGCTTTCTTGCAGGCGTACTCGACGTGGCTCCCATTGTCGTCGACCATTACCCCCAAGAGCTTCAAAGATCACTTTGAGGCGAAAGTGCATCCACGGGCACAGCGTGACAATTGCGCAATAGCGAATGGCCGATGGGTCACCTGGTAGTTTTCCGGCCTTCGGCAGTAATACCAGTCTCTGTCGCTTCCACTTATCCGGTAAGAGGCAGTCTTTTCGGAATTTCTGCATGACCGCCCTGTACAACCTGGGTGCTACCTTCATGGCCGTATTATTGGCCAGGTCCGGGTGCCTTGCTCACCTTCAGGGAGTTTGCGATCTCAATGAGTTCACCGTCCGTTACTCTTTCCGCCTCTTTGACGATTGCGCGGCAGGCATCACTCGCTGTTTGTGGTGACTCATAGCCGGAGTCCAGAGGTTTGGCTCGTGGTGTAGACCCCGACTGCCGAGCCTCTGGTCTTGGCCGTAACGACACTATAACCTCATGGGTTCGTATTGGCATTGTCACAAAGTCTATCGAAACAGGCTCGTTTACTGGCGCTCCGATCTTTGCGCACCTAGCAAGAAGGCACGCATTGCGGAGGTCGGCTATCCCGTCGGTGCACCAGTATGCCGGAGGCCTTCCATTTCTAGGCTGACAAGACCTAGGCATGGCGGAGTCGCACGCCCGCAATAGTGTAGCAATAAGTTGTTTCACACTCAGGGGGGCCCTCCCTTTACCGAGGTCCCAACTTATTACCTCCACAAATACATCGACATCAAAATGCGATGTCTTCCAGCCGCGAGTGGTTGGGGTATTGGCTATAGCTGATCGACTTGTGGTCGCTATTAGTGTGGCTGCTTACTACCCTCCAGTTCGTGATTAGTCCCGGGTTGCCGAACGACACGTCGATGATCGATTCCGCACCGTTTCTGCTGTAGGTACTTATAACACCGACATTGGCAAAGGTCTAAGTTGAGCTTTGTTATAGCTGCCAACAGGCCACTCTGGTTAGTGCAGCGACTTCCCCACTCAACAGCCCAAGCGTTGAAGTAATCCGCCACCACCAACGGCTTTAAACTTGTTACACGATCGACCATCTAATGTCCAACAATGACACAGTGGCTGCTTGGTATTGCAGTTACTGTGCAGTGATTCTGGTTTAGTTGCGTCGTATATGTACATGTAGTCATTATCAATGTATAAAAAGCTTAGATTTTTAGAAAAATAGACTTCCTGGTATATACGAATGACATCTTCTTGATCTGCACTGAGTAAACAACGCCGGCTTTCTTTCGAAAGACCCAAGCTCCAGTTAAAGTTGTGGGAAAGTGGGCAATTGCAACTGGCTTTCAGCTGGCATCAGACTTAAGCGCACTATTGCATTGCTGCAATAGTAACTATCGCACCGATTCTCGAAAAAAAAAATATTTTTTTGAACGACATTTCAATGAAGAACCAGAAGACAATATGAATCTTAGGGATGCCGCTAGACCAAAAACTATCATACAAGAAGCAATTCATGCAGATTGGAGAACGCTGTGATATCTGATCTTCGTACAAATAGTAGCCGACGAATCAGGTTGAAAGTCGCAAAAGCTCTACTGGACTCCAGGCTTCTTTATAGAATAGAAATCACATGCAGTACCTCTGGCTATTCTCGGCTTTATATACAACAAAAATGTGTGTGTATAGTAGCATGCTTTGTGTTTGATTTATTTGATTGACATTTGCTTTCCAGTTCATAATGTGAAAATGGCGTCGAAGCAAGAGAAGCAACGCATCAAAATTTTGCTTGCGCATCGCAAAAACCCGAACTACTCGCACACCAAGTTAACAAAATTATTGAATATAGACAAATCAACCGTCACCAACGTAATGAAAGTTTTTGGAGAACGTTTATCGACTGCCAGTAAGACAGGATCGGGCGGAAGTCGAAATCCGAGGGCCGCAAGAACGAGGGAAAGCGTGGCCAGCAGTTTCAAGCGAAGTCCCAACCTTCTCGTCCGAGATGTCGCAAGTGGTACAGGATGATGAAACTTACGTCAAGGCAAACTACAAACAGTTTCCTGCACAGGAATATTATATGGCAACTGGTAGAGGAAAGGTGGCAGAGATTTCAAACGAAGTTTGCAAAGAAATATCCTGTGTGACAGCCCATCTGTTTCTGTGGTTTGGAGCAATATTTACATCGCCTAAGGTTCCGTCAACAAGGAAACTTATGTGCAGGAGTGCCTGAAAAAACGTATGTTGCTTTTCCTCAAGCAACACAGATGTTCCGTTCTATTTTGACCGGATTTGGAATCTTGCCATTACGGAAAAAAGACCAAGAGGATTTATATGCCGCACACAACGACCAGGTGGTGCCAAAGGACAAGAACCCTCCCAACACATCAGAGTTCCGCCCTATAGAAAAATACTGGGCTATCGTCAAGCGAAACGTCAAGAAGACACGAAAGACAGTAGTCAATGAGATGCAGTTTAAGACTAACTGGCGTTCTGCGGCGAACAAACTAACCAAGAAGGCTGTACACAACTTGATGGAATGAGTCAAGAGAAAGGTCCGGCAATTCACATTCGTTAAAATGGAAGTTTGAGTCAATATTTTTCCTTTATTCTGTACGAATTGAACTTGACAAAGAAACATGACTTGATTTTATAATAAAAAAGACTGATTTACTTACAATTCCAGCACACTATTCTAGCTCAGTCTGTCATCCTTGGCAACTCAACTCAGAATTCGTGTTCATCTTGTAACGCCGACGATTGTCACACGTGCGGTGATTCTCGTTCTGAAGGAACTCAAACGGTGGACTTAAATGCGCCACCCCCGGAGGGGATCAACCGTCGTGTTGTATTTGCCCGGCAAGAGACCTCCTTTCACGATACCGCACAAATTATCCTAAGCACTAAATTCTGTCTCCTATTTACGGGGGGAAAAACATCACTGTTACTGGCTAGACTGTAAAAACTTCACTCACTTTACCTAATTATTTTATATCACTCGACAACGCACGGATCCAACACTCTACTTACATTCGCGAACCAGGTTAAATAAAGCTGGACGCTGCGAAAATCCCTCAGTTAAATAGTGAGCTATCTTCGGAAAATTTGAACCGGAAGTACGTTATCTAGCCGAAACAGGACAACGACCTTTCCAAACGACAGGTTCTCAGGAACAGACTCCAATCAAACTAACCGTTTCGGTCGGTAAGGTGGGTGGAGGGGATTGAGATTCCCAAGCAATCCTTACTTGGAGTAAAAAAAGAAGAAAACGAACGAGCCGCAACTGGACAAGCGACGTGAAGTTCCTAACAGACCGAACCAATCAACAGGGGTAGCTTTTTTTTTTTTTTTAACTCTAATATTTATTTAGGCCCAACCGCGAAGCATAACGGGGCCGAATATCTTTTGGAGTAGGGAAAAGCCAGCTTGAGTAGAGCCTGTATCCCGACTGCTCCTCCTCAAACAGGCATAAAAACCCTCTCATCTTTGCTCTTTTAAAAATACAATTTAAAAATACATGTCATTTAAGCTTACGACTAACATTAACATCAAAGTTTTTCTCTTTATATCTAAATACTAATCCTTACTACTATTCGTTGAGGGTGATGGTTTCTTATCTCTTTGAAATCAAAATCTAAGTTCGGTGGATCATGTCTCTCAAAAAGAAGCGATGATTCATGTTTCTATAAAAAAGATGAACGAAAGAAAGAAGAAAAAAAAAACGGAATTAGCGTGAAACTTTTTAAGATTGTTGTGTTGGGAGAAATTAGGAGAGAAAGCATAGAGATAATCAAATTCGATACTTGATATCTCTTAAAAAGTCGTAAATGGGTATTACAAGCGCGGGGTTGCGGCTAGCAAGCACATCCCGTACTTGTATTGTAAACGTCACTTCCTGTTTCCGGAGAGAATCTATAAGCTTGGCCCTTGCTCTGTGGTACTTAGGGCATACGAAGACTATGTGGTCAATATCTTCGTACCCTCCACATTCGCACAGATTACTATCGACTAAGTTTATTCGATAGAGGTGTGCGTTTGCAACATAGTGATTGGACATTAGGCGCGAAATAACTCGAATGAAATCACGAGTTAAATCTAACCCTTTGAACCAAGCTTTTGTAGACACTTTGGGCGAGATCGAGTGCATCCATCGCCCAAGGTCGTCTTTATTCCACTTTTCCTGCCAGTTTTCCAGAGCCAGTTGTCGGGGCAGATGAAAATACTCGGTATAGGTGATCGGTCTATCAAATATATCTCCATCTATGGCACCCCTTTTTGCTAATAAATCAGCTTCTTCATTGCCTGGGATTGAGCAATGAGAGGGGACCCACACAAAGCAGATAATGAAAGACCGATCAACCAGCACTTCTAATATCCGTCTGATTTCCGGAAGGAAATAGGACGGGTGCTTGACCGGTTTAATCGATCGGAGAGCTTCGATAGAACTGAGGCTGTCCGAGAAGATGAAGTAATTGTCTGGTGTCTTGAGCTCCATAATTCGCAGCGAATTGTGTATGGCAGCTAATTCAGCTACGTATATGGAGCAGGGCTGTGCCAGTTTGCGAGATATGCGATGATCTGTGTTGAAAACGCCATATCCGGAATGTCCATCCATCACAGATCCGTCCGTGAAAAAGGAATTCTGTTTTGGGAGGTGGCCAAATTTTGCCGAAAATATTGATGGCACAACTGTTGGTTTGAGGTGATCGGGAATTCCATGGATTTCTTGTTTCATCGTCAAATCAAATACAACAGAAGAATTGTTGAGCGATGTTGAAATCTCACGGGATGGAGCAACAACCGAAGGGTTTATCTCCATGGACATGAACCGCTGGTATACTGACATACAGGGTTTCTGAACAACTTCCAAACATTTCTCATAGTTCGCAATAAGCATTGGATTTGCTATTTCCGATCTAATGAGGAAACGAAAAGCCAACTCAAACAGCCTCTCTTTGAGTGGTAGTATTCCAGCTATGACCTCTAGGGACATGGTATGTGTCGACTGCATGCAGCCTAGAGCGATACGCAAACAACGGTATTGTATCCTCTCGAGCTTCAGCATGTGTGAAGCTGCGACACCTCTGAAGCATATGCTGCCGTATTCTATTACGGGCAGAATCGTGGTTTGATAGAGTCGTATCAAATCCTCTGGATGGGCTCCCCATGATGTTCCTGTTACCATCCGAAGAAAATTGATCCTTGGTTGGCATCTTTGCTTCAGGTAATTTATATGTTTTTCCCATGTGCACTTAGAGTCATACCATACTCTGAGATATTTAAAGCTAGGTGACTGGGTGATGGGTCTTCCGGACAGAACTAGCTCCAAACGGGGTGGTGGTCGCTTTTTTGAGAAGACAACCATCTCCGTTTTTTCAAGCGAGAACTCAATTCCAAGACAGCTGGCCCAACTGGTCAGATTATCTAGCGTATTTTGCAGGCTGTTTTTCATATCTACAGCCAGAGACGCCGTGACTGATACTACGCAATCGTCAGCTAACTGACGCATTGTGCAGCCGTCCGTCAAGCATGTGTCGATGTCACTGATGTAGAAGTTGTACAACAGCGGACTCAGACAAGAGCCTTGGGGGAGACCCATGTAGCTTGTTCGTGTTATTGTTGAAGAACCGTGGTTGAAAAGTAAATGCTTTTCAGACAGCAGGTTGATCAAAAAGTTTGTTAATATAGGGGAGAATCCTCTCTGATGCAGTTTCTCGGAAAGAATTTCGATTGAAACTGAGTCAAATGCGCCTGTGATATCCAGGAAAACCGAGGTCATTTGTTGTTTGCTGCCAAGAGCCATTTCTGCTTCTGTGGCTAGCAATGCCAGGCAATCGTTAGGGCCCTTGCCCCTACGAAAGCCGAACTGGGTCTCTGACAGTTGGTTAGTTGTTTCTGCCCAGTTGTCAAGTCTGCGCAGGATCATTTTTTCAAGCAATTTGCGTATGCATGAGAGCATCGCAATCGGCCTATACGAGCGGTGATCTGCGGCAGGTTTATCTGGCTTTTTGATTGCGATAATCTTAACCTGTCTCCAAGCTTTTGGGATCACATTGTTCCTGATAAGCTTATTAAACAGTTTAAGAAATCGTATCTTGGCCGAATCCGGCAGGTTTTTCATCAAATTAAATTTGATCCTGTCCGGTCCTGGAGCCTTGTTCTTACAAGACGCGAGGGCAATTGAAAATTCCAGCATTGAAAATTCTGGTTCTTCGATCGCCGTTGTGTCGCTGAATTTCTGCTGTGGTGGGACAGCATCTGGACATACCTTTTTCGCGAAATCATAGATCCAACGTTCAGAATATTCATTAGCCTCATTGTTGTCGGACCTATTGCGCATTTTTCGAGCCGTATTCCAGAGATAGCTCATAGAAGCCTCTCTGGGTAACGTGCTTATGAAATTTTGCCAGTACGATCTTTTTTTCAGTTTGTGCAGTTTAGCCTGTTTCAGTTCCAGCTCTCTAAACTGATCAAAAAGTTGAATGGTATGATCTTTCCTGAATGCTAGGTATGCTCTTTTCAGAGTTTTTTTCATCTCGGTGCATTCTTTGTCCCACCATTGTTTGTTAGGACGAATTTTCAACTTGTTCTCAGGGGCGGGCCTCGTCTGAGATTGCAACGCGCTATCTAAAACTAATGTTGCAAGAAAGTTGTATTCGTCTGATGGAGAAAGCTCGTCGGTTGTTTCGAGCTCCTGAGATATCATGTTCGAGAATTTTTCCCAATCAATATTCCGGGTGAGATCATACTCTACTTCGACTGTGGTAACAGACTGGAGCCTGCTCATAATCGAAATACTTATTGGCAAATGATCACTACCATGGGGATCTTGAATAATCTCCCATTTACAATCCAAAGCTATTGAGGAGGAACACATAGATAAATCTAAAGTGCTCTCACGTACTGGAGGCCTTGCTATTCTTGTAGCTAACCCAGGTATGTTCAATAGGGTCATATCGAACTCGTCTAGTAAGCTTTCAATAAGAATAGCCCGGTTATCATCTCCAGGTGCTCCCCACGCCATACCGTGAGAATTGAAATCTCCCAGGATAAGGCGTGGAGTCGGCAGCAGTTCCGTTATTTGTGTCAGCTGCAACCGGTTAATAATAGCTCTAGGTGGAATGTAGACTGATGCGACCGTGAGGCTCTCACCAGCTATTGTTATATGGCAAGCAACAATTTCTATGCCATCAATTGCTGGGAGAGGAATTCGGAAGAATGGATAGCATTTTTTGATACCAAGAAGCACTCCGCCATAAGAGTTTCCTCGGTCTAAACGAATTATATTGAAATCATGAACGGCTACTGTCGTATCCGTTGATAACCATGTTTCAGATAGCGCGAAAATATCGCATTTGCTATCGTGAAGCAGGAGTTTAAATTTATCTAGTTTGGGAATCAAGCTTCTACAGTTCCATTGTATGATCCTTGTTGTCGATTCGTCACTTCTGTTGTCTGATTTAGACATCGAAGGATACGAACGAGAGGAGGGGCCATTTGGTGCTTAGCTGCTTACCCAACATGCAAATTGTTGGAAGCCAAGCTGAAATCATACTTTTAAGAGTATCGGATAAACCAAAAGTGGTAAATATCCATTCAACTATCATTTTAAATGAAATACGTCCATCAGTAGACGGTATTTCAGATTCCGGAGACAGTTTATTGGCGGGAGCAGATTTCTTTCCCGGTAGTTTAGGGAACTCTTTATCAAAAGTGTTGCCCTCAGGATTAAGTTTGAATCCTGGAGGTGACGTCTTAGCAATATTTTGCTTAGAAGGTTGACCTCTTGGGGTGTCTGTATGCGTTTTCTTCTGCTCCTTTCTGGGAAGTTTGGGGGAAGATACGCTTGGTCGTTTCCGCACGGCCCCACTTGACGGAAGAGGTTGATATACCTCTTCGTCATCATTGGAATCATCCGTTTCCAAGCTGGAATACGGATTTTCCTGTTGCTGTAAGGCAGTCTTCAACATTTGTGCAAATGACTGCTTACAGCGTTGTTTCGTAGATTTCTTCAACGCGTCTGAACGTAATTTGTATTTTGGGCACGCTTCAACTTCATGTGGGTCACCACCACAGAGACAGCATCTTGCCTGTTGATCGCCGCAAGTATGGTTAATCTCAGAGATTTCACCACACTTGGAGCATTTCGATTTATTGTTGCAGTAGGTTTTTGTGTGCCCTAACTGCAAACAATTCGTGCATGTCATAACTTTCGGTATGAAAAGTCTTACTGGGAGTCGAAGCTTGTGAAGTTCGACATAATCCGGAAGCACTTTTCCCTCGAAAGTGACTCGAAACGAGTCATTCGGGGAGTATTTTCCCGTATTATCCTTGGAATACATTTTCCTGCATTCCAGAATTTTTATTTTTGGGAGGGAGGGATTTTTAAAGCATCCCCCACCTTCCATCACGTCCTTCTCGGTAAGATCCGGTTCGGTGATAACACCCTCAATTTCAACTACGCGTGCCGGTATATAAACACGGTATTCGATGTTGAAATTCGGGTCCAGGACGACATCGTTCGCTTGTCGGGGATCCGAAAATGTTGCCTTCAGTCTATCAGCTTTGACCTTGTAAACTACGGTCAAGCTCGAGTATTTTTCCTTCAGAGATTTGCACATCTGTACAACTCTAAGAGGCTTGTTTTTGGGTCGAAAATACACGATCCAACGAAGACCAGGTTGGTTCACCTGGTACATTTTAACCCGAGTTGCCCCGTCATTAGTGGATGGGGCAATTGGGGCAGTTTTACGAGGTCTTTTACGCTTTTTAACGACGTCAAAAAAAGCGTTGTTTCCATTATTCGGAATGTCAGAAAAATCCATTGCGGACTCGTCACCTTCTGAACAAGATGAGAGGTCCGGTGGAAGAGGCAATCCACCAACCGCCATAGCGGTTGTGAACTATATGCCGCTAATAACTAATTTATGAAATATATGAAAATATTTATATATTCAAAACTAAAAAGAATGGCTATATATAATAAAAGAGAGGAAATGCGAAATCAAAATATTTAAATTATATATATGTATATACGAGAATAGAGAAGGCAAAAAGTAAAGGTTTTGTCACTTATCTTTAAATGTATGAGAATCAGCAGCACTGCCTGCGCTGTCTCCTCAACTGCAGAGCGGCGATGCCGTCCGCTTTCCCCCCGTCCGGGTTCCACAGCACACGCGCCAACTAACCACTACCACAGCTCCGTACTTCTCTACTGCGGGAATCGACCTTCGCTGATGCTGGATCAGCACGCCTTTCAGCACTCGCGCCAAAACAAGCACGACTCACCATCTTCACACGCGAACGCAGCGCAATCGCGCCGATTAGCACCACTACCACTGGCGCTGTTCGGCAGTCGGGGCTCCCCCACCAATAACGACGCGTATTTGCACGCCACACAACACCAACGCTAGAAGAAGCGAGATATTAATTTCGGTAATCCACAGAGCACTCAAGAAAAACGACTTTCCTGCTCGGCTGCCGAAAAGACTATGAACAGGGGTAGCTTCTCATATTCGCCAAAATGATCTCAACTGATTTGTGGGTTTACATTATCGGTAACATCGGTACATAGTGCACTTGTTTATTTTTAGCTAATTTACACGCATCTTTATCTTCGGCCTTTGCCGACCACTCCTCCAATCTACCTACTGTCTCATCTCTCACTTCTTTCCCCCTCTCTATCTATTGACCTATCGTGTGCGGTTTTGGTTCTAGCGATTTCTAATCGGGCCTCTTCGTTCGAACGGGTTATTATTATATCATCTTCTATGACATTTTACATGCGCATGTTATTAAAAACGGTTTTTTTTTTTTATAACTCTAATATTTATTTAGGCCCAGCCGCGAAGCATAACGGGGCCGAATGTCTTTTGGAGTAGGGAAAAGCCAGCTTGAGTAGAGCCTGTATTCCGACTGCTCCTCCTCAAACAGGCATAAAAACCCTCTCATCTTTTCTTTTTTATAAATACAATTTAAAAATACATGTCATTTAAACCTACGACTAACAATAACATTAAATTTCTTCTCTATGTTAAATATCAATTCTTAATACTATTCATTGAGGTGTGATGGTTCCTTATCTCTTCGAAATCAAAACTTATACCTAAGTTTGGTGGATCATGTCTCTCAGAAAGAAGCAATGATTCATAGTCTTTTCGGCAGCCGAGCAGGAAAGTCGTTTTTTTAGAGTGCTCTGCGGATCACCGAAACTAATTTCCCGCTCTCTTTTTTAGCGTACGCGTGTGCAGTAGTGTTTTTTTTTTTTTTAACTCTAATATTTATTTAGGCCCAACCGCGAGGCATAACGGGGCCGAATATCTTTTGGAGTAGGGAAAAGCCAGCTTGAGTAGAGCCTGTATCCCGACTGCTCCTCCTCAAACAGGCATAAAAACCCTCTCATCTTTTCTCTTTTTAAAAATACAATTTAAAAATACATGTCATTTAAGCTTACGACTAACATTAACATCAAAGTTTTTCTCTTTATAACTAAATACTAATCCTTACTACTATTCGTTGAGGGTGATGGTTTCTTATCTCTTTGAAATCAAAATCTAAGTTCGGTGGATCATGTCTCTCAAAAAGAAGCGATGATTCATGTTTCTATAAAAAAGATGAACGAAAGAAAGAAGAAAAAAAAAACGGAATTAGCGTGAAACTTTTTAAGATTGTTGTGTTGGGAGAAATTAGGAGAGAAAGCATAGAGATAATCAAATTCGATACTTGATATCTCTTAAAAAGTCGTAAATGGGTATTACAAGCGCGGGGTTGCGGCTAGCAAGCACATCCCGTACTTGCATTGTAAACGTCACTTCCTGTTTCCGGAGAGAATCTATAAGCTTGGCCCTTGCTCTGTGGTACTTAGGGCATACGAAGACTATGTGGTCAATATCTTCGTACCCTCCACATTCGCACAGATTACTATCGACTAAGTTTATTCGATAGAGGTGGTGTGCAGTAGTGTTGTTTGGTGTGCGAATACGCGTCGTTTTTGGTGGGGGAGCCCCGACTGCCGAACAGCGCCAGTGGTAGTGGTGCTAATCGGCGCGATTGCTGCGTGCCCGTGTGAAGGTGGTGAGTCGTGCTTGTTTTGGCGCGAGTGCTGAAAGGTGTCGTGCTGGTCCAGCATCAGCGTAGGTCGATTCCCGCAGCAGAGGAGTACGGATCTGTGGTAGTGGTTAGTTGGCGCGTGTGCTGTGGAACCCTGACGGGAGGAAAGCGTACGGCGTCGCCGCTCTGCAGTTGAAGAGACAGCGCAAGCAGTGCTGCTGATTCACATACATATAAAGATAAGTGACACAACCTTTATATTTTTTTTAAACTTTTTATTTCCGTATATACATACAGATATATTTCGATTTCGTATTTCCTCTCCTATTTATATATAGTCATACTCTTTAGCTTTAAATATATAAGTATTTCAATATATTCCATATATTAATTATTAGCGGCATATAGTTCACAACCGCTATGGGGGTAGGTGGATTGCCTATTCCACCGGACATCTCATCTTGCTCAGAAGGTGACGAGCCCGGGATGGATTTTTCTGACATCCCGAATAATGAAAATAACGCTTTTTTCGATGTCGTTAAAAAGCGTAAAAGACCCCGTAAAACTGCCCCGGTTATCCCATCCAGTAAAGATGAGTCAACTCGGGTTAAAATGTATCAGGTCAACCAACCTGGTCTACGTTGGGTCGTGTATTTCCGACCCAAAAACAAGCCTCTCAGAGTTTTACAGATATGCAAAACTCTAAAGGAAAAGTACTCGAGCTTGACCGAGGTCTACAAGGTCAAAGCGGATAGACTCAAGGCAACATTCTCGGATCCCCGACAAGCAAATGCTGTCGTCCAGGATCCAAATTTCAATATCGAGTACCGCGTTTATATACCGGCACGCGTAGTTGAAATAGAGGGTGTTATAACCGAGGCTGACCTCACCGAAGAGGATGTTGTGAAAGGAATTGGATACTTTAAAAATCCATCCCTTCCTGAAATAAAAAACCTCGAATGCAGGAGAATGTATTCGAAGGATAATACGGGCAATTATTCCCCAAATGACTCGTTTAGAGTGACTTTTGAGGGAAAAGTACTCCCGGATTTTGTCGAGCTCCACAAGCTTCGACTACCCGTGAGACTTTTCTTTCCAAAAGTCATGACGTGTACGAATTGTTTGCAGTTAGGGCACACGAAGACCTACTGCAACAAGAAACCTAAATGCTCCAAGTGTGGTGAAATCTCCGAGATTAACCATGCTTGCGGCGATCAAGAGACAAAATGCTGTCTTTGTGGTGGTGATCCACATGAAGTCGAGGCGTGTCCAAAATATAAACAACGCTCAGAAGCGTTAAAAAAAATCGACAAAACAACGCTGTAAGCAGTCATTTGCACAGATGCTGAAGACTGCCTTACAGCAACAGGAAAACCCATATTCCAGCTTGGAACATGACGATCCCAATGATGATGAAGACGTATATCAACCTCTTCCGTCAAGTGGAGCCGTGCGTAAACGACCAAGCGTATCTTCCCCCAAGCTTCCTAGAAAGGAGCAGAAGAAAACACATATAGATACCCCAAGTGGTCCACCTTCCAAGCAAAATATTGCTAAGCCGTCACCTCCAGGATTCAAGCTTAATCCTGAGGGTAACAATTTCGATAAAGAGTTTCCCAAACTACCAGGAAAACAATCTGCTTCCGCCAAAAAACAGTCATCGGAATCTGAAATACCGACCACTGATGGACGTATCTCATTCAAAATGATCGTTGAATGGATATTTACCACTTTTGGTCTATCTGATTCCCTCAAGAGTATGATTTCGGCTTGGCTTCCAACAATTTGCATGTTGGGTAAGCAATTAAGCACCAAATGGCCCCTCCTCGCGTTCGTATCCTTCGATGTCTAAATCAGACAGCCGAAGTGACGAATCGACAACAAGGATCATACAATGGAACTGTAGAAGCTTGATCCCTAAATTAGATAAATTTAAACTCCTGCTTCACGATAGCAAATGCGATATTTTCGCGCTATCTGAAACATGGTTGTCAACTGATACGACACTAGCCGTTCAAGACTTCAATGTCATCCGTTTAGACCGAGGAAACTCTTATGGCGGAGTGCTCCTTGGTATCAAAAAATGCTACCCATTCTTCCGAATTCCTCTCCCAGCAATTGATGCAATAGAAATTGTTGCTTGCCATATAACAATTGCTGGGGAGGGCCTCACTGTCGCATCAGTCTACATTCCGCCTAGAGCGGTTATTAACCGGTTGCAGCTGACACAAATAACGGAACTGCTTCCGTCTCCACGCCTCATCCTGGGAGATTTCAATTCTCACGGTACGGCGTGGGGCGCACCCAGGGATGATAGCCGCGCTGTTCTTATTGAAAGCTTTCTCGATGACTTCGAAATGACCTTATTGAACATACCTGGGTTAGCTACGAGAATTGCAAGGCCTCCAATACGAGAGAGCACATTAGACTTGTCGATGTGTTCCTCCTCAATGGCTTTGGACTGCAAATGGGAGATTATTCAAGATCCCCACGGTAGCGACCATTTGCCAATCAGTATTTCGATTAAGAGCAGGCTCCATTCTGCTACCACAGTCGAAGTAGAGTATGATCTTACCCGGAATATTGATTGGGAAAAATTCTCGAACACAATATCCCACGGTCTCGAAACAACGGATGAGCTTTCTTCATCCGACGAATACAACTTCCTTGCAACATTAGTTTTAGATAGCGCGTTGCAATCTCAGAAGAGACCTGCCCCTGAGAACAAGTTGAAAATTCGTCCCAACAAGCAATGGTGGGACAAAGAATGCACCGAGATGAAAAAAGCTCTAAAAGCATCATACATAGCATTCAGGGATGGTGGTTCAATTGAGCTTTATGATCAGTTTAGGGAGCTGGAAATAAAACAGTCTAAGCTACACAAACTGAAAAAAAAGATCATACTGGCAAAATTTCATAAGCTCGTTACCCAGAGATGCTTCTATGAGCTATCTCTGGAATACGGCTCGAAAAATGCGCAATAGGTCGGACAGTAATGAGGCTAATGAATACTCTGAACGTTGGATCTATGATTTCGCGAAAAAGGTATGCCCAGACGCTGTCCCATCACAGCAAAAATTTAGCGATACAACAGCTATTGAAGAATCAGAATTTACCATGTTGGAGTTTTCAATTGCCCTCGCGTCTTGCAAGAACAAGGCTCCAGGACCGGACAGGATCAAATTTAATTTGATGAAAAACCTGCCGCACTCGGCCAAGCTACGATTTCTTAAACTGTTTAATAAGCTTATCAGGAACAATATGATTCCGGAAGCTTGGAGACTGGTTAAGATTATCGCAATCAAAAAGCCAGATAAACCTGCCGCAGATCACCGCTCGTACAGGCCGATTGCGATGCTCTCATGCATACGCAAATTGCTTGAAAAAATGATCCTGCGTAGACTTGACAACTGGGCAGAAACAACTAACCAACTTTCAGAGACCCAGTTCGGCTTCCGTAGGGGCAAGGGCCCTAACGATTGCCTGGCATTGCTAGCCACAGAAGCGGAAATGGCTCTTGGCAGCAAACAACAAATGACCTCGGTTTTCCTGGATATCACAGGCGCATTTGATTCAGTTTCAATCGAAATTCTTTCCGAGAAACTGCATCAAAGAGGATTCTCCCCTGTATTGACAAACTTTTTGACCAACCTGCTGTCTGAAAAGCATTTACTTTTCAACCACGGTTCTTCAACAATAACACGAACAAGCTACATGGGTCTCCCCCAAGGCTCTTGTCTGAGTCCGCTGTTGTACAACTTCTACATCAGTGACATCGACACATGCTTGACGGACGACTGTACAATGCGCCAGTTAGCTGACGACTGCGTTGTATCAGTCACGGCGACTCTAGCTGTAGACATGAAAAACAGCCTGCAAAATACGCTAGATAATCTGACCGGTTGGGCCAGTTGTCTTGGAATCCAGTTCTCGCTTCCAAAAACGGAGATGGTAGTTTTTTCGAAAAAGCGACCACCACCTCGCTTCGAGCTAGTTCTGTCCGGAATACCCATCACTCAGTCACCTAGCTTCAAGTATCTAGGAGTATGGTATGACTCTAAGTGCACATGGGAAAAACATGCCAATTACCTGAAGCAAAGATGCCAACCGAGAATTAATTTTCTTCGGATGGTAACAGGAACATCATGGGGAGCCCATCCAGAGGATTTGATACGACTCTACCAAACCACTATTCTCCCCGTAATAGAATACGGCAGCATATGCTTCAGAGGAGTCGCAGCTTCACACATGCTGAAGCTAGAGAGGATACAATACCGTTGTTTGCGTATCGCTCTAGGCTGCATGCAATCGACACATACCATGTCTCTAGAGGTCATTGCGGGAGTACTACCACTCAAAGAGAGGCTATTCGAGTTGGCTCTTCGTTTCCTCGTCAGATCGGAGATAGCAAACCCAATGATAACCGAGAACTATGAGAGGTGTTTGGAAGCTGTTCAGAAACCCTGTATGTCAGTATACCAGCGGTTCATGTCCATGGAGATAAACCCTTCGGTTGTTGCTCCATCCCGTGAGATTTCAACATCGCTCAACAATTCTTCTGTTGTATTTGATTTGACGATGAAACAAGAAATCCATGGAATTCCCGAACACCTTAAACCAACAGTTGTGCCATTAATATTTTCGGCAAAATTCGGCCACCTCCCAGTACAGAACTCCTTTTTCACAGACGGATCTGTGATGGATGGACAATCCGGATATGGCGTTTTTAACACAGATCATCACATATCCCGCAAACTGGCACAGCCTTGCTCCATATATGTAGCTTAATTAGCTGCCATACACAATTCGCTGCGAATTATCGAGCTCAAGACACCAGGCAATTATTTCATCTTCTCGGACAGCCTCAGTTCTATCGAAGCTCTCCGATCGATTAAACCGGTCAAGCACCCGTCCTATTTCCTTCCGGAAATTAGACGGATATTAGAAGTGCTGGTTGATCGGTCTTTCATTATCTGCTTTGTGTGGGTCCCCTCTCATTGCTCAATCCCAGGCAATGAAGAAGCTGATTTATTAGCGAAAAGGGGTGCCATAGAAGGAGATATATTTGATAGACCGATCATCTATACCGAGTATTTTCACCTGCCTCGACAACTGGCCCTGGCAAACTGGCAGGAAAAATGGGATAAAGACGATCTTGGGCGATGGATGCACTCGGTTTCGCCCAAAGTGTCTACAAAAGCTTGGTTCAAAGGGTTAGATTTAACTCGAGATTTCATTCGAGTTATTTCGCGCCTAATGTCCAATCACTATGTTGCAAACGCACACCTTTATCGAATAAACTTAGTCGATAGTAATCTGTGCGAATGTGGAGGGTACGAAGATATAGATCATATAGTCTTCGTATGCCCTAAGTACCACAGAGCAAGGACCAAGCTTATTGATTCTCTCCGAAAACAGAAAGTGACATTTACAATGCAAGTACGGGATGCGCTTGCTAGCCGCAACCCAGCGCTTGTCATGCCTATTTATGACTTTTTAAGAGATATCAAGTATCGAATTTGATTATCTCCTTGCTTCTTCTTCTTATTTTTCTTTTATTGATCTTTTTAGAGACACATGAATCATCGCTTCTTTCTGAGAGACATGATCCACCAAACATAGATATAAGTTTCGATTTCTAAAGATATAAGGAACCATCACACCTTAACGAATAGTATTAAGAATTGATATTTACTCATACAGAGAAGAACTTTATTTATTATTGTTATTGTTAGCCGTAGGTTTAAATGATATGTATTTTTAAATTGTATTTATAAAAGAGAAAAGAAGAGAGGGTTTTTATGCCTGTTTGAGGAGGAGCAGTCGGGATACAGGCTCTACTCAAGCTGGCTTTTCCCTACTCCAAATGATATTCGGCCCCGTTATGCTTTGCGGTTGGGCCTAAATAAATATTAGAGTTAAAAAAAAAAAAAAGAAGCAATGATTCATGTTTCTCTAAAAAGAATAAAACAAGAAAGAAGAAAAAAGGAACAGAATTAGTGTGAAACTTTTTGAGGGTAGTTGTGTTGGGAAAAATAAGCAGAAACAGCAAGGAGATAATCAAATTTGATATTTGATATCTTTTAAAAAGTCATAAATAGGTATTACAAGCGCGGGGTTGCGGCTAGCAAGCGCATCCCGTACCTGAATCGTAGACGTCACTTTCTGTTTTTTGAGAGAATCTTTAAGCTTGGTCCTTGCTCTATGATACTTTGGGCATACGGAAACTATGTGGTCGATGTCTTCGTATCCTCCACATTCGCACAGATTACTATCGACCAAGTTTATTCGATAGAGGTGTGCGTTTGCAACATAGTGATTGGACATTAGGCGCGAAATAACTCGAATGAAATCCCGAGTTAAATCTAACCCTTTGAACCAAGCTTTTGTAGACACTTTAGGCGAGATCGAGTGCATCCATCGCCCAAGGTCGTCTTTATCCCACCTTTCCTGCCAGTTTGCCAGGGCCATTTGTCGAGGCAGGTGAAGATACTCGGTATAGGTGATCGGTCTATCAAATATATCTCCTTCTATGGCACCCCTTTTCGCTAATAGATCAGCTTCTTCATTGCCTGGGATTGAGCAATGAGAGGGGACCCACACAAAGCAGATAATGAAAGACCGATCAACCAGCACTTCTAATATCCGTCTAATTTCTGGGAGGAAATAGGACGGGTGCTTGACCGGTTTAATCGATCGGAGCTACGTATATGGAGCATGGTTGTGCCAATTTGCGGGATATGCGATGATCCGTGTTGAAAACGCCATATCCGGAATGTCCATCCATTACAGATCCGTCCGTGAAGAAGGAACTATCTTCTGGAAGTTGACCAAATTTTGCCGAAAATATTGATGGCACAACTGTTGGTCTGAGGTGTTCGGGGATTCCATGGATTTCATGTTTCATCGTCAAATCAAATACAACAGAAGAATTGTTAAGCGATGGTGAAATCTCACGGTATGGAGCAACAGCCGAAGGGCTTATCTCCATAGACATGAACCGCTGGTATACTGACATACAGGGTTTTTGAACAATTTCCAAACATTTCTCATAGTTCTCGATTAGCATTGGGTTTGCTATCTCCGATCTGATGAGAAAACGGAGTACTCCCGCAATGACCTCTAGAGACATGGTATGTGTCGATTGCATGCAACCTAGAGCGATACGCAAACAACGGTATTGTATCCTCTCTAGCTTCAGCATGTGTGAGGCTGCGACAACTCTGAAGCATATGCTGCCGTATTCTATTACTGGCAAAATCGTGGTTTGGTAGAGTCCTGTTACCATCCTAAGAAAATTAATTCTCGGTTGGCATCTTTGTTTCAGGTAATTGATATGTTTTTCCCATGTGCACTTAGAGTCATACCATACTCCTAGATACTTGAAGCTAGGTGACTGAGTGATGGGTCTTCCGGACAGAAGTAGCTCGAAACGAGGCGGTGGTCGCTTCTTTGAAAAGACTACCATCTCCGTTTTTTCAAGCAAGAATTCGATTCCAAGACAACTGGCCCAACCGGTCAGATTATCTAGCGTATTTTGCAGGCTGTTTTCCATGTCTTCAGTTAGATTCGCCGTGACTGATACAACGCAGTCGTCAGCTAACTGGCGCATTGTGCAGCCATCCGTCAAGCATGTGTCGATGTCACTGATGTAGAAGTTGTACAACAGCGGACTCAGACAAGAGCCTTGGGGGAGACCCATGTAGCTTGTTCGTGTTATTGTTGAAGAACCGTGGTTGAAAAGTAAATGCTTTTCAGACAGCAGGTTGATCAAAAAGTTTGTCAATATAGGGGAGAATCCTCTTTGATGCAGTTTCTCGGAAAGAATTTCGATTGAAACTGAATCAAATGCGCCTGTGATATCCAAGAAAACCGAAGTCATTTGTTGTTTGCTGCCAAGAGCCATTTCCGCTTCTGTGGCTAGCAATGCCAGGCAATCGTTAGGGCCCTTGCCCCTACGAAAGCCGAACTGGGTCTCTGACAGTTGGTTAGTTGATTCTGCCCAGTTGTCGAGCCTACGCAGGATCATTTTTTCCAGCAATTTGCGTATGCATGAAAGCATTGCAATCGGCCTGTACGAGCGATGATCTGCAGCAGGTTTGTCTGGCTTTTTGATAGCGATAATCTTAACTTGTCTCCAACCTTTCGGGACCATATTGTTCCTGATAAGTGTAATGAACAGTTTAAGAAATCGTATCTTGGCCGAATCCGGCAGGTTTTTCATCAAATTAAATTTGATTCTGTCCGGTCCTGGAGCCTTGTTCCTGCAAGACGCGAGGGCAATTGAAAATTCCAGCATTGAAAATTCTGGTTCTTCAATCGCTGTTGTGTCTCTGAATTTCTGCTGTGATGGGACAGCATCTGGGCATACCTTTTTCGCGAAATCATATATCCAACGTTCAGAGTATTCATTAGCCTCATTGTTGTCGGACCTATTGCGCATTTTCCGAGCCGTATTCCAGAGGTAGCTCATAGAAGCATCTCTGGGTAACGTGCTTATGAAATTTTGCCAGTACGATCTTTTTTTCAGCTTGTGTAGCTTAGACTGTTTAAGTTCCAGCTCTCTAAACTGATCGAAAAGTTGAATGGAATGATCTTTCCTGAATGCTATGTATGCTGCTCTTAGAGTTTTTTTCATCTCGGTGCATTCTTTGTCCCACCATTGTTTGTTAGGACGAATTTTCAACTTGTTCTCAGGGGCGGGCCTCGTCTGAGATTGCAACGCGCTATCTAAAACTAATGTTGCAAGGAAGTTGTATTCGTCGGATGGAGAAAGCTCTTCGTTTGTTTCGAGCCCCTGGGATATTATGTTCGAGAATTTTTCCCAATCAATATTCCGGGTGAGATCATACTCTACTTCGACTGTGGTAGCAGACTGGAGCCTGCTCATAATCGAAATACTTATTGGCAAATGGTCGCTACCATGGGGATCTTGAATAATCTCCCATTTACAATCCAAAGCTATTGAGGAGGAACACATAGACAAGTCTAAAGTGGTCTCTTGTACTGGAGGCCTTGCTATTCTTGTAGCTAGCCCAGGTATATTCAATAGGGTCATATCGAACTTGTCTAGTAAGCTTTCAATTAGAATAGCCCGGCTATTATCTCCAGGTGCTCCCCACGCCATACCGTGAGAATTGAAGTCTCCCAAAAGAAGGCGTGGTGTCGGAAGCAGTTTCGTTATTTGTGTTAGCTGCAGCCGATTAATATTAGCTCTGGGTGGAATGTAGATTGATGCGACAGTGAGGCTCTCACCAGCAATTGTTATATGGCAAGCAACAATTTCTATTGCATCAATTGCTGGAAGAGGAATTCGGAAGAATGGGTAGCATTTTTTGATACCAAGGAGCACTCCGCCATAAGAGTTTCCGCGGTCTAAACGGACGATATTGAAGTTTTGAACTGTTAGTGTTGTATCAGTTGATAACCAAGTTTCCGATAGCGCGAAAATATCGCATTTGCTATCGTGAAGCAGGAGTTTAAATTTATCTAGTTTGGGAACCAAGCTTCGACAGTTCCATTGAATGATCCTTGTTGTCGATTCGTCACTTCTGTTGTCTGGTTTAGACATCGAAGGATACGAACGCGAGAAGGGGTCATTTGGTGCTTAGTTGCTTACCCAACATGCAAATTGTTGGAAGCCAAGCCGAAATCATACTTTTAAGGGCATCGGATAGACCAAAAGTGGTGAATATCCATTCAACAATCATTTTGAATGAAATACGTCCATCAGAAGACGGTATTTCTGGTTCCGATGACAACTTAGCTGTGGGAGCAGCTCGTTTCCCTGGGAGTTTGGGAAATTCTTTTTCGCAATCAACCTTAAAACCTGGTGGTGGCGCTTTAGCATTTTGCTCAAGGGCGGGACCACGTGGGGTATCATTATGCGTCTTCTTCTGCTCCTTTCTAGGGAGTTTAGGAGAAGTTGCACTTGGCCGTTTTCGCACAGCTCCGGTTGACGGCAGAGGTTGATAGTCCTCTTCATCATCATTGGAATCAACGTTCTCCAAACTGGAGTAACGATTTTCCTCCTGCTGTAACGCAGTCTTCAGCATCTGTGCGAAGGACTGCTTACTGCGTAGTTTGGTCGATTTTTTTAGTGCGTCAGAGCGTTGTTTGTATTTTGCACAAGTTTCAATTTTGTGTGGGTCGCCACCACATAGAGAGCATTTTGCCTCCTGTTCGCTACAAGCGTGGTTACTTTCTTTAGTTTCCCCACACTTGCAGCATTTAGTTTTGTTGCTGCAGTAGGTTTTTGTGTGCCCTAGCTGCAGACAATTTGTACACGACATGACTTTTGGGATGAAAAGTCGTACCGGTAATCGAAGCTTGTACAACTCGAAGAAATCGGGGAGCACTTTCCCTTCGAAAGTTACTCTAAAAGAGTCATTCGGGGAGTAGTTGCCCATGTTGTTCTTAGAGTACATTCTCCTGCACTCTAGAATTTTGATTTCCGGAAGATTTGGATTTTTAAAATACCCAAATCCTTTCATAACTTCTTCCTCTGTGAGATCGGGTTCTGTTATTACGCCCTCGATCTCGATTGCGCGTGCCGGAATATATACCCGGTATTCAATTGTAAAGTTTTGATCTTCGACGACCGCATTTGCATGTCCGAGATCAGAAAAAGTCGCTTTTAATTTATCAGCTTTGACTTCATAAACCTCAATCAAGCTGCTGTATTTTGTGCGCAGAGCTTTACAGATCTGCACAACCTTGAGGGGTTTGTTTTTTGGCCGGAAAAATTCTACCCAGCGGAGCCCGGGTTGACCCTCCTGGTACTTTTTAACCCGCGTTGGCGCATCAGTGGGTGTAGTAACCAAAGCGAGGTCTTTTGCGCTTTTTCACAACGGCAAAGAACTCACCATTGTTATTTTCGGGTATTTCCGAAAAGTCCATCCCGGACTCATCCACTTCAGAGGAAGATGAAAGGTCCGGGGTGATAGACAGTCCACCTACCGCCATTTACGGTCGGGAACTGTCTGTTCTCAAATGTTATCAAATGCACAGTTTTAATATGAATGTAAGGGTAATCACTTTATATAAAGAAAGAAATACAATGAGGGATCGGAATTTATATATATGTAAATATAAAATACTGCAGAATGTGTGAATGAATGTATATAAAGGAATAAGAGAGAGAATGAAAGCACTTATCTTGTATGTAGATGTAATTCGCTTGCACCGGTCGCGTTGCCGCTGCACTGAATGAACGCTGAGCGGCAGCGCCCCTTACTTTCCTTTGTTGGGGTTCCACCCCAGTTGAGTCGACCTTCACCGCTGCGGGACGGGCAATTCGAAGTCGAACCAGCGCGACACCTTTCAGCATTCGCGCCAAAAACAACCACGACGCCACTACCACTACTGCGCAGGCGAGCACTAAAACAAAACGGTATATGTATGAGCGTTAGCTGTAGAGCACACACGAAAATCAACTTCCCTGTACGGCAGCCGACTAAGCAATGATTAAAAACGGTTTGAATACTCACTGACCGTAGACCTTTGTAGTGCTCGGGAGCATACCTCGATGATGACGACGGTGCGACAAAACAATGGCTTCGCTGGTGGCTGCGACGACGCCGACGAGGGACGTGGTAAATCTCGCTCTGTCGATATGTTGCAAACGGTTAAAGAATCGATGGGGTTCGGACTGAACCGTGGATGACCGTTTGCCAATTTTAAGTCGTGGCGGGCAGAGCGGTCCTGGTTTCGCTAGAAGTGGTTGACAAAGCAGCACGTTCCACGTGCATCGACAGAACCGTTTCCTATGGTTCACTTAGCGGTGGTGGGAATTTTTCGCTAATAGACAAAAAGCCGTTTGAACGGCTGTTCAAACGCGTTAGGGCGCGGTGTACGAAATTATTTTTTTTTAATCAATTTTACCTTATATTCTCAGGCCTTTCACGCACACGATACCGCACAAATTATCCTAAACACTAAATTCTGTCTCCTATTTACGGGGGGAAAACATCACTGTTACTGGCTAGACTGTAAAAACTTCACTCACTTTACCTAATTATTTTATATCACTCGACAACGCGCGGATCCAACACTCCACTTACATTCGCGAACCAGGTTAAATAAAGCTGGACGCTGCGAAAATCCCTCAGTTAAATAGTGAGCTATCTTCGGAAAATTTGAACCGGAAGTACGTTATCTAGCCGAAACAGGACAACGACCTTTCCAAACGACAGGTTCTCCCAAAAACCACTTCGTTGTTAATCCGGACTGGCATCTCTTTTTCGTTCAAGCCGTTTAAATTAAGCCATCTCAGATTCTGCCGACTACTAAGAATTCCCCTTCTAAGAGAGATCTTGCCCGACGGAGAGAATACCGTGGAAAGACGGAATAAAGATTAACCGAGTATCCTCTGGTTAAGTGTTAACGCAGCAGGGACTTTCATAGAAGCTATGCGAACCGCAGCAGAGAGCCGCATAAGTTTTGTACGTTCGCTCGAAAAGGTGCGTGTCTGAGATATTTGCATATTTGCGTCTTGTGCCATTGTTATCTAGATATTCGATTTGAAGTTGGTGTAATAATTATTACCACAATAGTGAACCAGAATACAACGAAGATTTTGGTGGACAATACGGTTAACAAATCATACTATAATAATAATTCCTAACATTGAAATAACTCCAATCATGCATTGCTTATTCGGCAGCCGAAGAGGAAAGTTCATTTTCTTGTGTGCTCCGCAGTTCGCTTAAATTAATTTACCGTTTTTCTAGCGCTCGCTGGCGAAGAACAGTGTGTGGTAGTGGTGAAGTGCTTGCTTTTGGCGCGTGTGCTGGAAGGTGCGGCGCTTTTTTTTTTTTTTATTAACTCTAATATTTATTTAGGCCCAACCGCGAAGCATAACGGGGCCGAATATCTTTTGGAGTAGGGAAAAGCCAGCTTGAGTAGAGCCTGTATCCCGACTGCTCCTCCTCAAACAGGCATAAAAACCCTCTCATCTTTTCTCTTTTAAAAATACAATTTAAAAATACATGTCATTTAAGCCTACGACTAACATTAACATCATAGTCTTTTCGGCAGCCGAGCAGGAAAGTCGTTTTTCTTGAGTGCTCTGTGGATTACCGAAATTAATATCTCGCTTCTTCTAGCGTTGGTGTTGTGTGGCGTGCAAATACGCGTCGTTATTGGTGGGGGAGCCCCGACTGCCGAACAGCGCCAGTGGTAGTGGTGCTAATCGGCGCGATTGCGCTGCGTTCGCGTGTGAAGGTGGTGAGTCGTGCTTGTTTTGGCGCGAGTGCTGAAAGGCGTGCTGATCCAGCATCAGCGAAGGTCAATTCCCGCAGTAGAGAAGTACGGAGCTGTGGTAGTGGTTAGTTGGCGCGTGTGCTGTGGAACCCGGACGGGGGGAAAGCGGACGGCATCGCCGCTCTGCAGTTGAGGAGACAGCGCAGGCAGTGCTGCTGATTCTCATACATTTAAAGATAAGTGACAAAACCTTTACTTTTTTGCCTTCTTTATTCTCGTATATACATATATATAATTTAAATATTTTGATTTCGCATTTCCTCTCTTTTATTATATATAGCCATTCTTTTTAGTTTTGAATATATAAATATGTTCATATATTTCATAAATTAGTTATTAGCGGCATATAGTTCACAACCGCTATGGCGGTTGGTGGATTGCCTCTTCCACCGGACCTCTCATCTTGTTCAGAAGGTGACGAGTCCGCAATGGATTTTTCTGACATTCCGAATAATGGAAACAACGCTTTTTTTGACGTCGTTAAAAAGCGTAAAAGACCTCGTAAAACTGCCCCAATTGCCCCATCCACTAATGACGGGGCAACTCGGGTTAAAATGTACCAGGTGAACCAACCTGGTCTTCGTTGGATCGTGTATTTTCGACCCAAAAACAAGCCTCTTAGAGTTGTACAGATGTGCAAATCTCTGAAGGAAAAATACTCGAGCTTGACCGAAGTTTACAAGGTCAAAGCTGATAGACTGAAGGCAACATTTTCGGATCCCCGACAAGCGAACGATGTCGTCCTGGACCCGAATTTCAACATCGAATACCGTGTTTATATACCGGCACGCGTAGTTGAAATTGAGGGTGTTATCACCGAACCGGATCTTACCGAGAAGGACGTGATGGAAGGTGGGGGATGCTTTAAAAATCCCTCCCTCCCAAAAATAAAAATTCTGGAATGCAGGAAAATGTATTCCAAGGATAATACGGGAAAATACTCCGCGAATGACTCGTTTCGAGTCACTTTCGAGGGAAAAGTGCTTCCGGATTATGTCGAACTTCACAAGCTTCGACTCCCAGTAAGACTTTTCATACCGAAAGTTATGACATGCACGAATTGTTTGCAGTTAGGGCACACAAAAACCTACTGCAACAATAAATCGAAATGCTCCAAGTGTGGTGAAATCTCTGAGATTAACCATACTTGCGGCGATCAACAGGCAAGATGCTGTCTCTGTGGTGGTGACCCACATGAAGTTGAAGCGTGCCCAAAATACAAATTACGTTCAGACGCGTTGAAGAAATCTACGAAACAACGCTGTAAGCAGTCATTTGCACAAATGTTGAAGACTGCCTTACAGCAACAGGAAAATCCGTATTCCAGCTTGGAAACGGATGATTCCAATGATGACGAAGAGGTATATCAACCTCTTCCGTCAAGTGGGGCCGTGCGGAAACGACCAAGCGTATCTTCCCCCAAACTTCCCAGAAAGGAGCAGAAGAAAACGCATACAGACACCCCAAGAGGTCAACCTTCTAAGCAAAATATTGCTAAGACGTCACCTCCAGGATTCAAACTTAATCCTGAGGGCAACACTTTTGATAAAGAGTTCCCTAAACTACCGGGAAAGAAATCTGCTCCCGCCAATAAACTGTCTCCGGAATCTGAAATACCGTCTACTGATGGACGTATTTCATTTAAAATGATAGTTGAATGGATATTTACCACTTTTGGTTTATCCGATACTCTTAAAAGTATGATTTCAGCTTGGCTTCCAACAATTTGCATGTTGGGTAAGCAACTAAGCACCAAATGGCCCCTCCTCTCGTTCGTATCCTTCGATGTCTAAATCAGACAACAGAAGTGACGAATCGACAACAAGGATCACACAATGGAACTGTAGAAGCTTGATTCCCAAACTAGATAAATTTAAACTCCTGCTTCACGATAGCAAATGCGATATTTTCGCGCTATCTGAAACATGGTTATCAACGGATACGACAGTAGCCGTTCATGATTTCAATATAATTCGTTTAGACCGAGGAAACTCTTATGGCGGAGTGCTTCTTGGTATCAAAAAATGCTATCCATTCTTCCGAATTCCTCTCCCAGCAATTGATGGCATAGAAATTGTTGCTTGCCATATAACAATAGCTGGTGAGAGCCTTACGGTCGCATCAGTCTACATTCCACCTAGAGCTATTATTAACCGGTTGCAGCTGACACAAATAACGGAACTGCTGCCGACTCCACGCCTTATCCTGGGAGATTTCAATTCTCACGGTATGGCGTGGGGAGCACCTGGAGATGATAACCGGGCTATTCTTATTGAAAGCTTACTAGACGAGTTCGATATGACCCTATTGAACATACCTGGGTTAGCTACAAGAATAGCAAGGCCTCCAGTACGTGAGAGCACTTTAGATTTATCTATGTGTTCCTCCTCAATAGCTTTGGATTGTAAATGGGAGATTATTCAAGATCCCCATGGTAGTGATCATTTGCCAATAAGTATTTCGATTATGAGCAGGCTCCAGTCTGTTACCACAGTCGAAGTAGAGTATGATCTCACCCGGAATATTGATTGGGAAAAATTCTCGAACATGATATCTCAGGAGCTCGAAACAACCGACGAGCTTTCTCCATCAGACGAATACAACTTTCTTGCAACATTAGTTTTAGATAGCGCGTTGCAATCTCAGACGAGGCCCGCCCCTGAGAACAAGTTGAAAATTCGTCCTAACAAACAATGGTGGGACAAAGAATGCACCGAGATGAAAAAAAACTCTGAAAAGAGCATACCTAGCATTCAGGAAAGATCATACCATTCAACTTTTTGATCAGTTTAGAGAGCTGGAACTGAAACAGGCTAAACTGCACAAACTGAAAAAAAGATCGTACTGGCAAAATTTCATAAGCACGTTACCCAGAGAGGCTTCTATGAGCTATCTCTGGAATACGGCTCGAAAAATGCGCAATAGGTCCGACAACAATGAGGCTAATGAATATTCTGAACGTTGGATCTATGATTTCGCGAAAAAGGTATGTCCAGATGCTGTCCCATCACAGCAGAAATTCAGCGACACAACGGCGATCGAAGAACCAGAATTTTCAATGCTGGAATTTTCAATTGCCCTCGCGTCTTGTAAGAACAAGGCTCCAGGACCGGACAGGATCAAATTTAATTTGATGAAAAACCTGCCGGATTCGGCCAAGATACGATTTCTTAAACTGTTTAATAAGCTTATCAGGAACAATGTGATCCCAAAAGCTTGGAGACAGGTTAAGATTATCGCAATCAAAAAGCCAGATAAACCTGCCGCAGATCACCGCTCGTATAGGCCGATTGCGATGCTCTCATGCATACGCAAATTGCTTGAAAAAATGATCCTGCGCAGACTTGACAACTGGGCAGAAACAACTAACCAACTGTCAGAGACCCAGTTCGGCTTTCGTAGGGGCAAGGGCCCTAACGATTGCCTGGCATTGCTAGCCACAGAAGCAGAAATGGCTCTTGGCAGCAAACAACAAATGACCTCGGTTTTCCTGGATATCACAGGCGCATTTGACTCAGTTTCAATCGAAATTCTTTCCGAGAAACTGCATCAGAGAGGATTCTCCCCTATATTGACAAACTTTTTGATCAACCTGCTGTCTGAAAAGCATTTACTTTTCAACCACGGTTCTTCAACAATAACACGAACAAGCTACATGGGTCTCCCCCAAGGCTCTTGTCTGAGTCCGCTGTTGTACAACTTCTACATCAGTGACATCGACACATGCTTGACGGACGGCTGCACAATGCGTCAGTTAGCTGACGATTGCGTAGTATCAGTCACGGCGTCTCTGGCTGTAGATATGAAAAACAGCCTGCAAAATACGCTAGATAATCTGACCAGTTGGGCCAGCTGTCTTGGAATTGAGTTCTCGCTTGAAAAAACGGAGATGGTTGTCTTCTCAAAAAAGCGACCACCACCCCGTTTGGAGCTAGTTCTGTCCGGAAGACCCATCACCCAGTCACCTAGCTTTAAATATCTCGGAGTATGGTATGACTCTAAGTGCACATGGGAAAAACATATAAATTACCTGAAGCAAAGATGCCAACCAAGGATCAATTTTCTTCGGATGGTAACAGGAACATCATGGGGAGCCCATCCAGAGGATTTGATACGACTCTATCAAACCACGATTCTGCCCGTAATAGAATACGGCAGCATATGCTTCAGAGGTGTCGCAGCTTCACACATGCTGAAGCTAGAGAGGATACAATACCGTTGTTTGCGTATCGCTCTAGGCTGCATGCAGTCGACACATACCATGTCCCTAGAGGTCATAGCTGGAATACTACCACTCAAAGAGAGGCTGTTTGAGTTGGCTTTTCGTTTCCTCATTAGATCGGAAATAGCAAATCCAATGCTTATTGCGAACTATGAGAAATGTTTGGAAGTTGTTCAGAAACCCTGTATGTCAGTATACCAGCGGTTCATGTCCATGGAGATAAACCCTTCGGTTGTTGCTCCATCCCGTGAGATTTCAACATCGCTCAACAATTCTTCTGTTGTATTTGATTTGACGATGAAACAAGAAATCCATGGAATTCCCGATCACCTCAAACCAACAGTTGTGCCATCAATATTTTCGGCAAAATTTGGCCACCTCCCAAAACAGAATTCCTTTTTCACGGACGGATCTGTGATGGATGGACATTCCGGATATGGCGTTTTCAACACAGATCATCGCATATCTCGCAAACTGGCACAGCCCTGCTCCATATACGTAGCTGAATTAGCTGCCATACACAATTCGCTGCGAATTATCGAGCTCAAGACACCAGACAATTACTTCATCTTCTCGGACAGCCTCAGTTCTATCGAAGCTCTCCGATCGATTGAACCGGTCAAGCACCCGTCCTATTTCCTTCCGGAAATTAGACGGATATTAGAAGTGCTGGTTGATCGGTCTTTCATTATCTGCTTTGTGTGGGTCCCCTCTCATTGCTCAATCCCAGGCAATGAAGAAGCTGATTTATTAGCAAAAAGGGGTGCCATAGAAGGAGAGATATTTGATAGACCGATCACCTATACCGAGTATTTTCATCTGCCCCGACAATTGGCTCTGGAAAACTGGCAGGAAAAGTGGAATAAAGACGACCTTGGGCGATGGATGCGCTCGATCTCGCCCAAAGTGTCTACAAAAGCTTGGTTCAAAGGGTTAGATTTAACTCGTGATTTCATTCGAGTTATTTCGCGCCTAATGTCCAATCACTATGTTGCAAACGCACACCTCTATCGAATAAACTTAGTCGATAGTAATCTGTGCGAATGTGGAGGGTACGAAGATATTGACCACATAGTCTTCGTATGCCCTAAGTACCACAGAGCAAGGGCCAAGCTTATAGATTCTCTCCGGAAACAGGAAGTGACGTTTACAATGCAAGTACGGGATGTGCTTGCTAGCCGCAACCCCGCGCTTGTAATACCCATTTACGACTTTTTAAGAGATATCAAGTATCGAATTTGATTATCTCTATGCTTTCTCTCCTAATTTCTCCCAACACAACAATCTTAAAAAGTTTCACGCTAATTCTGTTTTTTTTTTCTTCTTTCTTTCGTTCATCTTTTTTATAGAAACATGAATCATCGCTTCTTTTTGAGAGACATGATCCACCGAACTTAGATTTTGATTTCAAAGAGATAAGGAACCATCACCCTCAACGAATAGTAGTAAGGATTAGTATTTAGTTATAAAGAGAAAAACTTTGATGTTAATGTTAGTCGTAAGCTTAAATGACATGTATTTTTAAATTGTATTTTTAAAAGAGAAAAGATGAGAGGGTTTTTATGCCTGTTTGAGGAGGAGCAGTCGGGATACAGGCTCTACTCAAGCTGGCTTTTCCCTACTCCAAAAGATATTCGGCCCCGTTATGCTTCGCGGTTGGGCCTAAATAAATATTAGAGTTAAGAAAAAAAAACATTAACATCAAAGTTTTTCTCTTTATAACTAAATACTAATCCTTACTACTATTCGTTGAGGGTGATGGCTCCTTATCTCTTTGAAATCAAAATCTAAGTTCGGTGGATCATGTCTCTCAAAAAGAAGCGATGATTCATGTTTCTATAAAAAAGATGAACGAAAGAAAGAAGAAAAAAAAACGGAATTAGCGTGAAACTCTTTAAGATTGTTGTGTTGGGAGAAATTAGGAGAAAAAGCATAGAGATAATCAAATTCGATACTTGATATCTTTTAAAAAGTCGTAAATGGGTATTACAAGCGCGGGGTTGCGGCTAGCAAGCACATCCCGTATTTGCATTGTAAACGTCACTTTCTGTTTCCGAAGAGAATCCATAAGCTTGGCCCTTGCTCTGTGGTACTTAGGGCATACGAAGACTATGTGGTCAATATCTTCGTACCCTCCACATTCGCACAGATTACTATCGACTAAGTTTATTCGATAGAGGTGTGCGTTTGCAACATAGTGATTGGACATTAGGCGCGAAATAACTCGAATGAAATCACGAGTTAAATCTAACCCTTTGAACCAAGCTTTTGTAGACACTTTGGGCGAGATCGAGTGCATCCATCGCCCAAGGTCGTCTTTATCCCATTTTTCCTGCCAGTTTTCCAGAGCCAGTTGTCGGGGCAGATGAAAATACTCGGTATAGGTGATCGGTCTATCAAATATATCTCCATCTATGGCACCCCTTTTTGCTAATAAATCAGCTTCTTCATTGCCTGGGATTGAGCAATGAGAGGGGACCCACACAAAGCAGATAATGAAAGACCGATCAACCAGCACTTCTAATATCCGTCTAATTTCCGGAAGGAAATAGGACGGGTGCTTGACCGGTTTAATCGATTGGAGAGCTTCGATAGAACTGAGGCTGTCCGAGAAAATGAAGTAATTGTCTGGTGTCTTGAGCTCGATAATTCGCAGCGAATTGTGTATGGCAGCTAATTCAGCTACGTATATGGAGCAGGGCTGTGCCAGTTTGCGAGATATGCGATGATCTGTGTTGAAAACGCCATATCCGGAATGTCCATCCATCACAGATCCGTCCGTGAAAAAGGAATTCTGTTTTGGGAGGTGGCCAAATTTTGCCGAAAATATTGATGGCACAACTGTTGGTTTGAGGTGATCGAGAATTCCATGGATTTCTTGTTTCATCGTCAAATCAAATACAACAGAAGAATTGTTGAGCGATGTTGAAATCTCACGGGATGGAGCAACAACCGAAGGGTTTATCTCCATGGACATGAACCGCTGGTATGCTGACATACAGGGTTTCTGAACAACTTCCAAACATTTATCATAGTTCGCAATAAGCATTGGATTTGCTATTTCCGATCTAATGAGGAAACGAAAAGCCAACTCAAACAGCCTCTCTTTGAGTGGTAGTATTCCAGCTATGACCTATAGGGACATGGTATGTGTCGACTGCATGCAGCCTAGAGCGATACGCAAACAACGGTATTGTATCCTCTCTAGCTTCAGCATGTGTGAAGCTGCGACACCTCTGAAGCATATGCTGCCGTATTCTATTACGGGCAGAATCGTGGTTTGATAGAGTCGTATCAAATCCTCTGGATGGGCTCCCCATGTGGTTCCTGTTACCATCCGAAGAAAGTTGATCCTTGGTTGGCATCTTTGCTTCAGGTAATTGATATGTTTTTCCCATGTGCACTTAGAGTCATACCATACTCCGAGATATTTAAAGCTAGGTGACCGGGTGATGGGTCTTCCGGACAGAACTAGCTCCAAACGGGGTGGTGGTCGCTTTTTTGAGAAGACAACCATCTCCGTTTTTTCAAGCGAGAACTCAATTCCAAGACAGCTGGCCCAACTGGTCAGATTATCTAGCGTATTTTGCAGGCTGTTTTTCATATCTACAGCCAGAGACGCCGTGACTGATACTACGCAATCGTCAGCTAACTGACGCATTGTGCAGCCGTCCGTCAAGCATGTGTCGATGTCACTGATGTAGAAGTTGTACAACAGCGGACTCAGACAAGAGCCTTGGGGGAGACCCATGTAGCTTGTTCGTGTTATTGTTGAAGAACCGTGGTTGAAAAGTAAATGCTTTTCAGACAGCAGGTTGATCAAAAAGTTTGTCAATATAGGGGAGAATCCTCTTTGATGCAGTTTCTCGGAAAGAATTTCGATTGAAACTGAATCAAATGCGCCTGTGATATCCAGGAAAACCGAGGTCATTTGTTGTTTGCTGCCAAGAGCCATTTCCGCTTCTGTGGCTAGCAATGCCAGGCAATCGTTAGGGCCCTTGCCCCTACGAAAGCCGAACTGGGTCTCTGAAAGTTGGTTAGTTGTTTCTGCCTAGTTTTCAAGTTTACGCAGGATCATTTTTTCAAGCAATTTGCGTATGCATTAGAGCATCGCAATCGGCCTGTACGAGCGGTGATCTGCGGCAGGTTTATCTGGCTTTTTGATTGCGATAATCTTAACCTGTCTCCAAGCTTTTGGGATCACATTGTTCCTGATAAGCTTATTAAACAGTTTAAGAAATCGTATCTTGGCCGAATCCGGCAGGTTTTTCATCAAATTAAATTTGATCCTGTCCGGTCCTGGAGCCTTGTTCTTACAAGACGCGAGGGCAATTGAAAATTCCAGCATTGAAAATTCTGGTTCTTCGATCGCCGTTGTGTCGCTGAATTTCTGCTGTGGTGGGACAGCATCTGGACATACCTTTTTCGCGAAATCATAGATCCAACGTTCAGAATATTCATTAGCCTCATTACTGTCCGACCTATTGCGCATTTTCCGAGCCGTACTCCAGAGATAGCTCATAGAAGCCTCTCTGGGTAACGTGCTTATGAAATTTTGCCAGTACGATCTTTTTTTCAGTTTGTGCAGTTTAGGCTGTTTCAGTTCCAGCTCTCTAAACTGATCAAAAAGTTGAATGGAATGATCTTTCCTGAATGCTAGGTATGCTCTTTTCAGAGTTTTTTTCATCTCGGTGCATTCTTTGTCCCACCATTGTTTGTTAGGACGAATTTTCAACTTGTTCTCAGGGGCGGGCCTCGTCTGAGATTGCAACGCGCTATCTAAAACTAATGTTGCAAGAAAGTTGTATTCGTCTGATGGAGAAAGCTCGTCGGTTGTTTCGAGCTCCTGAGATATCATGTTCGAGAATTTTTCCCAATCAATATTCCGGGTGAGATCATACTCTACTTCGACTGTGGTAACAGACTGGAGCCTGCTCATAATCGAAATACTTATTGGCAAATGATCACTACCATGGGGATCTTGAATAATCTCCCATTTACAATCCAAAGCTATTGAGGAGGAACACATAGATAAATCTAAAGTGCTCTCACGTACTGGAGGCCTTGCTATTCTTGTAGCTAACCCAGGTATGTTCAATAGGGTCATATCGAACTCGTCTAGTAAGCTTTCAATTAGAATAGCCCGGTTATCATCTCCAGGTGCTCCCCACGCCATACCGTGAGAATTGAAATCTCCCAGGATAAGGCGTGGAGTCTGCAGCAGTTCCGTTATTTGTGTCAGCTGCAACCGGTTAATAATAGCTCTAGGTGGAATGTAGACTGATGCGACCGTAAGGCTCTCACCAGCTATTGTTATATGGCAAGCAACAATTTCTATGCCATCAATTGCTGGGAGAGAAATTCGGAAGAATGGATAGCATTTTTTGATACCAAGAAGCACTCCGCCATAAGAGTTTCCTCGGTCTAAACGAATTATATTGAAATCATGAACGGCTACTGTCGTATCCGTTGATAACCATGTTTCAGATAGCGCGAAAATATCGCATTTGCTATCGTGAAGCAGGAGTTTAAATTTATCTAGTTTGGGAATCAAGCTTCTACAGTTCCATTGTATGATCCTTGTTGTCGATTCGTCACTTCTGTTGTCTGATTTAGACATCGAAGGATACGAACGAGAGGAGGGGCCATTTGGTGCTTAGTTGCTTACCCAACATGCAAATTGTTGGAAGCCAAGCCGAAATCATACTTTTAAGAGTATCGGATAAACCAAAAGTGGTAAATATCCATTCAACTATCATTTTAAATGAAATACGTCCATCAGTAGACGGTATTTCAGATTCCGGAGACAGTTTATTGGCGGGAGCAGATTTCTTTCCCGGTAGTTCAGGGAACTCTTTATCAAATGTGTTGCCCTCAGGATTAAGTTTGAATCCTGGAGGTGACGTCTTAGCAATATTTTGCTTAGAAGGTTGACCTCTTGGGGTGTCTGTATGCGTTTTCTTCTGCTCCTTTCTGGGAAGTTTGGGGGAAGATACGCTTGGTCGTTTCCGCACGGCCCCACTTGACGGAAGAGGTTGATATACCTCTTCGTCATCATTGGAATCATCCGTTTCCAAGCTGGAATACGGATTTTCCTGTTGCTGTAAGGCAGTCTTCAACATTTGTGCAAATGACTGCTTACAGCGTTGTTTCGTAGATTTCTTCAACGCGTCTGAACGTAATTTGTATTTTGGGCACGCTTCAACTTCATGTGGGTCACCACCACAGAGACAGCATCTTGCCTGTTGATCGCCGCAAGTATGGTTAATCTCAGAGATTTCACCACACTTGGAGCATTTCGATTTATTGTTGCAGTAGGTTTTTGTGTGCCCTAACTGCAAACAATTCGTGCATGTCATAACTTTCGGTATGAAAAGTCTTACTGGGAGTCGAAGCTTGTGAAGTTCGACATAATCCGGAAGCACTTTTCCCTCGAAAGTGACTCGAAACGAGTCATTCGGGGAGTATTTTCCCGTATTATCCTTGGAATACATTTTCCTGCATTCCAGAATTTTTATTTTTGGGAGGGAGGGATTTTTAAAGCATCCCCCACCTTCCATCACGTCCTTCTCGGTAAGATCCGGTTCGGTGATAACACCCTCAATTTCAACTACCCGTGCCGGTATATAAACACGGTATTCGATGTTGAAATTCGGGTCCAGGACGACATCGTTCGCTTGTCGGGGATCCGAAAATGTTGCCTTCAGTCTATCAGCTTTGACCTTGTAAACTTCGGTCAAGCTCGAGTATTTTTCCTTCAGAGATTTGCACATCTGTACAACTCTAAGAGGCTTGTTTTTGGGTCGAAAATACACGATCCAACGAAGACCAGGTTGGTTCACCTGGTACATTTTAACCCGAGTTGCCCCGTCATTAGTGGATGGGGCAATTGGGGCAGTTTTACGGGGTCTTTTACGCTTTTTAACGACGTCAAAAAAAGCGTTGTTTCCATTATTCGGAATGTCAGAAAAATCCATGGCGGACTCGTCACCTTCTGAGCAAGATGAGAGGTCCGGTGGAAGAGGCAATCCACCAACCGCCATAGCGGTTGTGAACTATATGCCGCTAATAACTAATATATGAAAATATTTATATATTCAAAACTAAAAAGAATGGCTATATATAATAAGAGAGGAAATGCGAAATCAAAATATTTAAATTATATATATGTATATACGAGAATAAAGAAGGCAAACAAAGTAAAGGTTTTGTCACTTATCTTTAAATGTTTGTGAATCAGCAGCACTGCCTGCGCTGTCTCCTCAACTGCAGAGTGGCGATGCCGTCCGCTTTCCCCCCGTCGGGGTTCCACAGCACACGCGCCAACTAACCACTACCACAGCTCCGTACTTCTCTACTGCGGGAATCGACCTTCGCTGATGCTGGATCAGCACGCCTTTCAGCACTCGCGCCAAAACAAGCACGACTCACCACCTTCACACGCGAACGCAGCGCAATCGCGCCGATTAGCACCACTACCACTGGCGCTGTTCGGCAGTCGGGGCTCCCCCACCAATAACGACGCGTATTCGCACGCCACACAACACCAACGCCAGAAAGAAGCGAGATATTAATTTCGGTAATCCACAGAGCACTCAAGAAAAACGACTTTCCTGCTCGGCTGCCGAAAAGACTATGAAGGTGCGGCGCTTGTTTTTTGGTTTGCTTCTTCTCCCAGAAGAACAGGGCGATTCGATCGAAGCTCCGGCGAGGTGTAGGAGGCGGTGACGCCGTTTCTCAGACGGTGCAACATCGCAACTGTGCTGGAAGGTGTCGTGCTAGTTTTTGGCGCTGACAGAGGAAAAAATCGGCGGCGCCGTTTTGCAGTCGATGCAACTCGAACCGCTAGTGCTGATTACAACTACATACAAAGATAAGTGACACTTTTTATTTATTCTCTCTCCCACTTGTGTATATACATAACTGATCCATCTTCCATTCTTTTTATACATACATATATTCACTTTTTTTACCTTGTTAGCATTAGTATATTATATATTCTTATATTTGATACATTGCGCAGCCGTTGAATGGCGGTTGGGGGTCTGGCTACCCCACCGGACCTTTCATCCTCCTCAGAGGCTGAAGAGTCCGGCATGGACTTTGCCGAGATTCCCATAAATGACAACAACGCTTTCTTTGACGTAGTAAAGAAGCGTAAAAGGCCCCGTAAAACTGCCCCGATTGTCCCATCCACTGATGATGTGCCAATACGGGTCAAAAAGTACCAGGTGAACCAACCCGGTCTTCGTTGGGTCGTGTTTTTCCGACCCAAAAATAAACCTCTCAGAGTTATGCAGATATGCAAAACTCTGAAGAAAGATTACACCAGCTTGACTGAGATTTTTAAAGTCAGAACGGACAAGCTGAAGGCAACTTTTTCCGATCCTCGACAAGCAAATGCTGTCGTCCAGGATCCAAATTTCAACATCGAGTACCGCGTTTATATACCGGCACGCGTTGTTGAAATAGAAGGGGTTATTACCGAGGCTGACCTCACTGAAGAAGATGTCATGAAAGGTGTTGGATGTTTTAAAAATCCATCCCTTCCTGAAATAAAGATCCTTGAATGCAGGAGAATGTATTCCAAGGATAATACGGGCAAATATTCCCCAAATGACTCGTTTAGAGTCACTTTTGAGGGAAAAGTACTCCCGGATTTTGTCGAGCTCCACAAGCTTCGACTACCCGTAAGACTTTTTTTTCCGAAAGTCATGACGTGTACGAACTGTTTGTAGTTAGGGCACACGAAAACCCACTGCAATAAGAAATCTAAGTGCTCCAAGTGTGGTGAAATCTCCGAGATTAACCACACTTGTAGCGAACGGGACGTAAAATGCTGTCTATGTGGAGGTGAACCACATAAAACAGAAGCGTGCCCAACATATAAATCACGCTCAGAAGCGTTGAAAAAAGCGACCAAGCAACGCTGTAAGCAGTCATTTGCACAGATGCTGAAGACTGCCTTACAGCAACAGGAAAATCCATACTCCAGCTTGGAAAATGACGAATCCAATGATGATGAAGAGACATATCAACCGCTTCCGTCAAGCGGAGCAGTGCGAAAACGGCCCAACGCGTCCTCTCCTAAACTTCCTAGAAAGGAGCAGAAAAAGACGCTTACAGACACTCCAAGAGGAACCCCCCCTAAGCAAAACAACGCAAAATCGTCACCTCCAGGATTCAAACTTAATGCTGAGGCTAACAATTTCGATAAAGAGTTTCCCAAATTACCAGGAAAACAATCTGCTTCCGCCAAAACACAGTCATCGGAATCTGAAATACCGACCACTGATGGACGTATCTCATTCAAAATGATCGTTGAATGGATATTTACCACTTTTGGTCTATCTGATTCCCTCAAGAGTATGATTTCGGCTTGGCTTCCAACAATTTGCATGTTGGGTAAGCAACTAAGCACCAAATGGCCCCTCCTCGCGTTCGTATCCTTCGATGTCTAAATCAGACAGCCGAAGTGACGAATCGACAACAAGGATCATACAATGGAACTGTAGAAGTTTGATCCCCAAATTAGATAAATTTAAACTCCTACTTTACGATAGCAAATGCGATATTTTCGCGCTATCTGAAACATGGTTGTCAACTGATACGACACTAGCCGTTAAAGACTTCAATATAATCCGTTTAGACCGAGGAAACTCTTATGGCGGAGTGCTCCTTGGTATCAAAAAATGCTACCCATTCTTCCGTATTCCTCTCCCAGCAATTAATGCAATAGAAATTGTTGCTTGCCATATAACAATTGCTGGGGAGGGCCTCACTGTCGCATCAGTCTACATTCCGCCTAGAGCGGTTATTAACCGGTTGCAGCTGTCGCAAATAACGGAACTTCTTCCGACTCCACGCCTCATCCTGGGAGATTTCAATTCTCACGGTACGGCGTGGGGCGCATCCAGGGATGATAGCCGCGCTGTTCTTATTGAAAGCTTTCTCGATGACTTCGATATGACCTTATTGAACATACCTGGGTTAGCTACGAGAATTGCAAGGCCTCCAATACGAGAGAGCACATTAGACTTGTCGATGAGTTCCTCCTCAATGGCTTTGGACTGCAAATGGGAGATTATTCATGATCCCCACGGTAGCGACCATTTGCCAATCAGTATTTCGATTATGAGCAGGCTCCATTCTGCTACCACAGTCGAAGTAGAGTATGATCTTACCCGGAATATTGATTGGGAAAAATTCTCGAACACAATATCCCAGGGTCTCGAAACAACGGATGAGCTTTCTCCATCCGACGAATACAACTTCCTTGCAACAGTAGTGCTAGATAGCGCGTTGCAATCTCAGAAGAGACCTGCCCCTGAGAACAAGCTGAAAATTCGTCCCAACAAGCAATGGTGGGACAAAGAATGCACCGAGATGAAAAAAGCTCTAAAAGCATCATACATAGCATTCAGGGATGGTGGTTAAATTGAGCTTTATGATAAGTTTAGGGAGCTGGAAATAAAACAGTCTAAGCTGCACAAACTGAAAAAAAGATCATACTGGCAAAGTTTCATAAGCACGTTACCCAGAGATGCTTCTATGAGCTATCTCTGGAATACAGGAATGCGCAATAGGTCCGACAGTTATGAGGCAAATGAATACTCTGAACGTTGGATCTATGATTTCGCAAAAAAGGTATGCCCAGACGCTGTCCCATCACAGCAAAAATTCAGCGATACAACGGCTTTTGAAGAACCAGAATTTACCATGTTGGAGTTTTCAATTGCCCTCGCGTCTTGCAAGAACAAGGCTCCAGGACCGGACAGGATCAAATTTAATTTGATGAAAAACCTGCCGGACTCTGCCAAGATACGATTTCTTAAACTGTTTAATAAGCTTATCAGGAACAATATGATCCCGAAAGCTTGGAGACAGGTTAAGATTATCGCAATCAAAAAGCCAGATAAACCTGCCGCAGATCACCGCTCGTATAGGCCGATTGCGATGCTCTCATGCATACGCAAATTGCTTGAAAAAATGATCCTTCGTAGACTTGACAACTGGGCAGAGTCAACTAACCAACTATCAGAGACCCAGTTCGGCTTTCGTAGGGGCAAGGGCCCTAACGATTGCCTGGCATTGCTAGCCACAGAAGCGGAAATGGCTCTTGGTAGCAAACAACAAATGACCTCGGTTTTCCTGGATATCACAGGCGCATTTGATTCAGTTTCAATCGAAATTCTCTCCGAGAAACTGCATCAAAGAGGATTCTCCCCTATATTGACAAATTTTTTGATCAACCTGCTGTCTGAAAAGCATTTACTTTTCAACCACGGTTCTTCAACAATAACACGAACAAGCTACATGGGTCTCCCCCAAGGCTCTTGTCTGAGTCCGCTGTTGTACAACTTATACATCAGTGACATCGACACATGCTTGACGGACGGCTGCACGATGCGCCAGTTAGCTGACGACTGTGTAGTTTCAGTCACGGCGTCTCTAGCCGCAGACATGAAGAACAGCCTGCAAAACACGCTCGACAATCTGACCGTTTGGGCCAGTTGTCTTGGAATCGAGTTCTCGCTTGAAAAAACGGAGATGGTAGTCTTTTCAAAAAAGCGACCACCACCTCGTTTTGAGCTAGTTCTGTCCGGAAGACCCATCACTCAGTCACCTAGCTTCAAGTATCTAGGAGTATGGTATGACTCTAAGTGCACATGGGAAAAACATGTCAATTACCTGAAGCAAAGATGCCAACCGAGAATTAATTTTCTTCGGATGGTAACAGGAACCACATGGGGAGCTCATCCAGAGGATTTGATACGACTCTACCAAACCACGATTCTGCCCGTAATAGAATACGGCAGCATATGCTTCAGAGGTGTCGCAGCCTCACACATGCTGAAGCTAGAGAGGATACAATACCGTTGTTTGCGTATCGCTCTAGGCTGCATGCAATCGACACATACCATGTCTCTAGAGGTCATTGCGGGAGTACTACCACTCAAAGAGAGGCTATATGAGTTGGCTCTTCGTTTCCTCATCAGATCGGAGATAGCAAACCCAATGATAATCGTGAACTATACGAAATGTTTGGAAGTTGTTCAAAAACCCTGTATGTCAGTATACCAGCAGTTTTTGACTATGGAGATAAACCCTACGGATGTTGCTCCATACCGTGAGATTTCACCATCGCTCAACAATTCTTCTGTTGTAATTGATTTGACGATGAAACAAGAAATCCAGAGAATCCCCGAACACATCAAACCAACAGTTGTGCCATCAATATTTTCGGCAAAATTCGGCCATCTCCCAGAACAGAACTCCTTTTTCACGGACGGATCTGTAATGGATGGACAATCCGGATATGGCATTTTTAACACAGATCATCACATATCCCGCAAACTGGCACAGCCTTGCTCCATATACGTAGCTGAATTAGCTGCCATACACAATTCGCTGCGAATTATCGAGCTCAAGACACCAGGTAATTATTTCATCTTCTCGGACAGCCTCAGTTCTATCGAAGCTCTCCGATCGATCAAACCGGTCAAGCATCCGTCCTATTTCCTTCCGGAAATTAGACGGATATTAGAAGTGCTGGTTGATCGGTCTTTCATTATCTGCTTTGTGTGGGTCCCCTCTCATTGCTCAATCCCAGGCAATGAAGAAGCTGATTTATTAGCGAAAAGGGGTGCCATAGAAGGAGATATATTTGATAGACCGATCACCTATACCGAGTATTTTCACCTGCCTCGACAACTGGCCCTGGCAAACTGGCAGGAAAAATGGGATAAAGACGATCTTGGGCGATGGATGCATTCGATTTCGCCCAAAGTGTCTACAAAAGCTTGGTTCAAAGGGTTAGATTTAACTCGAGATTTCATTCGAGTTATTTCGCGCCTAATGTCCAATCACTATGTTGCAAACGCACACCTTCATCGAATAAACTTAGTCGATAGTAATCTGTGCGAATGTGGCGGGTACGAAGATATGGATCATATAGTCTTCGTATGCCCTAAGTACCACAGAGCAAGGACCAAGCTTATTGATTCTCTCCGGAAACAGAAAGTGACGTTCACAATGCAAGTACGGGATGCGCTTGCTAGCCGCAACCCCGCGCTTGTAATACCTATTTATGACTTTTTAAGAGATATCAAGTATCGAATTTGATTATCTCCTCGCTATTTCTTCTTATTTTTATAACACAACCTCCATCAAAAGTTTCACACTAATTCTGTTCTTTTTCTTCTTTCTTTCATTGATCTTTCTAGAGACACATGAATCATCGCTTCTTTCTGAGGGACATAATCCATCGAACATAGATATAAGTTTTGATTTCTAAGAGATAAGGAACCATCACACCTCAACGAATAGTATTAAGAATTGATATTTACCCATACAGAGAAAAATAATGTTATTGTTAGCCGTAGGTTTTTATGACATGTATTTTTAAATTGTATTTATAAAAGAGAAAAGATGAGAGGGTTTTTGTGCCTGTTTGAGGAGGAGCAGTCGGGATACAGACTCTACTCAAGCTGGCTTTTCCCTACCCCAAAAGATATTCGGCCCCGTTATGCTTTGCGGTTGGGCCTAAATAAATATTAGAGTATTAAAAAAAAAACATGGGTAGCACTGGAGATTTCAGGAAAAAATGCGTTTGTCCAGAATACGAGGGACCACGGCGTAGACACAACATATCCAGAAGCATCTGAGAAACACTCGGCAACAGCGGAAATCACAATCATCCAATTCTTAAAAGACACAGGATTAGTTGAATCAGATTTTAAAAAGTGTCAAACGAGATGTAAATATTGCGTCAAGTGAGGCGAACCAGCCACAGCCTGTAAACCTAAAACATACAGACAAAAAATGTCAAAAATGTAAAATATGTAAAAAATGTCAGATATGTCAAAAATGTCAAAAATGTGAAAAATGTGAAAAATTTTAAAAATGTCAAAAATGTCAAAAATGTCGAAAATGTCAAAAATGTCAAAAATGTCAAAAAAGTCAAAAATGTCAAAAATATCAAAAATGTCAAAAATTTCAAAAAATTCAAAATGTCTGAAATGTCAAAAATGTCGAAAATGTCAAAAATGTCAAAAATGTCAGAAATGTCAAAAATGTCAAAAATGTCAAAAATGTCAAAAATGTCAAAAATGTCGAAAATGTCAAAAATGTCAAAAATGTCAGAAATGTCAGAAATGTCAAAAATGTCAAAAATGTCAAAAATGTCAAAAATGTCAAAAATGTCAAAAATATCAAAAATATCAAAAATGTCAAAAATTTCAAAAAATTCAAAATGTCTGAAATGTCAAAAATGTCAAAAATGTCAAAAATGTTAAAAATGTCAAAAATGTCAAAAATGTCAAAAATGTCAAAAATGTCAACAATGTCAAAAATGTCAAAAATGTCAAAAATGTCAAAAATGTCAAAAATGTCAAAAATGTCAAGAATGTCAAAAATGTCAAAAATGTCAAAATTGTCAAAATTGTCAAATATGTCTAAAATGTCAAAAATGTCAAAAATATCAAAAATGTCAAAAATGTCAAAATGTCAAAAATGTCAAAAATGTCAAAAATGTCAAAAATGTAAAGAATGTCAAAAATGTTAAAAATGTTAAAAATGTCAAAAATGTCAAAAATGTCAAAAATGTAAAGAATGTCAAAAATGTTAAAAATGTTAAAAATGTCAAAAATGTCAAAAATGTCAAAAATGTCAAAAATGTCAAAAATGTCAAAAATGTCAAAAATGTCAAAAATGTCAAAAATTTCAAAAATGCAAACACAAATATCAAAAATATCAAAAATTTCAAAATTGTCAATAATGTCAAAAATGTCAAATACTACAAGGTATACAGCCCTAGGGTTGTAAGAAATGGTGACACGGGACTAAACACTGTAATTACTGTGTTTAGTGATTTTTTTATTCTCAGCCTCCACTTCATTTTTTTTCAGAAATAGGGGAACTGCTCCATTATTCCTCTCCTTCCATATATTCATTCCATACAACAAGAAAACACAATTGAAAATACGAAAAAACGCATATTTTCTAGCTTAAATAATCTGCTAATTCATGGGATAGATTCTTCTTAGTTCACTTTAGATTCCTCATAGTGTATAATCCTCAAAAACTCACTTAAAAGCACTAAATTATGATATTATAGACGGGCATCTGCACTCGAAAACTCGTTTAATTCAACCACCTACCTCAGAAAACAAAATCCGCGCATCGTTCTATTCGGCTACAACAGGACTCGTTCAGCAGCCAACCATCACTAGCGGACCACTTTTTATTTTAATCACTAAACAAAATCACTCACTACACTAAGAATATTTTAATCTTTGAAATGGTCACCTCAAATTTCCTAAAACAAGCTTGAATTAGCAGAAATATATGAGATGAATTTCTACAATTCCTAAATTTCAACTGAATGTATTTTCATTGCTTTGAAGAATATCAAAAGTTGCCAAATCAGTTTCTATTAATACGAAAAAATCATACTGAAAATGTTGAATTATTCCGACATAATTGACATAAATCTAAAGCACTGTAGTGGTTACTTAGGTTACCAATTTTGCACGTAAACAACTGCAGCGGATATCTAGGTAACCTACTACGACGGGCTGCGGCTACGTTCATTCATGATAATGTGATTCATTCATGATTAACAGTGTGATGAATATGGGGGCATCGTGAGATGAATAATTGAGCAGTGATTTAAGTTTTCAGATGGATATGGAACACGAGTCCATAAGAGCACGTATGCATATTTAGTTTATTTGTTCAATGATTTCGTGAAAATTCGGTGTTTAATTAATGAGATGAATAATGGAGTAGTTCCCTTATATTGAATTACACTCGAAAGAATTTCATTTACACTTAGTGATGTTGTGCCTGTAGTGTTTTTTTTGCAAACAACATTTAACAATTAGGTACGACGAAGTTAAAGTTCAAAAGAGATTCATTTTCGTTTTTTGCCTCACAAGTTTGTTTAATTTGCCAAAAATTACATTCACTATACTACGAAGACAGCTAATATAAGTATATTATTTTATTTGTGAAGTTAAAAATAAAATATATCTAACAATGTTGAAATGTAGAAAAAAAAAGAGTCTAAATAGACCCTAGTGAATGGACAAAAAATTCACAAGCACTCGCCGGCCCTTACTCTTCTATAAATTAGTATTTTTAGAAACTTTTTCGTTCGATATTGTCGGCCACGATTATTTAGTGAATATCGAAGATAAAAAATAAATAAAAATAAAATTATTATATATTATTTTTAATTCTTGTTGCAGGTTTCCTTCAAGACATCAGTTTCTATTACGCTCTGACAGCAGGTTTAGATATTGTTCACGGAAAGGGGTTGTTTCAAACTTTTCGAAAAACCTTTACCTTCGAGACATCTAATTACCCTAGGTTCATGGAAGCAAACACAAATTGACCTATTGGGACGGGGAGACTCAGTCATTTTTTTTTTTTTTTTGATATTGATACAGACATTATCACAGGGAATGGTTGGTGTCTATTCATGTCGTCTGTGCTAGGAATGCTCGCATGTGGTTGGGTCAGTGTTCGCGTAAATTTGTCCTTGACACTTTTTATCGATTTTTACCGCTTTGCAATAAAAAAATAATGATAACTAGCGTATTACAAAATTGTTCAACATGTTATCTATCCAACAACATTTTGTTTATTGTTATCCATCATGTGGTTATGCTGTTATTATCGTTTGAAATCAGACGCAACATTTGCCAGTTTCATTTCCAAATTTTACAGAATGCATCCCAATATAGAAAAAAAAGACGTAGTGTCAAAAATGACAAAAATGTCAGAAATCAATAAAATTAGAAATGTTAAAAAGTGTCAAAAATGTAAAAAAAAAACAGAATTGACGAAAATCTCAATAAAGTCTAATTTATTCTATGTAAATTTAGGAAACTAATGCAATAAATTCGGGTGATCTGTAAAACCTGTTTTCTATTAAAATATTTTTTGTAAACACATAAAACCTTGAATTGGTGCTTTTCTTCAACATCTCTATTTATATTACAACTACCGGTGGCAACACAAAACAATAACGCAGCGGAGTACTACTAAATCAACAGTGTCAAACTTTTAAAAAGCAATTCCAATTACGCTTGTAAAACTACACCCCAGGTTGTAATCTACACGGCAGTATATCTATAACAAGTTTTATTCTCTACAACACACGCAACCTAGGGGACGAAAATATTGCCTTGCTGTTCTCTAAGGTGAACAAACCCCCACGACAGAGGGTGTTTACATGCAAACTTATTTGTTTTGCTAGGATTATTCTATTTTGTTTTTCGCTGGTTAGAGTTTGGAAAGAGTAGAAATCTGTTAAAAGTGCTGAGAACGCGTAATTTTGTGCGCCTCGCACGATGACGTTACATTTTACATGCTCTAAGGTTGAACTTTTTTGTAAAGCATGTTCAAGCGTTGAAAAAAAATTGTACATTCTTAGCTCTTTGCTTTGCTTTGGGGCTTATCAACTGTTTAATTTATTTGTTGAAATCAATCCTTACGTGTGATATCGTTGACATCATTGGACAACTTAAATCCTATTTCAATAATTGTACCAACAATATTGTAGAATATAATTCTGTTGAACAGTTGAAGAATAGACTTATTTTACACTAAAACTTGCGGCTTCTATAATTCTACAGTCAATTTGATATCAAATCGTGTTAAGTAAGCAACCATCAAAATATGGTTCAAACGATGGTTTCCTTTATGATTTACAATTTTGAAACTCGTTTAGATATATGACCTCGGTTAGCAGTGTTTGCATTTTATTCAAAAATTAATCCACTATGGAGCAAGATGGCGCGAAATGACCTATGGTCGAATATCGACCATTTTTGATTTGAATGAAACTTTGCACACGTATTTGGCTTAGAAAACTGAGCATTTTTCACAGATGGAGAGATTTTTTACACCCATGAGTTACATTCTAAAAGGGCGTATGCCTTTTGGCATAGGTTTTATTCGAAGCATTGTAGCTCAGGAACCGTTGGTTGTATAGAAAAACTGTCTGAGAATGAGTTGTAGGGAATTAAAAACGCACCATAAAAAAATATACACTGTACAAAAAAAACTTTTTTTTAAAAGTTGCGTATTACCGTCAAGTTTCTTCAAAAAGAAAATACAAAATAAATTCAACTCTTTTTTTTTTCAAATTGAAATTTAATGTTTATTTTTAATTTTTTTTGGTCAAAAAAAAATTTTTTTTGTACAGTGTATATTTTTTTCATGGTGCATTTTTGATTCCCTACAACTCATTCTCAGACAGTTTTTCTATACAACCAACGGTTTCTGGGCTACAATGCTTCGAATAAAACCTATGCCAAAAGGCATACGCCCTTTTAGAATGTAACTCATGGGTGTAAAAAATCTCTCCACCTGTGAAAAATGCTTAGCTTGCTAAGCCAAATACGTGTGCAAAGTTTCATTCAAATCAAAAATGGTCGATTAAATTTTCGCGTATTTCCAGGCGATTTGAAATGATTTTGCTCTATGTTTTCACTGTGTGTACCTGTGCTTTGAGAAGTCACTATATATGTTTACGGGAACAAAGCAATTCCCTGCCACTGCCAAGTACTAATAATTGCTTCCAAAAAAGCAATCCTGTCATTGCAACGTGGCTGTCGTGACTGCAGTCATGTCACAACTCGACAATAGTCGGAGTTTGTCCTGTAAAGCAGCAAAGGTGCGGGACAATCAGGAGGGGTGCCCAAGAGAGCAACCGTACATTCATCATAGGGTTCTCGTTATCTGGCTAAAAGGAAACAGAGTTGATAGTGCTCTCGTATATACCAACATATATCCAAACAAACATTCATCATCATGCAGAAACAGTTTATACACATTGCATGCATTGCATGTTCTTGAGCATTGAGCCATGTGTGCCAGAAAGCCCCACACAGCCGTGTGCGGGTAACTTCCAGGGGCGTCCGCGCCCGTTGAGTCAAGACTACTTTTTGTATTGCTACCTTTCTGTCAGAATGCAGGTTATTTAGTGCCAGAAAACTTTCCTCCCGTGTTGCAGCAGTGGCCTAATGTCAAGCTAAATAGTTATTTCGTAAGTAAGAACATACCGATCGTATAGCGAAGAGATAAAACTGCGGCAACGGGGTAAACTTTTATTCAAATGTTGACAATAAGATGGATAGAGCTACCCGGTATACTTTGAGCGCGGGGAAAAGTTTTAAGTACTTCATAAACAACATTTCTCATTTGATGCTCGGGATAAGTTGACATTTTACGGTTAATTGAAAAATAAATAAGCAGTAAAGCGCAACATTCAAAAATAGAGTACGCTGGTATTACTTTTTAGTTTACGCTATTTGATGACTATTTTCAGGGGCTCTATAAATATGATATTGAAGCCATACAACATTCCCAGAAAAAGGTGTATCGAGCATTTTGTATTTATTATTAATTTGTTCTATCTGTCAGGTAAAAGACTTAAGGAGCTACCCTCGTTCATATTATTATCGATGAACTCTTTAAAACATTATAGAAACGACCTAACACCTAACATATTTGTATATAACTAATTATTCTGATTGTATAAGTTCAACCAATCCTATAAATTTTGGTGACCCTAGCCATTACCAAAACGCGTCAACTTACGTGAGAATGTCGTACAGACATTGTTCGCTGGGTTCGTCGCTTTAACGTTATGTTTACGAGAAAACTCATTTAAAGCTCTGAAATAAGGTAATGGCTAGGGATACCAAAAGTCACAGGAATGGTTGAATAATCTTTCTTTTTTTCCGGTTTGAGCTTTTGGAGTGCACCTGTGTTGACCAGTGCTAATAAAAACTGTTAAGCCTTGTTGACGAATATCATATCAAATATCAATATGTAACTCGTAACAGCGTTGCCTGGCTAAGAGTGCTACTTGTCCTGCACGAAAGAACTCCATCTGACACGGAAAGAAAAAATCGCTTGTCGTTACAAAGCCGCAACACGATACGGGCTATATTGTTTAATGTTTGAGAATTCCATCGATCCTTAAAAAATGAGGAGCCATTTACGAAAAAGGTTGGGCCTCTTAATACAAACATCCTTTTGAATTCGTTTGAAAAAATTATCAAACTTCATTCAACATAAAAAGACGGTCAATTCGACTTTACAACAGTATTTCGAATTCCATTCTTATGTCTGCCATTACAGCACAAACTGAATTTTGGTGCCTCCACCCGTACAGCTACAACAGGCAAACGCCACTGCGCGAGAAACTGTTACGTGGCTGAGAGTTTGCGTTTTGCGAAACTGACAAAATGACATACTTTGTAAAACGGGTGGAGCCTCTGCCTTTTGCATTAAGTCAAAGAATACACAAAACAAACAGAAAGCCCTAGCCGTTACTTTTTCTGGTGATTTTCAGTTTCTTTTTTTCAATGGAAATTGAAGAGATATGGGGAATTATTCATCTACTGTCTCTTTGGAAAAATCCCAATTTTGGTGTCGATTGGAATACCCCCCGATCTTCAGGACCCCCCTCTTTATTGCAAAGTCGCGCAATTTTTGCCAAAAATCTCTTTTTTCTTTTCCTTACAATTCATTGACGTAAGATGTCCGAAAAATACTGATAGATGATTTTTGAAGAAAATAAACCAAGGAATCCAGAAAAAATATAAGTTTTAACCAGAAGTGTTGCCAGATAAACTATTTTTGTATTTGAATACAAAATTTACATTTTTCGGCAAATGCTGCCATTTTTATTTTAAATTTGATAATTTCATCGTGTTCCTTGGAAAATTTTACCTAAGAAACAACTATCATCCCGAGGTAATATTATGAGGTAGTTAATTTTTTTTACAATTTATAGACGTAAGACACCCGGAAAATGGTGATAAGTGAATTTTGAAAAAAATAAACCAAGGAATCCAGAAAAACTATTATTTTTGACCGGAAGTGTTGCCAGATAGATTATTTTTGTATTTTAAAATTAAATTTGCATTTTTCGGCAAATGCAGCTAATTTAATTTCAAATTTGGTGGTTTCATCGTATTTCTTGGAAAATTTTACGTTAAAAAACACTCATCACCCCATGGTAATATGAGCCAATCTTGAAATATAACATTTTTACGAAAAATGAATTACGAAATTCAGAACTATATTCGTAAAAATGCTATATCTCGAGATTACGTACGTTGCAAATTAGTTAAGATTTAGAAATAGAGATATAGACTTAAGATCTAGAAACAGACGGAGGTTAGTTTTTTTCCGTTAATCTAATACCAAAAGTAGTATATAATTGCTTACTTTAATGTGTTTAATTGTGTATCGTGTTTAACTTAACTTTATCTTCCTAGTTGGTTTCGAGAAACGATGCTGGCCTATCAAGCCAGTCGTCATAGGTTCGAGCTTCGGCTCGGAAGTGACTGTTAGTGTCAGAAGGATCGTGGCGCTAGCTCTGCAATTGCCCTGTACACTTAAACAGTTGGCTGCGAAGTCTATGCATAATAAACAGAAGGTCAAGTTCCGAATCGAAAAGTAGCAACAATGATTAGTATAAACTAACTCTACATAGATATTAATATTATTTACATGTGACCGATATTTGTCGGTGAAAATTTAAATTTTCAATCAAATTTTTTGTTAAGTTAAGTTGTGCTTATGTTTAGTCTCCTTTTTATAGTTTATTATCAAAGTTTTAGAATCGGGAATCAGAAAATTTCTATTCCTCTAGGTTAAGTTTTAGGTTAAATAATTGGCTACCTTAGCAGTAGCACTCTAGAGTAATAAGTCTAGGTAAGTTCATTAAGCAGATAGTATATGAGGTAGAGAGAACGAAAATTAAGCGAACTGGAAATATGATACAGATTTGGAAAAATATATTTTTCCAAATCTGTATCATATTTCCAGTTCGCTTATATTTCGTTCTCTCTACTTTATATACTGTCTGCTTAATGAACTTGCGTGTTAACGGGAAAAAGCCGTTGTTAAAAATAGAAATTCAGTTCGAAAAAAGTCTAGGTAAGTTTAATTAAGTTAGTTTAAACTATTTAGATTGTAAATTTTGCAACAGTATTCAAACACAGTGCAACTTTTAGGTAGAACTGCTAGCACTCGTTACATAACCTTTAAGATCGATTCTCTTTATTCTTCCTGACGCAGTCGATGACAGACCGTTGACGTTGTCAGTTATCCCAGCGTCTATATTTATCATGTTTATATAGAGTCGAGCAAAGAGAAAATCTATCGTTCCGGCAACACAGTTTTTGTACAGTTTGTTGCCAAGAACTACACTCAAAATATTATTCACATTATTGTTACGTGAAATTTCCTGTACCTATTCATTTTCTGTCATTTTGCATGATTTATGTGACAAACATAACATCTACATGAAAATCACATGCATACTATGTTTTATCACGTAGTATCTACGCGAACTTGGCAACGTCAAACAGAATGTCATAGAAGAAGTATCGCGTGAACTCTCTATGTGAAAATACACAGAAATCAAAATGGCGAAGCTGTTGTCTAACTCAGTCTCTGACAATAAAATAGAATTTCTCGACGGCTTGTCAATAAGTGAACTTTCGAAAAACCGTACGAATTTGACATCGAGCCTTGAGCTTACAGGTTTCACACAGATTTAGTTCAAATGTCTAGGAGTTTCCCATACATAAACAGTTGCAGCTTGCAATAGTTATCGCCGGCAATTGTCGTAATATTTGTCCGTTTTTATGTCGTTTGATTCATTTACGAATCGGCAATTTGGCATGGCCGTGCGATTTATCAAGCAACATATTTCTATAATTTCTAAAAACTATTTGCCGTCTTCTAAGAATTGGGGAAACAAAATTTGGAAATTTTACGTTGTATCCAACGTAGTAGCTAGCAGATAATCGAATGCTTTCCATTTTACCGGTAGTTGAATTCTACGTGAAATTCACATAAAATGCATAAGTCTGCTGTATAAGATTCATAGGATAAATCATCTCACCAGATCATGATGAACTCAAATGACAATCGCGTAGAATCTACGTGAAAATTACAGTGGAAAATATTCACATAACTTTTCCGATAATTATGACGTGAAAATTATTTTGAGTGTATACTAAACTGTTTTTCACCATGTATAACCGAATATCGTTTTTTAAAATTCTTCACAAGGTATACAGTTTTTAAAGATTACACCGGAGCTTTGTTAAATGTCACTGAACCAGTTTACAGGTTTATGGTGGATTACATAAATGTAGTTGAAACTCTGGAAAAACTCATATTCTATATCACGCTCAATTACAAAACTTTTCATCCACTCTTAACATTATCACTTTGTTTATTTACCTTTGTTTTCAACTTTGCGCGACTCTATATTATGAAAACATAGACTCTGAGATATCCTTCTCCAGCGGACATACTGTTAAATCGATCTTACTCGACCAATCGAGGGGCTCATTGGATCGTGAGTGCGCGGTCAGCTAGGGACGGCCAACAATCGCTGTTCACTAGTTGGTGACTACGCAACACATCACTAGTTTTATCACAATTAAAATATTCCCACAATCGTAAGTAAGAAGCAATTTTGTTTCAGAATAGAGTAAAAAGACTTATTTTCTTTTATAAGCATTGTTCCACACCAGACAAGCCTGCCAAAAATAATAATTCCTGTTTTTGTGGAGCTTAGATGCGCAAATTTCGAACCATTATAATTATGTGTTCCGAAGGACCCGGAAAATTCGTTGATGCTGTCAAACGCACATCGTCCAACGTCACCGTTTCAGTTGTAGCAGCACTAGGTGGCACTACTGGCTGTTAATATCCTGCCGGTGCGATGGTCGCAAATGAGATGCTGTCGACAGAATCGCCTTTGGGGATAGGAAAGTTTCGCAAAATATTGTGTCAGATTTATATCCTTTGGGAGCCAGCTTTTGGTCATTGTTCTGTTCATGCATATCACATCACGGTGGCATTTATTGCAAACAAAAGATGTATGTATATTGTAATATAGGCTCCTGCTGCTGTGCTGGCACTCTCGTGTACGGCTCCAGCTGGTCGTCGGATCCTTTTTGCCGGAGGCGAAATTTTTACACAATGTAGGCTAAACAATAACGAACTAATATTCTGTGACAAAATATTTTGCGGAATATTTTTCGCTTTTGGTGCCTGTGCACAATTGATAGGAGCTGACTTGACCAAATATTTGATTCGGAATAGGCAGTTTTGCCGTACAATGGATTGCAATTCATTGTATTACGTAGTCATTTTCTTGGGGCATTGCAACATTTGCGGAAAGTATTACGACACAACTTCACTGATATATAGAAAATACAAAATGTAAAAATGCGCTCCAAAATTACATGTGTTTTCTCTCAGAAACCTTGAAATTTTTTCGTTCTAAAAACTATATATACAAACGTACCACGATATTTATTTTCGTGATTGCAAATAGCGGTGGTGATGCTGATTTGCTTTTTCACTTTGAAATCAGTTGACAGTTTTCACGCGCGTGGTGACGCTGATGTGCTTTTTCACTTTGAAATCAGTTGACAGTTTTCACGCGCCGTGCTGCCAGCAATAGCAGATTTGCTAGAAATGCTGAAAGTTGGTCTTTTGTGGAATATGTCCAAAAAATGTCGCACAAGGAACCACTTTTTTTTAGAATTCTTGTATAGAATGGTACGTCTGTTTGTCTGTGATAATATCTTCAATAAATACTTTAAGTTTCCCTTTATCAACCAAATCTACATACTAGCATACTACTCAATCCAAAAAAAACATTTTAGAGGGCTTCCGTGCCAAACTAACTATTGTCCAATATTGTGTGAAAAAAAGCCACAAATTAGATGGACAGTGGAGCTGAACTACGCAAAATATCTAATGCCTTGTTCAGACTACGCCGAATATCACCTGATATCGCCAGATGATATCGGATATCACCTCAGGTATTCACACTACAGTCAGATGATATAGTTTGACATTTGCGTTAGTAATTAAAAAGATAAGAAAACAAAAACAGGTCAGAGCAAAAACAAGACAACAAGAGCAATGCAATTAGGATAAAGATGTCAACTAGTTGGCTCGCACCAACGCGAACTCTCATATGCAATTGTCAAAATGTGCGGGATGTAAAACCCAAAAGTATTTCCTTCCATCAGCTCTATTGTATGGGATATCAGGTAATATTGATGGTGATATGGCCTCGATAGCACGAATCGCCTGATATCAGGTGATATGCGGTGTAGTGTGGACAGGGTATTAGCGTTGAAAATGCTAGAGGACAATTCGACTTTGTTAAATGATAATTATTAAATTTTAAAGTTGATGTACCTACATATTTTCTATTAAGCGATGAATAGATGATTGTAATAATTCATGTGGTCAAACAGTTTTTTACCGTTAGAAATCTGAATCAACATTCGTGATGATTCTGTTTCACTTTCACAGAAAGTATCCTAGTAAAGAAAACACTGTGATCTCTTCAAGCAAGATTGCACACTAAAATCTCGTCCAGCAAGTTTCCTCGTGCAGCAAATGTTTTCTGAGTCGAGTTCGTTGCACTGTCGGCATAATCATAAAACAAATTCAACAATAATTCATCTTTGAACAGTTGGGCACATCCAAAAAGGAGAATGAGGGTGGTAAACTCAATACCTTAACTACTGCATGTTGTTGCGTTTTATGCAGAGGTACAGCGATCGAAACATCAACGATGTTTATACTACTTTGGCGCTGGCCTTTCCAGCAGCATCATTGCTCCCTTTGTGGGTATAAAAGTGTACGCCCGAAACCTTTCGGAGCTAGTTGCCAATAATGCAAATTCTCGGTGGACAATAAATCGAACACGCCGGCAGGTGATCGAGAGACGAGCAGAGTTAGTTTGACTTTAGTTGCTGCAGTCCGGCCAGTGCCAGTAGCAGTGTGCCAGTACTTAGAAATTATGAATTGCAGGTATGGAGCGGATGTGCTCATATTATGGAATTTTTACTGGTGCATGTGTTGCTACAGCACATTGCTGTTTCATATTCGTTCATGTGCATACATTTGGGCTATTGCCTTGGTTTGGTAGTATCAATGCGAAACGGTGTAAAAGCTCCGCTCGCTGGGTTGCAGCGCACTTCGACTAGTGTCGTGAATTCGATTGAAACAGGGAGCAAAGTACCGGCTGTTGGAAATACAATTTCATAAATAAGTTTTTTATAATTTTATCGTTTAAGTTTATCGTATAAATTCCGGCGATTCCGATGTATATAGATCGGCTAGGAAAGCAGGTGGACGGAGCTTTTTTGTTTTTCCGGTCGGTCGCAGGCGAGCGCTCTCCAGTTGGTCAATATGATAGAGATGGAAAAACAAATGCCAGAAGTTATGCACATCGACAGGGAGTTGGGCGATAGAGAACGAAGCGGAAATTTATTGCGTTTGAGGTACTCCCGGAGGAGCACAGTGACAAATTTAGTGCACGGCAAAGGTTCCCAGCGAGGATATTACGTAAGTACTTGCTTCTGATAACCGTTTGCCATACGTAACTACCGAGCGTTGCAGCGTTGTTAACCTGTAGAGTAAAACTTTTGTAACAATGTACTTCGAAAATGCCGTTTTTCTAATGATGTTGCCTCCTACAGAGAAATGCTTTTATGAGAATGGATAAGAGAGTAAAATCTGAGAAAACGACTCTAAAATGAAATTAGTCATCGTTATATATAGCACTACGTGAAAGTCGTAAAGCGATGGAAAACTTGCGTGTCGCTTCATAATTTTCAATGTTCTTTGTGGAACTTGTAGGGGTACTGGGGGTAAGCCCGGCACTGAGGGTAAGACCGTCACCCCTAGGATTTTACTAGAAAACGCTAATTAACTGTGTTTTGGAATATTTGAAGTGTTGGTATTTAATATTTTAGACATTTTAAGACACATCGAAGCCACCGTGAAACCTCAAACGTCAAAATAATAGACAAAACACACGCTACTGCAGCTGATGCGTAAACGGATGTAATTTTTCGTGAGTGGAACTTAAGCTTTTATTCATTTGAAAAGACTAAAATAATTTTCGTTGCTCTACAATTTATTGCCTGTATTGTTAGCAATCACAGGAATTCGATCTGAGGTAAATTGAAGCGATAAATTTGTAGAAATACTCTTTTTAATAAAATGTGTGCTGTCGGGGTAACACCGTCACCCAGTGAGTGGGGTAAGCCCGACATGGTCTGAGGCTAGTTGGATGTTACTGACACATATTTCTCATCTATTACCGATGTCTCGCTAATAAATAAATTAATTAATCGACTTAGAACCATGCACTCAAGCTCTTCTGGGATTTATGAACGATTCCAAGGGTTATTAGAGGTGCCAAATGTACTGAATCAAGTCACAAAACTGACGGCTTTCCCGGTGGTATTTGAAAAATGCTCCGGTGTGGTCAATGTGATACTGACTCCAATGAAACTAGTTAATAATATGATTTAAAGTGCCACATGATAGGCTTGCCGAGTATCAAATTCTTTCATTGTATATACATAATGTTCACCGGAACTTGTTCCGGCAATCTGCCCAGAACCAGCTCACCGACAACAAACAAATTCAACAGTAACATACAGAAATGTAAGATTTCCCATTCGGCGGTTTCCGAACTCAAATTGGTGTAGTTAATTCGAGTTAATTCATGAACAAACTTAGGTGCCGGTGTTACCCCCAAGGGGTGCCGGTTTCACCCGCACTGATTGCTAAACGTCATTTTTATCTTAGTTTCAAAACTTCACTATTCCTTGTAAAATAACAGTTTGAAAGCACTGGAAACCTTCATATCTTGTAGAGAACAATCTGGGCAATGATTCTGTGAAAGAAAAATAACAATATTCGCCATCAAGTGCTGCTAAAGAATCATTTTACTTAGGGGGCCGGGCTTACCCCCAGTACCCCTACGATAAATGGCTGAGCTGGAATTTTTTCCAAACTTTTTCTTGTATATTAAGAGGTCGAAACTAGCAATAGTGAACGAATTCCACGAATCATGAAGACACACAACATAAGAGTAACCTAGACGTTTATAATCACAAAATTGCAAAAAAAAGTTGGAGAGGTTGTATAGAAGACACGTCCGCAATGATTTTGACGCGATGATTCTGTCTCATAGCTGCAGCGAGATCTTTATGTTTTTTTTCACATATATTTTTATGTTTTGACCGGTCCTGGTAAAAAAATTGACCTCTCCCCTGCAAAAGGGGAAGGATCATGTGAAAACAAATTGTTATTGTATCTGTGAGTATCGCCTATACTCTTGATATTACATTAAACAGATTTCAAATAAGTTAATTTAACACCTAAATAAATCTATTTCAGTATTGTAGGGGTATTTGGGAAAAATTGACATGTATTTTACGTAGATCAGAAACCTACCAATCGATTTCTGAGACTTATTACTTAATATAGAACATAATGACCAGTTTTAGATATTAGCGCATTACCATTAATGCTCATACATACTCGATATTATTTTGCTATGTGAAATATACTAAAACCATGCCAACACCGTTTTCGTAGAATCACCGTTTTGAGCTCAGGTTTTTTTTTTTTTTTATTCTCGCTTATTTTCCGTCGGTCTAGCTCCGCCACTGTTGTTGTGCCAATCACCGACGCCCAGGGAAGCGACTCCACCCAGGACCCTAACTTACGACCCGTTTATTAACGGACCGGCGCCAACGACTTTACTTCCTCATGCGATGGAAGGCGTGATCCCAGAGATTTTTCGCCTCAGAAAAGCTCCCGGTGCCGGCTAGGATTGAATCTAGACCAGTTGGGTTGGTTGTGAGTGGATCACGCCACCTCACAACCATCGACACCTATGTCGGCGGTGGGATTCGAACCCAGGTGTCGAGCGTGGTTGGCGGAGACGTTAGCAACCACACTAGGCCCCGCCTCAGCTTACTCAGGTTTTGTACGATTTGAGAGCTGTTTCTTAAGGTGGGTAAGAATGCGTTAATATGTGGTCAACTCTTAGAATTTGATATTTGGCTTTAAAACGAAATGGCGTCGAAAAAACATCGAAAATTTCAGATCTCTTAAAAACTTAAAATGGCGCCGTTGTAACCCCTTAAGGTGCAGTGGAAAATCATACGAAGAGGCCAAGGCAGAAGAAGAAATGAATTGTCTAAAAACTTGTTGAAAAAGGAAAATACTAGATATTCTTTTCTGAGTCTATTTTTATTGATGTAATGTTTATTGAGAACCTTAACGACAAATTAGCTGAGAGCAACCCCTTCCCCCCAACCCCTTGTGCTGTATGACGAGCTTGAGACGTTTCTAAAAATAATCGCACGCGGCACGCTCCTGTCTATCGAGCTCTCATCCCAGATCTTGGAAATGAGCTTCTATAATTGGTCCATAATGTTCACTTTATGTTCGCTCTGCTTAGCTTGTATGTACGACTATACATAAAAGTCTTGAGATCTGGGAGACCACATTAGGGTCCGGAGATCTGGGAGACTACAAAGCCCTATCGAAAAAATCAATCAAATCCTCCCGACACCACGCTTGGAAGATATTCGCCGTGTGGGTCGGCGAACCGTCCTGTTAAAAGACGAAATGATCCTTCCCGCAGAGGTCCCGATGTGCCGGGATCACAACCTTCTCCAGAACCTCCGCCTTCTAGTACGCGGCTTCTCAAACCATTATGACGCGGCGCTGTGGTACCGCGAGATGTTTATATGAGACGAGAGGATGCTGGCCAATAGCAGGATCCACAATCGATCAGTTTGGAAAATAGGTGGCTGTTACAAGACAAAAAGTTTCTCATCAGAAAACATGAACTACTGACATAAAATAAAATTCATTCCGGATAATCGAGTTTTCCGGATTATCGAATAACAGAAAAATATTCAAATTTGCAATCAACGAACATAAAATAAATATTTTCTTTTTTAAATTTTACTTGTATGATGCAGTGGCGTAACCAGAAATTATTTCTGAGGCGAAAAGAGGTAAAATCTTGAGAAGCGAAAAAAAATAAATCGGACATTGATTATTTTCACATAATTCGAACATGTCCCAAACATGCCATAAGTACTATAAATAGTCACAAACATGCCAGGAGGGATGTTAAAGGTAAAATTTCGTAATAAAAATTAAAAACGAGCACCAAAAAAATAAAATTCCGGCTAATCGAGTCTAAAATTCCGGATAATCGAGTCTCCGGATCATCGATTCCGACCTGTACTACTCTTTCGTGCACAGTAAACAAACAAAAATGATAGCAAGTCGACACCGCGCGCGTTGGGTAGCCTATCTATGAGGCTAAAACAGACACCAATACTAAAACCTGACTGTATTCTTTTCTGAGTTAATTTTGATTGAGACAATGTTTATTGAGAACCTTCACGACATAACTATTAGCTGGGAACACCCTCCCTTTGGTGTTGTAATCCGAGCTTGGAACATTTCTCAACAGTGGCACGCACCTCACGATGTGCCGGGGCCACAAACATCTCCAGAACTTCGGTCCTATAGTACGCGGCGTTAATTTTCAGGAAACTGGATACGGTCCCCAAACCATCACCAAAGCGGTACTCTGAACCGCGAGATGTTTATGTGGGACGGGGGAATTCTGGTCAACGTCGGCGCCTACAACCGATCATTTCGGACATTATGCGGCTCTGTTCAGCCTTTTCTCGTTGAAGCCTTCGATACTCCGTGAATCTTGTGGTTTTAGTACGGTTATTATTCCAGGTCCTTCGACACGATGATCGAGTAGTTCGTTTTTCGACAAACCCGCCCTCTCACCGCTTTGATGCCTACTGGCGTCCTCGCCGACGCGGCCGCCCAGATCTTACACGGTCCTTGGTACCGACGGATAGTGATATAGATGAGATTCTGATCCCATGGGATTTGAACCGTCGGAATATGTCGCCGGATCGCTCACCTCTTGCAAACAACTTTACTACGACGTCGCGGTACTTTTTCATCGTGTGCGCTGAACAAACCATATGGACTAAAGCAGACAGCAATATCAATACACAGAATGTACATGGTGCGCACCTGAATAACGATGAAAAGTTGTATTCGAACTTATTGAACACCCTGTAGATTAGGAAGCAAAATTGATTGGAATTATGTAATTTGACAGTCTAAAGCAGCATATTTTAGCGACAATCCCCTTTCAACTTTTTCTAACGATAAAATTATGATAGACTTTCTTTTATCAATTTTGTTATGAGAGTAATTTTTATCCAATACTAAAAATATCTTGCTGAGAATAATGTGACGAACCTAAAGAGATTCAAAATAGTAATTGGGGTTGAATGACAGTCTGTGGATATCATCTCGGTGTCGGAAATATCATTCAAAGACCGAAGGTATCTCTTTTCAATTTCAAAATGGTGTTTGGGGTCGTTGTCCGGCCTTTGGCATAATTATAACGGTTTTGAAAATATTCATATTGGCCTTGTCTTCAGCTCTGATTGCTCAATGTTCGAAACAAGGCTCTACATTTTTGAAATGTACAATAGTTAGCAGAACACCATTGAACGAAAGAAATCCGTTGGAAGCTGATATTTGAAACCAGCATTTGGGATCACCAACAACGTTTAATTAATAGTTTTAACTGGAGTCCTTAAGGTTTTCACTGCTATTTCCTTGAACACAAAGTCGATAGATGAATCATGAAGTGGCTTCGCAGAGCGTGTTAAAGGTAAATATTATTTTGAACATTGAAAATCTCAAATATAGTTCACTGATGTTCTCGGTTATCGTGAACTTTAACTGTGGATGCTCGGAAATGGGTATTATAAAATATTTTTCCATTAGCTAAATGTTCCTTCTTGTTGATTGAGTTGACAACTTGTTAGTAGCGAAGTAGCGATACATAACTTTGTATCTTCTATACTGATACAAATGAACTTAAGTGTGCTATCAGTTACTGAAATACTCAGTTTGACCTAATCATAAAGAATATTTGAAGAAAAAAAAATTGCTTTAAAGTGTCGTTTTTTAAGGGCTTCGTCTACAGCTGCAGCTAGTCATTTCCACTGGTTGCGTAGGATCAGTAGGTCGTCTTCTACTTGATCGAACCCCCTTGACCACCGCTATGAACCTTGTTATCTCGTGCTTGACGGATTGGTTACAAGAACTATTTTTACCAAACTGTCGTCCGACACACCAACGCAAAACTTTCCAATTTTAGCAGTGTGGACGATGAATGGCTCCCCAAGCAGCTGATACAAATCTCCACCGTAGTTTAAGGTTGTATCGGTCCTTCATCGGCATAATCCAGGTTTCGTGGCCGTAGAGTACTACCGGTACAACAAATGTCTTGTAGATGGCTAAGACCGCGAATTCTATTCGATCGGAGCATCCTCGGGAGCTGATGCCAGATGTGATTTTTCGCCATAAACGCTGGTGAACTTTTCAGCCAGTACCGTTGTCTGCGGTTAACAGTGAAACCAGGTCCACAAACTCGTCGAACACCTCCATTTCATCATCATCAATTCAAACTCGTGGTGAAAGGTTAGGGCTATATTCTCTTGAACCTATACCTCTCATGTATTTTGTCTTCGATACAATTTTGGGTACATTGTTGTATTCGCGACAACCTTGCAAACCTAATTTGTGGTCGTCTAGTAGTTTTAGCACTCCTGTTTATTGCTTTTTTCGGAGATGGGGCATACGAAATCCTTCATCTACTTTCCCGAATCTCGCTCATCCTATCAAATTCATGCAGTGAAATATGTGCTCTAGCCAGTGCTTCTCCACCTCTCAAGTTCTCTGGGAAGGGTTCTTTCACCTCCACGATCAATTACCGTACTGTCTTAGCTCTTGAATGCTCCGATTTCCAAGTAGAGTGGATGTAGACCACAATAGATTACCTGTCACTGTCGGGAAGCGATTTGAACTATCAAATTACGAGTTTCCAATCTGAGTCTTGATTTTTTTGCCTAAGTTTATGCCGATTTTATTTTCCGGAGCATCTTTTTGGGCCTTTTTCAAACTATTCTCTCAATGATAAACCATCGCTGCCAGCAGGATATTAATCAGAAGCTTTTAATAAGGAGAACAGACGCAATTATGAGCTGCACGATCTTTATGTATGAACTATCAGGGTTGGTGGAGCATTTCTTCTGCCGCCGTATCAGTATCATATAAAAATACAGTTTCGCAGTAGAATGTACTCATCTGTACGTCTTACTTGCTGTTACTTTACGGTGTATATGATCCGACACTCGGCTCCGGCTTTATTTCTCCAGAATTGCTCGTCATGTTACCGAAGCTAGCTATTTTCGAGCTAGTAAAACAATGCTTGGAAACTAAACAGCCAACCGATGTTCGGAAACTTGTGCGTAGAGATGCAGATTTGAATCAGTTTGTTTCCATTTCGTTTAAAATTGGAAAAGAAGAAGAGTTGAAGGATAAAGCACTTAACCCATCTGTATGGCCGAAAGGGATTTTCTTCAGGGAATTTGAGAACTTGAAAGCTGATCAAGGTTTTTGGGAACCTGCGAAAACTCCACGAATCGACGTAGGGACCCCTCGGATCGATGCAGTTTCAACGCAACATTAAATTCCTTCTCTCATCGAGAACTGAGAACAACGGAACGTACGCCATATCGTATGATGGAAGCCTCTGAGCCACCCGACACAGTTGACAACTATCGTTTTTCTTCGTCCTTAGTAGTCTGTTCCGGCCATCCAAGTCGTTCCGTTCATGTGTTCGGAATTGGTGAAGGGGCTATCTAACTTGCTCACTCAGGCAAGTATAATTTAACTAGAGCTTATTCGTGTTCTGAATTTCATCCAATTTGCAGTGTTGCTTCATTCCTTTATTTGAGGTTTTCGGTGATCGGAACAGTGCTATCTGCAATGAAAGTTCCAGTACCATGTCATCAAGACTGTCTGCTTCTGTTTTGAAGTAGAATACTTCTCTCAGGAAGTTCGGCTACATAGGGATGTGAAATGAAAATCTAAAACCGAAAAAAGTGAAAAATATGTCCAATTTCAAATGCTAATTAATCGGTTAGTATTCGATGGATTTCCTTCGTTCTTGCAGCAATAGATTGGAAAATCTTCTAAGATTCGTCCCAGAATAAGATAATTGTAATTTTATTATTCACACTATTGTACTATTGAAAATAGTCAAGCCCTGTTAAAAAGAAAAATTAGACCTCTGATTGGTCGTTATATGCTTGCTTCCCAAGCACGGTCGACAGGATCATATACCTTGCAATTGAAAACATGCTATTTGGCCTATATAAGAGCCTGTTTCAGCCGGAGCCGCTCATAATGGTTCTAGACAGCGACAACAGCAGTCGTCCTTTCTTAGCAGCAGCACTAGCCCTGTGGTTGGTCACCACGTCTCAGGAGCAGCGCTGTTTTTCTCAGCGTGTGTCGCCAGACAACCATTATTCCCCCCGCGTTGGGGCAGCATGAAGATTGCATGATATCCAATTTTGGAAATCAAAATGCCTTTTTGAAGGCAAATAAACAAGTCATTGAAAGTTAATAATTTTTGTCAACGCAAGCAAGTATTCTGTGTTGCATCCTAGCAATTCAAATTTGTCGCACCCGTCTAATTTACTGAATGTGAAATAGCTTCCACAGTGCATGTTGTCCATGTATCTTAATTCCCCCAATGTTAGGGCAGCTCAAAGGTTGTAATTAGCAACCGATTTTGAACAGCAAAATGCTTTTTTGAAAGCAAATAAAAAATAATTGAAGGTTAATAATTTTCTGGCATCAACACAAGCAGACATTCTGTGCGGGATGCAATCAAATTCTGTTGTAGTTGTCTAATTTTCACTTTATTTAGTAAACACCCCACTGTAGGGGCAGCGCAAAGGCTGCGATAAGCATAACCGACATTGAATAATAAACTGCCCAGTTAGAACGCATTCACAAAAGCAGTTAGTTCGACTATGCAGAGCTAATATGAAGTCGATTCAATCAATCAGCATAAACAGAATTTCGTCGTCTCCCAGCTGCCAAGTTGCAACATGATGCAACACGCAACAGCGAGCAAACGAAATCGTTTGATGTTACAAACCGCAATAAGATACGGGTTAAAACCGTTGCGTGTGTGAGAGCGCCATCGGTGTTTATTCGCTGGATACACTATCTACTGTCTACTGAACGCAATAATCTGCTTACATGCGACACGGGGACGGGAACATTTTCTTCAACCAAGCTGCACAACACGACACAAAACATGTTATTTTGTTGCTTCAATGAGAGTGCTATCGGTCCGGCTCGACAGAATGTTCACAAGAAATCATTTTTGTGCATCCGTGCTACGAAACTGAGGAAAAACTTTAGAAACTGAAAAAAGAGGTGGAGCTTATCAAATGATCGCTCTGAACCAGAATGAAGTCACACATATTCTTCAAGTTATATCATTCCACCACGTACGTAAAATAATTCATTCCTATTTTCATCCCTATTTAAGAGCCTGTTTTAGTCGAAGCCGCTCATAGTAGTTCTGAACAGCGACGACAGCAGTCCTCCCTTAGCAGCAGCGGGAGCGAGCAGTGGGTACCATCGATAGCGGATAGCGGCCACAACTGTGGCATGGCTGCGAATAGGCGTAGCAGTTTCAGCGGATCTCACCATCGATAGCAGCAGGGCCAGCAGATGCAGGTACGGTTGATACCAATGGCGGCCACAACTGTGGCATGGCTACGGATAGCGTTGCAGTTGCTCAGCAGTTGGGCCAGCGTATAGCGGCCACAACTGTTGCATGGCTATGCATAGCGTAGCTGTTGCAGCGGGTATATCAGCATCGATAGTAGCAGGGTCAGCTGATGCAACGACACTCCCTTCACTAAAATGCTGTTTCAGTGTGGTAGCGGGAAGCATCAGCAGCAGGCTTGCATGAAGTGAATACATCAGCCAGCAACTTTCTCTAAGGCCTCTACCATAGTAGACGCGAAAAGCGGCGCGAACCGATTCGCTCGGCCGTAGGTTGATGTACAGCTCTACTGATGGCTGTACATTAACCTACAGCTGAGCGAATCGGTTCGCGTCGCTTTTCGCGTCTATTATGGCAGAGGCCTAATGGGAAAGTTGTATCAGTTTGTTCAGAAGAATATTATTACGGTAATATTACAGAGATGCGATTGCGTAAATCCGATTTTGAGTTGAACAATTGTTTTTTTGAGAACAAATAACACACTTATTTGAAGAGTTAATAGCTTTTGGTGCCAATAGCAGTATAGTGACAGCCTCAGCGGTAGATGCAGATGCAGCCGGTACTTCCCTGAGGCCGATGTAAAGGTAAATGGGAGCAGCACGGCGAAACAGTTCGGGTTATGCTTAGACGCGCGTCATTTCTCGTTGTTGATATTCCCCACATGAAACGACGCGCTTTCGTATGATAGCGGTGGTATTAGCGGTAGCATTAGCATTAGCATTTGCCAACACTTCCTCCAGTAAAGCCGTTTCTAGTTTTCAATGTGAAAACACCTTTCTCATTGTGTTGACCGTGCGCCTTAGTCCTCACTATCAATGTAACACAGAGATGTAAGATAAACACTACATCCTATGATAAATTGAACAATTGTCCTTATAAGGACAACAAAAGAATTAATTAAGATTTAATTTTGAATTAGAATACTTCTCTCAGGAAGTTCGGCTACATAGGGATGTAAAATGAAAATCTAAAACTGAAAAAAGTGAGAAAAATTTCAAATGCTAATAAATCGGTTAGTTTTCGATGGATTTCCTTCGTTTTTGCAGCAATCGATTAGAAAATCTTCTAAGATTCCTACCAAATGCATGAAATTGCAATTTAATCATTCGAACTATTGTACTATTTATAAACTCTTGAGCCTTGTCAAAACACAAAATTCGACCTCTGATTGGTCGTTATACCGCGCTTTCCCAAGCACGGTCGGCAGAGTCATGGACCTAGTAAATTGGGAATGCATCATTTGGCCTATATAAGAGCTTCATCAGATAATAAACAAACACAACAACTGAAATTTGAAGAACACAAATGATTATATGAAGAGTTAATATTTTCTCGTTTTGCGCTATAATCCAAAGTTAATTATCTTCATCTACATGCATACTCTGACTATTATTACGTGTTTGCATCGCTTAGTGTTTGGCTACGGTCATGCAGAACGCAAATAACGGCGCGATGCGATTCGGCAAGACGAAATCTGTTGAAATGTATACCTGTACTTCGCCTTAAAAAGAGCTGTACATTTCACCACGGTAAGGCGAATCGCATCGCGCCGGCATTCGCGTTCTGCATAACCGTAGCCTTTGTTCCGTTCCCGTTTATTGATGTCGTATTAAATGTGCATATTACAATTCGGCAGCACTTCAACTTCTCATTTGCACAAAATTTAAAAATATCCAATGAACTTCATTCAAAATATCAGACAAAAAGAAATTACAATACTGCCAATGAACGGTCAACGTTTATTTACTAGAAAAAATGACTGACACGCAAGCAGCCAGGTTATCTTTCTTGTAAAAGTATTCTACTTCAACCTTGCGGTCGTGGCTTTGCATACAACCTTCTTGTGATTTTTTTTTCTATTTCTGCATACCGGATACTGGGACGCAACGAAGTTGCATTATGGAAACCCTCAAGCCCCCCTCCACTGTCGAGCCACTGCCGCTGGCGATCATCAGCCGTTCACGGCCCAGTGCATGGGTGCGGTGAAGGAGTTCTCCAACCCGCTGTAAAAGACAAGTACCCGCTAAGTTTGAACGCTTCAATCGCTGACAAAACTTCTGCTTCTAGAACTACTGTGATGATAACATAAAAATTTACTTCCAGAACGTGAGGGGTTTACGAACAAAAATAAATGATCTGTTCCTGGCGACACTTGACTCGGAAAACGATGTTGCGAGGTGATGGTGTACTTATTGCTGTATCTAACCGTTTTGCATCGAGGCGCAATCTGTGTACTTAGGAGATTACAATCAGCCTGGTATTATCTGGACACGTACAAGCTCGGGCTATGCTATTTCAAACATCTCCGAGTCTACGTTTCCTGGAACTGCTTTCACTCTTCTGGACGGTATGTAGCTGCTGAATATGTTACAGATGTGCACTGCCACTAACGATAGAAATCGAACGTTGGATCTCTTATTCGTCAATGAAGAATCCGCACCGGATTGCACTGTTGTTGAAGCTTAAGAGCCTTTAATTGAAAAGGATTCGCATCACCCTCCTATATTGGTCATTCAAGCATTTCCGCAACCAGTTCATTTTGATGATACGCCCGAAGATAGGGAACTCAATTTTGCCAAAGCAGAGTTCAATGCACTCATAGATTTGTTACTCGGAGGCGGTACTAAACTCGGAGACGGTACTAAATCATGCTGCGGAAGTCAATCTTATCGTAGAAAGACTCTCAACTGTTCTACTACAGCTGTTCAGTCGTCACGTTCCAGCTCCTCTCCCAGACCGAAACCACTCTGATCCAATCAGCGGTTGAAAAAACTAAAACGTTTGAGAGCAAGTACGCTCTCCAGATACACAAATCAACGGAATCACTTGACAAAACGAAACTTCACCCAGGCCAGTAACAGCTACAGAGCATGTAATCGTATTCTCTAATCACAGCACATCCTACTTGCACAGTCTAATCTCAGAAGAAACCCCTAAGGTGTCTGGGCTTTTGTAAATGAAAAGCGGAAGGAAAGTGGACTCTCTTTCCATATATTTTTGGATTGAGAAGTTGCAAACGCTCGCGATGGCATCTGCAACTTGTTTGCAGACATTTCACATTTCTCCAGTGCATTCAACGCATCCCTTGCTAGCGCTATACACGTAGAAAATGCTCTTCAAAACGTTCCGAGCAATGGTATGAATCTAGGCAATGTTCGATTCACCGACGATGATATTCTACTTGCAATGAAGAAATTAAAAACATATATGATACCTGGTCGAGACGGAATTCCTGCTAGTGTATTTAAAAAATGTGCTACTGCCCTTTGTGCTCCATTAAAATTAATTTTTGACCAGTCGCTGGCGCAAGCTGTGTTTCCAGAGCGCTGGAGAAAATGAACAGTGTTCCCAGTTTTCAAAAAAGGGGATAAACAGAATATAGCTATAGCTCGGTAGACCAACAAGGTTTCTTTCCTGGAAGATCTACAACAACGAATCTGCTACAGTTTTGCTCTCAATGTATCAAACATTTGGAAGATGGTGCTCAAATGGACTCTATTTACACGGATCTCAAAGCATCGTTTGATCGCGTGGATCACAACATTGACGTTTTTAAGAATAGGTTAAGACGATTCATATAGTGCATAGAATACTTCAAAAATGTTTCATGTGTTTGTTAAATAATTGGTATTGCTGGAAATTTGTTTGTTAATGTTGCACTTTGTTCTTTGTTTCTTATTGTACCAACATTTCATTAAGACCACTGCGGGTCAGATGGAAATAAATATAAATAATAATAATAATAATTATCGATTTTCACCTGGCCTTGTCACAGTAAAACACAAATGCAAGTATGACGATAGTATCGGTATACGATATCCTTAGTCGAAGAAATATTCCGAAACTATAGAGACGAAAACTGTCGAACAGATTCACTACGATTCATGGGTCCGGGAAGTGAACCCCTTTAACTACGTTGAAAGCCACACTAAGCACAATACCTAGCCATTTGACTTGGCAAGTGATAGTGAAATAAAATGTGACTTTTCCATCCATTTACTCTAAGCAGTAAAATTCAGCCGGAGATGACTTTCTTGTGCGACGTTTTGTTATAAAACGTTAGTATTTACGACGAGAACTGTTTCCATTGTCGATTTTTCTCGGCACACAAAGAGAAGACGATACGAAAATGCGTCTATTTATGGACTTTAAAACTGTTCGCTGCAAAACTCGTAAAGTTACTTTATTGTTACGACGCAATAGACGTGACAAAAATGTTAAAGTTCGTAGCAAAATAATGTTTCGAGATGATTTGCTGTTACGAAAACAGTTATGTTGAATTAATGTGTGCAACCTTCCATGTGCTGTTTTTAACGCTTGATGGAACTTATCACAAAATAAGGAAAAAAAGATAAAAAATAAATAATGACAACAATCCCGTATAATATGTTGATAATTTCTCAGTATACATCATGGAATAAATTTTATTTTATTTCTTTTAAACCACAAAGAATCAAACGGCAAAATTTCCTCTAGCAGCTATTGATTAGTAAATTTTTTTAAAGTGTGATCTTGATGTGACTCCCCAAACTTTCATGTTGAAAAAATTTAATCATGGAACAGGCCAGCAAAATGCTGCACAACCTCTATTATTTATGCTATCGTGCTGGCTGGACGCTAGTGAAAATCCAGCAATTAATTCTGTAGTTTCAATAGAGAATGCACTCAGCTGTACACTGTACGGGTATCGTGCCGTTTTACAACCGTTAATTAAAGCAACTTTTTCACAAGCACCGAAATAACAACACGGAAGCACTCGTCACTCATCCGAAGGCCGGTTCGTCATCCTGGCACGTACGGTCTGTCCCGCGTCGGGGGTGCGCCTGGTGCGAGGGTGATCAAAGTGGGATGAGAAAAAAAGGAAACTTTGCAACATGGCCGAGTACAAGTCCTTGGGGAAATTTCGTGCTTTTTTGTTAGTTGGATTAACGAACTGTAATAAATGTGATAAAACTGGGCAAGGAGAATAACAAAGACAAATTGTTGCGCCATTATTTTCGAAAAGTCGTCGAAAGTTTGCAGAATGGAAAACCTGTGCGTAATTTATGTAAATGTTATCGTCGTCACTTAACACGTGTAACGTTGTGGGTTGTGGAAAATACTGTGTGCATACAAAATCTAGAATTTTAAGTTATTATTGTTTATTTATTCATCGGACTGAATTTTATGAGCGATGGCAGGACAGGGTATCTTTGTATTTTGCACTTTACTCTTGTTTGAAAGTTTAAAAATTCCTGAAAATCTTGTCAAGTTGTGAATTCGTATACCTAACTAAAATTGATATACAATTTTTCAGTGTCGCTGACAGTCTATTTTTGATTACCTCGTATTGTTTTGTTTATTTTGTTACAGAGTTGCAATCATTGAACCCAAGCAATTTCTGTAGTGCGAACTGCGGATTCACACTATCCATGCGTTATATAAACACACACCTTTGAAAGCTTCGCTGACTTGCAACTAGACTTCGCGTTAAAGCTGTACACGAATAAATTCTTTAACTCAATTCTTGCATCGATAATTTTAAAATTTCAAACTGTTCGATTTTAACATTAAATGTAAAAATTTAACTTATCAAACATTGATGGAAATGGCAAGAAATATCTTCAACTGTTGAGTAACCATTTTTTTTCGTGCTCAACCATGCGTCTAACTGCTGACTACGGTGTGTGAAAGGTTAAAAGCAACGATAATTGCTAGACGGTAGGAAATTTGCATTTTGCATACTTATCGATCAAGTCGCGCTACTAAACTGACAATTGCGCCGACTGACCTTTGTTCAGCCGAGCCATTACGTCAAAACGTCGCTGCTGCTGGTTAACATGGCTACCGTTTCAAGTCGGAAGTTTACCATGTGATGCTTGCAATGACTTGTGCGCTGCATTGTGATTTGTTGTTACGTTCGGACGACACATAAGTATAAATTTGCAGTTTGGTCCCATTCACACACGATGCAAATTGGTAATACCGGAGAGATCATACCATTTGATCTATCGTTAATATAACAAGCGTAGCACGCGATTAGAGGGTTTGACTGGTAAAGCTGTAAATTGTTCGATAGTCAGCTGGTTCGGTTTGTCTCTACAAGAGCATGGCATATTAAAGAGAGTGTAGTGAGTAATGTACTTGCTAGGAACTGTGTTTTCACGTAAGCATTTCAGTTCCATACTTCTTTAGTTAATCCAATAATAAACGTAAATATTGAATTTAATTTATAGGTTACGAAGCTTTTGAAAATATTCTGAGTCTCTAACTCTATCTGATTAATTCTAAAACTAATAATATTTCTATAGAAGGTCAATTTGAAGTCGACTGTAATTTATAGATATCTAACCAAACTGTTTTCATGTCTATAGTCAATGATTTTATGTCTTATGATATGTTTCCTGATGAAAGAGATGGAATTACGTTTTCAATGGGCTTTTCATGCACCGTGTGTGTGCATATTATCAACTTCACTTTGAAATACTTCAAGATCAGAATTTTTACGTGCATATACGAAGTAAAAGTATACACTGGGGTCGCTTTTTACGCGGTTGGTTGTACTGCATTTTAGGGATTAGATTTGATATACTTATACTAAACTTATTTGATACTGAGTACAAATAATTTTTCGAAACGAATTAAAATAATTCGCGTTATTGTAAAAATATCCCGTTTAAAAAAACGCATGAAAACAACCCGCGTAAAAAGCGACCCCAGTGTAATGTCGTCTGCAAATATTGAGCACATTCAAAATATTCTCTACTGCCCATAATTCAAAAATTGGCTAATATGCCATAGGCATCGATTGCCGTTGAGTTGAAACAGAGAAATCTGCCGGAAAATTCCATCCGCCACGTATTTTTAGCACAGTAGCCGTTTTTTCAATTATAAACGAAAGGTCAGTTGACAAACCGGTGGGCAATTTGGCTAATATCCATACGATGTGAATTATATTGTGTTCGTTGGTGATGAAAACGGTTTCAAATTTAATAAAACAATACGGAAGCACAAGTGAGGACGAAAAGGACGTAGGCAATTGTTTTGTGCAACAATGTAACAATATAACAAAAATATTATCATTCATAATAATCTCACAATCCACTTTCCTATTTTTTCTCATCAAATCCAAAATGAAATCTGAATCTTCTCTTTAATATTGCTTCTAACCAAAGAGCTAAATAGCATTTTCAAGAATGTAAAGATTTATGACAGATGGAAACAGTCACACGTTTTGATCATTGGGTTTCGCAGCACAACAAATCAATTCTTGTTACATCATATATTCTTCATAAAAAGTAAAATTTGATGTGAGGGCCTTACGATCGCTTATCTGTCACCAATAACCACAAGGCTACAACACACTTTCGGAAGTTAGACGAAACAAAGTACAGTAATAATACACTGGGTCATGAACATGCCACACGTAGAGACATATTGGATATTAGCCAACTTCTCAATTATTTTGGATATTAGCCAAAATTTTTTCACATTTGCTGCCTTCCCAAATGCATTTTTTGACAATCGGCTTCCGTAGGGACCTTGTTTAGGCTGTTTACCATCACGAGAAACTGTTTTCTCGATTTTGATGAAAATGGCATATTAGTCAATTTTTGAATTATGGGCAGTTTACACCGTTAACAAATAAGCTGAACCGTAACCTCCATGAGAAGCTTGTGGGGCACCGAATGTCACTTTCACTAATAATGAAAAACTGCTTTTGAACCTTACTATTCGTGTTTGTTTTTCTGGAAATGCATAATATTATAGCATCTCCATCATAGTTTTCAACATCTGATTTTTTACCAACAATTGGGATAATAAATGACTACTTTCAGATAGGTGTGATTGAGTAGCATTCTAAAAAAGAATCGAACAACCACAACAGAGGTTGTGGTAGTTCCTCTATAACTGATTTTACAAATACTGGCGGTAACCCACCTGGGCTCACACCATTCGATACAAGCATCATATTAAAGGAAGGTAAAGCCTCATCAATGGCTATGTTATCAACTGTGACATCTCTTAATGGTTCAGTAAGAAACGAGGAAAACTGATAATCACGATCTGTGCCATTATGAGTGGTGTAAACATCAATTTTATTTCTGTATCCAATTGGTGACATAAGGGGAGAAAGAATGGGAAGTTCGTATCACTTTTATTTCTTTTGCAAGTTTCGATTTGAGTTCATTAAGCAGACAGTATGTGAAGTAGGGAGAGCGAAAAATAAGCGAACTGGAAATATGATATGATATTTGTTTTAAGATAGATTTTTTCTTTGTTTAACTGCATGGTTTTATGTTTTCTTTGTTGCTTTGGAACTGCCTAATTTTTACTCTGACTGCAACCAGAACTTATGAACTATTGCTGGGCTGTAAATGGTACCAATTAGTGGCTCAGTGAAAATTATTTGTAATATGTACTCGGATCAAGATTTAATCGACTGAGATATTTCCACGAAAATAATTTAATTTTTTTAAGGAAGTTGACGGTCTCATCAGGTCATATGTATAACAAAAATTTTCCTAGAAACATAATAGCTTTTAAACTAGTCATGTGAGTTTTGGATTATTCAGAGTACAGTAAGGTCTTATTTTACACAATGGATGCGTTTCAAATTTGCATGGGATCGCTAAAAATAAGATTTTTTCGAGTTGCAAATATAACGAAGAAAACCGTTTTAAAATGTTTGAACTTCGTTTGAATATGATAGTGGTCAATCTAGAGACCAAAATTCAACATTTAAAATTTTCAGTATTTACACCAAAAATTGTGATTTTTTTTTGTAAACGGATATATGATTCCCTTTGGCCTAAAACGAAAAACGTGATGGAAACGAAGTCGACATCAAGATATCCGTGACCGTTTTTGAGTAATTAAGGAAAGCAATCTCTATCTCTATCTCTATCTCTCTCTCTATCTCTATCTCTATCTCTATCCCTATCTCTATCTCTATCTCTATCTCTATCTCTATCTCTATCTCTATCTCTATCTCTATCTCTATCTCTATCTCTATCTCTATCTCTATCTCTATCTCTATCTCTATCTCTATCTCTATCTCTATCTCTATCTCTATCTCTATCTCTATCTCTATCTCTATCTCTATCTCAACTTCGGTCATAAGATTCTGCACGACCTCGGAAACGATAATTTTCTGCATATTTGCTTATGTTTTTTTTTCATTTCGTCAACTGTCTTCACTACTCTGGGATGTTTCAGAGGACGCTCCTTCATAATAGCCCAATGTTTATCGATTGAGTGCTGCTCCTTGGGGGTTAATAACCCTCAGCCTGAAAATGACAACATTTGTCTCATACCACTCCATCGCCTGGTGCCAAATCCGGCCATAATCATTGGACCGTTGTGAGCTACCAGAAGAGGAAGAAACCGCTGTTGGAGACACCTTTCCAAACACACCTGTCCATTCTTGGTGCTCAAGACAACGAAAGGCGTACTTCGCTTCGTCAAATTTCGTGGTAAATTTGGACATTCTCTGTGTTCGGATGGTCTTTCAGACGGTCTCAAGGTACGATGCTGGTCTAACAAGCCAGTCGTCGCAGGTTCGGATCTCAACTCGGGAAAAACTGTTAGTGTCAGTAGGATCGATCGCATTTGTCCTGTACACTATTGGCTGCGAAGTCTGTGTAAAAATGAACAGAAGGTCGAGATCCGAATCGTAATGAAGCACCAAGGCTTTGCTTTGTGTGTTCGGAGGTTCACTGGAGTATCAAGTGAAATACCGGTTCCCTGGAATTTGTTTGAAGTCCGCTTTACCATAACGGCCATATTATTGTGGGGTTATCAGCTTTTAGGTCGTATTCCGGACTTTCGGACACGATTTTTTGCGATCGTAGTTTGCTTCTCGTCAAGGCTTCAGACTTTTTGAATCTTTAAGATTGTAATCCAGCTCTAGTTTTGGTATCTAGCGCGTTAGTCTTGCTCAAATATAGTTATTTTGCCCCATCTCTGACGGATGCATTCGGTTTCTGGTTGAGGGTTCGAACTACGCGCTTGTACTCCCTTCTCAGTTAGACGTATTTTGAACCAATCTATAATACTAGAAACCGTCCTTCCCAAAACAGCCTCTGTTCATGGTTTATTCGCCTTCTCCACGTTTTGTTTTCCGAAATTGTACGCAATACCTTCCGCTCGAAGACCGCAAGGATGCATTGGTCCACAAACATATTCCATATCTGATGGCCGTAAAAGACTACCGTTCTGATACAGGATACTGTAGATGGTCAATTTGGGGCAGCGACGAATTCTACTAGATCGAAGCGCCCTTCAAAGACCAAAATGTAGGATAAAAGACCTATTTTCGGCGTATTAGGCAGCCGCCACAAAAGTTTTCCTGAATTACCGATCAGAAACAATGAAGCTACTTGAATGTTAGTCATTGTTTTGACTGTCAAGCTTTTTGCCTTTCTCCTAGAAAGTTATAGCAATCACTGCAAGAACTAAAGGTATAAAAGTGCTCAAAATGGCCGAATGTCGTATATGACACGACTCCGTTCGACGAGCTAAGCATTTTCTGTATGTGTGTGTATGTTTGTGTGTGTATGTATGTGTGTGTATGTGTGTGTAACATATTCAGAAGACTACTTGAACTCACTCACTTTTCTCAGAGATGATTGAACCGATTTCCACAAAATTAGTGTAAAATGAAAGGTCTAGCTGCCTCATAACACCCTATTGAATTTTGCTGTCATCGGACTGTAACTTCGTCTGTAATGTATCGAAATTTGAAAGTCACGAAACTTCATTATCTCAGAAACTACACAACCGATTTGAACAATATTTATATCAGATGAACGGGCTAGTTAAGGGTTAACTGATGAATTATGATTGAACACGTGGTTTTAAAGTTTGGATACCCTATACGTTTCCTTTTCATTTGATTTTAATCGGACTTAAGCAACCGTTATGTATTAAATTGTTGAACAACGAAAGTTTATTATCTCAAGTATTACACGACTTATTTGAACATAACTAGTGTCATACAAACGAGTCATGTGGTTCAAAAATTTTAGAAAGAAAAGAAATTCAAAGCCTATTCAAAACTATATCTGCTTTGTTCAATATATATGGCCTCAACATGATTAAAATGTGGTATCGTACTTGTGGTATCGAACGTTCCTGGTATCGCTCGTGACTAAATTGTTCGAAGTTAAGAGTAATTTATTTTATTTCGCTATTTCTGAAGCACTAACATTACGTCAAATTTCATATTTAATACTTCAATTACAACATCAATCATTCGTTGTTTTGCTTTCGTCTCGATTAGACGCAAATTGTTTATCTCCGTTTGAGTTCGCAAAATAACAATACACGAGTTATCGTACGGGTGTTTTTTTGTCGATTAGTTCTTGTGCTGCGCGATAACAATAGCCTGTTATATATCGGCAGAAACATCTGCACACTGGTAGGGGCAGGCTACCCCGCCAGTGATTCGATACGCAGCTGATATATCAGCAAGAATAATTCTCCCGCACCGCTGTTACCCCGCTAGCAGCACGGACCACCATACGATCGAGCGAGTGGAAGTCAACTACAAGTGGCATCTACAAGGTCGCGTGTAGGACACGGCCACTGCGTCTCAACACGAAGCTGGATCGTCATTGTTTGTTCTGCGGAGACGCTCGATTAATTCTACTATCAGCCGTGAGGTCGTGACTTAGACGTTCGGTGACGTATTACCTTTAGAATTTTTACTATTATTATCAATATTATTACTATGTTATAATATTATTATTGATATTATTATTGTTATTAATAATATTATTACTATAATTATTATTATTATTATTATTACTATTGTTATTAGAATTAGTATTACTGTCTTTTTTTTATTTGATCCATTGTAGATTGAAAAATTGTTATTAAAATTTAACATCAACTACTTGAACCCCCCCCCCCATATTCGAATATTTATCGTTTGTGTGCGGTAGAGCGTAACGCTCCCGCAAAATGGACGACATGCAGGTGCAACTTTTCCTGGAGGTGGAAACAAACGGGGAAGAAATTGAAATTTCTCCCATCAGCTCACCCCTACCTTCCCCTGTGCCCTCCCCTTTGCCAAGTCCTGTACCAAGAGTACCGGAAGTACGGGTAAAAGCTTACCCAGATGCCGCTGGCGGTCCCTACGTTGTTTTTTTCCGGCCCATAAAGAAGCCATTGAATATTATTCAAATTGGCAAAGACCTGGCAAAACATTTTTCGGCCGTAACCGAGATTACGAAGGTGAGGCCGAACAAACTGCGAGTTGTCGTGAGAAGCTTGAAGCAAGCAAACGAAATTGCTGGCTACGAGCTCTTCACGAGAGAGTATCGCGTGTACATCCCTGCCAAGGATGTAGAAATCGACGGTGTGGTTACCGAGGGGAATCTCACTGTCGATGACATTTTGCGTCATGGAGTTGGCTGTTTTAAAAACCCCTTGATGCAAAGTGTAAAGATACTGGATTGCAAGCAATTGCATTCAGTATCCATCGAAGAAGGGAAGAAGAAATTCCTCCCTTCGGATTCCTTCCGAGTAACATTCGCCGGATCCGCGCTGCCGAACTACGTCCGCTTGGACAGGGTTCGTCTACCTGTACGCCTGTTCGTACCGCGGGTCATGCATTGCCAAAACTGTAAGTAGTTAGGTCACACAGCCACCTACTGCTGCAACAAGGCACGCTGTAGCAAGTGCGGAGGCAATCATGCTGAGAACGCTTGCAGTGGGGATACTGAAAAGTGTCTTTATTGCGAGGGAACTCGGCATGACCTTCCGGCATGTCCCGCGTACAAAAAGCGCGAGGAAAAAATTAAGCGTTCCCTTAAGGAACGATCAAAGCGCTCTTTTGCAGAAATGCTTAAAAGGGCTGAGCCACTCTCGACAGGAAACATCTTTTCCTTTTTGCCAACCGATGAGGGTACATCTGACGATCCCGTCGAAGGGTGTTCCTATGCCTTGCCAGAGGGATCTAGGAAGAGGAGAATGCTCAACTCTCCTAATCTTTCTCGTAAAGGTCGTAAGATAACCCCTAGCGGAATGACCAATAAGACAACACAAAAAGGAAGCGGTGAAGAAAAACCGAAGCAAGTACCCCCCGGTTTTAATTTCAAATCAAACCAGGAGTACCCACCGCTTCCTGGGGCACCAAAAACCCCTCGTGCACCCATTTCTCGATCAGAAGACATTAAAGAAACAGGGTTCATAAAATTCTCTGATATTGTGGACTGGATATTTAAAACATTCAACATACCAGATCCCCTTCAAAACATTCTTCTTGCCCTTCTCCCAACAGTGAAAACCTTTTTGAAGCAACTCACAGCAACTTGGCCCCTCATTTCAGCTATCGTATCTTTCGATGACTAATACGTTGAAAGAGGTTAGGAATTTTGTCACTGTGTTACAGTGGAACTGCAGAAGTATCATCCCCAAATTTGATTTATTTTCACATTTGATAAACACATACAATTGTGATGCGTTCGCGCTTTGTGAAACCTTTCTCAATTCAAATGACCAACTTAATTTCCACGATTTTAACATCATTCGTCGAGATCGAGACTCACACGGTGGAGGGGTACTTTTAGGGATCAAAAAGTGCTATTCTTTTTTCAGAATCGACCTCCCCTCGATCTCGAATATTGAAGTTGTTGCCATTCAAACGAATATGAATGGAAAAGACCTTTGCCTTGTTTCGTTATATATTCCCCCATCCGCGCGGATTGAACAGAAGCAACTCCTTGATATAGCAGAATTGCTTCCCGCACCTTTTTTGATTTTGGGAGATTTTAACTCTCACTGTTCGCTATGGGGGTCGCTGTACGACGACAACCGATCTTCTTTAATTTGTAACTTGATCGACGACTTCAATATGACACTTTTGAATACTGGGGAAGCGACACGTGTACCGAATCCTCCAGCACGTGAAAGCGTGCTTGACCTATCCCTCTGCTCGACATCACTTGCGTTAGATTGCCAGTGGAAAGTAATCAACGATCCCCACGGTAGTGATCATCTTCCAATCGTTATATCAATTGCTAATGGTTCAACTCCCCCGAACCCAATCAATATTTCCTACGACCTTACACGTAATATTGATTGGAAGCGTTATGAGTCTATTACAGCGGAATCTATCGAGACTCACGAGGAACTTCCTCCGGAGGGAGAATACGCGTTCTTAGCTGGCTTGATAATCGACGCCGCGACGCAAGCTCAGACGAAACCGATACCCGGGGTAACGATTAGACAACGCCCTCCCAACAAATGGTGGGACAAAGAGTGCTCTGAGCTGTACGCGCGAAGGTCCGCGGCGTATAAGGACTACCGGGAGTACGGCACTGTCAACCTACTACGAAAGTACGAGGCACTGGCAGATGAAGAGCTTAGTAAAGGCGAAAAAACGCGGGTACTGGCGGCGGTTCGTAAACGCGTTGTCGAGGGAAACAGCGATGAGCACTCTTTGGGATACCGCCAGGCGCATGCGGAACCGTGACGTTTCGAATGAGAGTGAGGAGTATTCAGATCGCTGGATACTCGATTTTGCCAAAAAGGTCTGTCCGGATTCTGTACCGGAACAGAAAACCTTTCGCGACGCGTTTATAGTAACTACGGAAGAGCCTCCATTTTCGATGTTGGAATTTTCAATGGCTCTCCTGTCGTGCAACAATAAGGCTCCAGGGTTAGATAGAATAAAATTCAACCTGTTGAAGAATCTACCCGACTCTGCAAAAAGACGCTTGTTGGACTTGTTCAACGAGTTTCTTGAGCTAAATATTGTTCCGCATGACTGGAGGGAGGTAAAAGTCATTGCTATTCGGAAACCCGGGAAACCTGCCTCTGATCACAATTCATATAGGCCGATTGCGATGCTCTCTTGCCTCCGGAAATTAATGGAGAAAATGATCCTCTTACGGTTAGACAAATGGGTCGAAACAAACGGTTTACTTTCAGATACTCAATTTGGCTTTCGCCGGGGCAAAGGGACGAACGATTGCCTGGCGTTGCTTTCTACTGAAATTCAACTCGCATTTGCTCGAAAAGAGCAAATGGCTTCTGCGTTCTTGGATATTAAGGGGGCTTTTGACTCTGTCTCTGTAGAAGTTTTAAGCGCGAAACTTCATTCGCAGGGACTTTCACTAAATCTGAATAACTTTTTGCTCAATTTGTTGTCAGAAAAGCATATGTATTTCTCACATGGCGATTCGACAACTTCCCGAATTAGTTACATGGGCCTTCCCCAGGGCTCATGTTTAAGTCCTCTCTTATATAATTTTTACGTCGATGACATCGATGAATGTCTTGCAAATTCATGCACGCTAAGGCAACTTGCAGACGATAGCGTTGTATCCATTACTGGTGGTAAGGCTAGCGATCTGCAAGGACCATTGCAAGATACCTTAGACAATTTGTCTGAATGGGCTCTTAAGCTGGGTATCGAATTCTCTCCGGAGAAAACTGAGTTGGTCGTTTTTTCTAGGAAGCATAACCCAGCTCAGCTGCAGCTCCTACTAACGGGTTAAACGATCTCTCAGGTTTTAGTCGCTAAATATCTCGGGGTCTGGTTCGACTCTAAATGCACCTGGGCTTGTCATATTAGGTATCTGACACGAAAATGCCAACAGAGGATTAATTTTCTTCGTACGATTACCGGAACCTGGTGGGGAGCCCACCCAGGAGACCTTCTAAGGCTTTACCAAACAACGATATTGTCAGTTCTTGAGTACGGCTGTTTCTGCTTTCGCTCCGCCGCGAACACACACATTATAAAATTAGAGAGAATACAATATCGTTGTTTGCGTCAGACTTCCTGAAATCTCGCTCGCACAAAGAAGAGACAGTGTGCTTTGCGCTACAAGTCTCGTTTCTCATTCAGTCGCTTCGTGCTGTGTGCAGCGTGCGAGCGAGAAAACTTACCATTCGTACGAGCCATGTCTCGTCGCATGGGAATTTTTATTGCGACGTACACGAAGATATCTCGTCTCTCAACTTAACGAGTGCGGTGCATGGGCGTCGCGTACTTGAGACAGCTTGCGTGCAAATTCTCGTGAGCTCGTCTCGCGAGCTTGCCTCGCATGTTGCTTTGTGCTAATGGTGCGAGAAGGAAATTGATTTTGCGCAGAAGGAAACAGGCAGGGCATTTTATGTTTTTTTCATTTACGGTGTTATAGCAGCATGCATCAAAACACCGTTAGAATTATCAATGATATAACCTAGTTCATTCATTTATCAATTCAAAACTCTATGATTAATTCATCCGACTTTTGTTAACATGAAATAAGAACGTTTTGTTACTATACTTATTATGCTAACGGTACGAAAATGCACCGGATGCAGAGTGTTACGTTGGTTAACAGAAGTGTTCCTTTCGTCGGTTTAGATGTCATTGACTATATTATGATAGAATTCTGTTTTGTAGTTCTAAGGATAAAAAATGTGGTTTGAAATTACAACATAAGTTTTTCGGGAGTTAAAAATAGTAAAACCATTGAAATTGTTCATATTTTCTAGTACATGTTGATGTTGGATAGAATTTTCGAATTGAGTACACTAAAGTCGCTTTTTATGCGGGGGATACATGCCGCGTAAAAAACCGCGTAAATTCCGGAATCCGCGAAAAAAAACCCGCGTAAATTCTGCAATCCGAGTGAAGAGGAACCGAAATCCGCAAGAAAAAAAAATACCGCGTAAATTCCGGAACCCACGTAAAAAAACCGCGTAAAAGCGACCTTAGTGTATAGCTATTGCAAATCAGGTTCTGAAGGTTCGTGATAATCTGATCGTAGTAATATAGTTTTATGAATTCTTCCGATTAATACACCTTCAGAAGGGTCTGACGGCATATATCGTATGTAGGTACGGTAGGCAGCCTATACACCAGAGAGACGCAGAGACACTCACCGTTAAGGCAACTGTCAACATCAAAACGGATAACGGCAATGCAAAATTATACAGCTCGCCCGTTTTGATGTTGACAGTTTCCTCAACGGTGAGTGCTTTGTCATTTCTCTAATATACAGTTTCACTAAGGTACAGTACGGGCGTCTCGCTCAGTTCGTAAAGCGATAAGACAACGTGTGGTGCGCCGCAGTCTCTTACCGAAGAAAAAAAAAGAAAAGAAACCTCTCGTCGTTTCAGCGCGTGTACAGGAAGTCTGTGTACACGAGAAAGTCTCACGAGCTGTAGCGCACGAGCTGTATCAAGTATGTACAGTACGGGCGTCTCGCTCAGTTCGTAGTGCGATGAAACATCGCCTTGCGCATCGCAATCCGAACCGAAAGAGAAGCGAAAGAGCAACCTGCAAATTGCATGTGACGTGTCTCGTCTCGTCGCACATGCATGGAAATTCTACGAGCGAGAGAAAGATTTCTCTCGTCGCCTGAAAAAAAAGCGCGTGCACGGGAAGTCTGGTTTGCGTATTGCCTTGGGTTGCATGCAGTCGACCCATACGATGAGTCTTGAAGTGTAAGCGGGTATTCTTCCGTTGAAACATCGTTTTTGGAATCTCTCTTACCGGTTGCTAATTCGATGCACAGTTATGAACCCATTAGTAATTGAAAATTTCGAGAGGTTGGTCGACCTTCAATCTCAATCCAGATTTATGACTTTATATTTTGACTATATGGCTCAAGATATTATTCCTTCTTCATACGATTCCTCCAATGTCGCACTTTTAGATACTTCTAATAATGCTATATTCTTCGACACCACCATGAAACAAGACATTTCTGGTATCCCGGATCAATTGCGACCCCAAGAGATCCCTAAGATTTTTTCGAATAAGTTTAAACATGTTAGTTATGATAAAAGGTTTTACACTGACGGATCTAATCTAGATAAGTCCACTGGCTTCGGTGTTTTCCACGAAAATTTTACCGCCTCCTACAAACTCGATGCTCCTGCTTCCGTGTACGTCGCAGAACTTGCTGCTATTCAGTACTCTCTTGGAATCATCGAAACCCTACCCACAGACCACTACTTCATCTTCACAGATAGTCTCAGTGCCATTGAGGCTCTGCGATCGATGAAGCCTGTGAAGCACACCCCGTATTTCCTGGGAAAAATACGGCGGTTTTCAAGTGCTTTAACAGATAAAAATTACCGGGTTACCTTAGCGTGGGTCCCTTCTCATTGCTCGATTTCGGGTAATGAAAAGGCTGACTCTTTTGCTAAGGTGGGTGCTATTGATGGCGATTTTTATGAAAGACCAATTGCTTATGATGAATTTTATAGCATTTTGCGTCAGAGAACACTCAACAGTTGGCAATCATCATGGAACTCAGATGAACTGGGACGGTGGCTACATTCCATTTTTCCTAAGGTATCGACGACAGCATGGTTCAAGGGGTTGGATGTCGGTCGGGACTTCATTCGCGTGATGTCCCGACTTATGTCCAATCACTACACGTTAAACACGCATCTCTTTCGTATAGGGCTTGTAGACAGTAATCACTGCGTTTGTGGCGATGGCTACCATGACATCGAGCATGTTGTTTGGTCGTGTACCGAATACTGTGGTGTTAGGTCCGAGCTTATAGATTCCCTTCGGGCCCGAGGAAAACAACCGAACGTACCCGTTAGAGACATTCTGGGAAGCGGTGATCTCCAGTACATGACACAGCTATACTGCTTTCTGAAAAACGCTGACATCAAAATTTAAAATTTTCTTTGTCTATTTGTCAGATTAAGGATACAAATATGCTATGCTGAAGACACGGAAACGAAGAGCCCGCATCTATGCTTACACAAATATTTTGAACCCACAACAAACAAGAATACAATTGCTCTACCAGTTGAAAAACAAAGTTCCAAAATAGTTTTGAGTCAAAATTGTATCTCCCCTCCTCTCACCTTTAATCCCCACTAGCTCGTAGTCGGCCGCGAGAATAAAGAAAAGGCTTCCCTCTTTTCCCTGCTAACGTAGAATTAATACGAATTGTACTTGGCTCAGTAAAACAGAAAATGTATCGTGCCGTGTCAAATAAATTAATTTAAACCTTAATTACAACATCAATATTTTAGAACCCAAAGAGTGATTATACCTTTATTGTATTTAAGCATTTATGTAAATGTTGGGTTTCACGTTTTCGGCCAAGACAAGTAAAAACAGTTTCGAACAGCAGTTTCACTTTAAACAGCTTCAACTAGAATTAGTTTTATTTAATCGGTGAATTGTAACAAATAAATTTAGTTTACAAATCTAGTTTTTCCTTGCATGCGATTTCCCCAACCTTAAACTGCCTGAATTATTACCAACGACTGTAATTAAAATACAATTAGGTATCGGTATCACTTCTCGCATCTTTATTCGCTTACTGCAACACTATTTTTCACTTCCAACTGATCTATCTTTCCGAACTTCACTTTTACTATCAAATTTTCTACTAATCTCCCGTAAATTCTATCTTTAACCACGCCAGAATCTCTTTTTACCTTCCTGCTTTTACAGTATCTGTTTGTTTACAATTTTTCTATGCTTCTATGATAAGCAGCACTCCGGTGAACAGCATGCCCACCATATTAATTAAATATATGACTAGATAATACTGACTGGTTGATGTATCGATCATAAGCATTGCCAACGGGAAAACAATCTTAACCACCGAGGTCCAGTTGCGAAATTCCTCCTACTGACGCAGCTGCATCCCAAACCAGGCGTACTTTACCAGGTTTCCGCGGATTTATCACCACGTTCATCGGTAGGTACCACACCGTCGAGCTAGGAGTTTCTACGATCTCTTCTGCAGTTATTTTATGAGCGTAGCCCTTCTTTTGGTAGTCCACAATCTGCTGGCAGACGTTCTGTTTCAACGCTGGATCCTTCTCCAGTTTTCGTTCGAGTGCCCTCATTCTCCGCACAGCCATCGGATAGCTGTCAGGAAACCATCGCTCATCTTTTCGCCACAGTAACCCTGTTTCGAAACGATCGCCTGGTTCCCATACCGGGAATCGAACCCGGGCCTTCCGGGTGAGAGCCGGATATCCTAACCACTAGACAATATGGGAACCTTAAATAGAAGCATAGAAAAATTGTAAACAAACAGATACTGTAAAAGCAGGAAGGTAAAAAGAGATTCTGGCGTGGTTAAAGATAGAATTTACGGGAGATTAGTAGAAAATTTGATAGTAAAAGTGAAGTTCGGAAAGATAGATCAGTTGGAAGTGAAAGATAGTGTTGCAGTAAGCGAATAAAGATGCGAGAAGTGATACCGATACCTAATTGTATTTTAATTACAGTCGTTGGTAATAATTCAGGCAGTTTAAGGTTGGGGAAATCGCATGCAAGGAAAAACTAGATTTGTAAGCTAAATTTATTTGTTACAATTCACCGATTAAATAAAACTAATTCTAGTTGAAGCTGTTTAAAGTGAAACTGCTGTTCGAAACTGTTTTTACTTGTCTTGGCCGAAAACGTGAAACCCAAAAAACTTCAAAAATCTACTTCGGAGAACATAACCTGTGAGAATGCGCTCATCACTTTCCAAAGACGAGAGGTGTCTGTTTTGCCGGAAAACGGAGGATGAATCTGTCGATATCGACTGGGTCCAATGTCCGGAGTGCAGAAAATGGGCACATTTTTCTTGCGCAGGTGTGGATCAGGAGGTAGCCAATACGGATTGGTACTGTCCGCGATGCGATAGATCTGCTGATCAACCGTTGAAGGTACCGGAGGCAGGTAAGAAGCGTGCTAAGAAATCTGGCTCGAAGAGCGATGCAGGATCCGAGCAAGGGGCTGGTTTCGTCATAGGTTCGACTGAGCAGCAGTCGGAAGAGGAACAGCGAATGAGGCAGGATTTTGCGAAGCAGATTGAGGTCCGGAAGATACAGCTCGCTAGAAAGAAGGCTTTTTACGAAGAACAAATGCAGCAAGAACGGGAAATGCGCGAACAGGAGCTTCAATTCCAACGAGAAATGGAAGAGCAGCAGTTAGAGCACGAGCAAAAAATGTTGGAATGCCAACTGGCTGCCGAACGAAATTTCGTTAAAAGGCGGGATACGATTCGGAAGCAGTTAGAATGTAGTATTCAGCGAGTCAACGCTTTGAAAAAGCAAGAGGACGCGGTTGGGAGAAAAAACGAAGGTGCTCTGGATGCAAAATCGAAGTCGAAGGTAAACGATTGGTTGCAAGAGCAAAGAAAATTTGGTGCGGGATCGGTAGCAAAAGACTATCGCGGTGCTATACCGAAAGGCGAATCACGACGAAGTGAAACGGAGACGCAGCGATTGAATACATCCGGAATCGGAGGTGGCGAAATTGAGGACAGCGGAGATGCAGAGAGCATTGACAGTGACGTTTTCGAGGAGCCTAAAAACAGCGTTTACGACAGTGTGCGCAGTAAGGCAGTCGAAAATGGGCCGGGGCGCTGTGTTAACAGGATTTCGAGAGACCAGTTGGCTGCTCGAAAAGCGGTATCTCATAATCTGCCAAAGTTCAGGGGAGAACCGGAAGTGTGGCCGCTTTTTATAAGCAGTTTCGAGTACACGACGACGGCTTGCGGATTCTCGAATTTGGAAAATTTGAAGAGATTGCAGGATTGTTTGATGGGAGACGCGCTTGAAGCTGTAAGGAGTCGGCTAGTGATACCGGATTCTGTACCGGATGTGATCCAAGATCTTAGGAACCTTTTTGGGAAACCAGAGAAGCTGCTCAAGACCCTGTTGGCGAAGGTAAGGAATGCACCGGCACCGAGAGCGGATCGCTTGGAAACATTTATCAACTTCGGGATTACTGTAAAGCAGCTGTGCGATCATCTCGAGGCTGCTCGCTTGATTGAACACCTTAACAACCCGATGCTGGTATCGGAGTTAGTCGATAAGCTGCCGCCAAGTTACAAGCTGGATTGGGTCCGGTATAAGCGGAACAAGGTAGACAGTCCACTTCGTATGTTCACGAACTTTACGAACGAGGTCGTGTCTGACGTGTCCGAGGTTACGGAGTTTGCCATGCTGTCGGTGAACGATCATGCGCGGTCTAGTAGAGGTAATCCAAAGATGAAGGAGTTTGTGCACATGCACGATTCAGAGGAGCGTAATGACGGTTATAAGAATGACATAGTAGGAAAGGTATGTTGGATCTGTAAACGGCCAGATCATCTGATCAAGTCATGCGAAAGGTTCAGACGAATGAATGTGGGGGAGCGGCTGAGGGAAATTGAGAGGCAGAAGCTATGTGGGCTATGCCTTAATAAACACGCTAATGGGCGATGTGTGTCGAAGTCTCGGTGCACGATTCGGAATTGTCAGCGCAACCATCATCCACTGTTGCATCGAGTCGAAGAATCGGTTCAGTTGCAGAAGGCGGAATGTAATGCGATGAAGAATGCTGATAATGCGGTGATCTTTCGGATGATGCAGATAACTCTTTACTACGGAAGTCGGCAGTTTGATACGTTGGCGTTTCTTGACGAAGGCTCGTCAACTACGTTGGTGGATGATTCGGTAGCCAAGCAGTTGAGAGCGGAGGGTATGCTAGAGCCCCTGATCGTCACTTGGACGGGCAACATCAACCGTTACGAGAACAGGTCCAGGAGGGTGGAAATAATGATATCCGCGAAAGGCTCGAAGGAGAAGTTCCCGTTGTTCAATACTAGGACGGTTTCGGAGTTGCAGTTGCCAAAGCAAAACGTACGGCTTGCGGAAGGGGCGAAACGGTATCAGCATTTGGCTGAGGTACCAAATAAGGATTATCCGTCGGAGCTGCCCAAGATTCTTATAGGTTTAGACAACCTATATCTATTCGCGCCATTGGAGTCGCGCATCGGTAGACCAAGTGAACCTATCGCAGTACGGTCGAGGCTCGGCTGGACGATTTATGGGTTGGAAAAACGTAAGACCAGTGTCCACACATATCTGAATCTGCATTCAGTGGCACGAGTGAGCAACCAAGAGCTGCACGACCTTATTTGGAAACAATATGAGATGGATGAGACAGCGGTTACACCGTTCACCGCGCCGGAACCGGTCGACGAGAAACGTGCTCGAGAAATTCTCGAAACGACAACGAGGAGGGTGGGCGATCGTTTCGAAACAGGGTTACTGTGGCGAAAAGATGAGCGATGGTTTCCTGACAGCTATCCGATGGCTGTGCGGAGAATGAGGGCACTCGAACGAAAACTGGAGAAGGATCCAGCGTTGAAACAGAACGTCTGCCAGCAGATTGTGGACTACCAAAAGAAGGGTTACGCTCATAAAATAACTGCAGAAGAGATCGTAGAAACTCCTAGCTCGACGGTGTGGTACCTACCGATGAACGTGGTGATAAATCCGCGGAAACCTGGTAAAGTACGCCTGGTTTGGGATGCAGCTGCGTCAGTTGGAGGTGTTTCGCTGAACTCAGCGTTACTGAAGGGACCGGATATGCTGGTACCACTTCCCAAAGTCGTTTGCGGGTTCCGACAAGGTCCAGTGGCTTTCGGAGGGGACATCCAGGAGATGTATCACCAGTTAAAAATCCGGACTGAAAATAAGCAAGCGCTGCGTTTCATGTTTGGCAGTGACTCAACTGGAGCACCGCAAGTATATGTGATGGACGTGGCAACTTTCGGTGCAACGTGTTCGCCATGTTCAGCGCAGTTCGTTAAAAATCTAAATGCGAAACAGTTCGAAAAAGAGTTCCCGGAAGCAGCGGTAGCTATAATAGAGAAGCACTACGTGGATGACTACTACGACAGTGTAGATACCGTCGAGGAGGCAGTCGAACGGGCAAGGCAAGTGCAATATATTCACTCGAAGGGAGGATTTCACTTACGAAACTGGGTGTCGAACTCGGAGGAGTTTCTGCAGAGAATCGGCGAACGTAGTGCAGACACAGCAGTGCATTTCAGTCGAGACAAAGGCACGGAGTACGAGCGTGTTCTAGAGATCGTTTGGGAACCGGTGGATGATAGTTTTTGTTTCGCTACCGCTTCAAAGACGGATTTCCTCAAAATCCTCAATGGCGTGGAACATGCGACGAAGCGGGCGGTTCTCAGCTTTGTGATGGCTCAATTTGATCCCATGGGATTCCTCACACCGATTACCGTATGTGGAAAAATGTTGGTCCAGGATCTTTGGAGAAATGGCTGTGAATGGGATGCTAGGATCGATGAAGTATCGTTCCAGAAATGGCTGCGCTGGATACAGATGATGCGAAACGTTGGGTCGTTCAAGCTGCCAAGGAGTTATTTTGGAGGTGCAAAGTCTAACGAAATAACGAATCTGCAGTTGCACGTATTCGTTGATGCTAGCGAGACAGCGTACGGGTGTGTAGCGTATTTCAGGGCGATTGTGCAAGGAGAAGTAAGGTGTGCGTTGGTCATGAGTCGATCTAAGGTGGCACCATTGAAGCAGATCTCGATCCCACGACTAGAGCTTCTGGCTGCTGTTTTGGGAGCACGGTTGTCGCGGGCTGTGCTCGAGAACCACAACATCGTTATTGGAAAAATTGTTTACTGGATCGACGCGAGCGTAGTGCTATCGTGGATTCGATCCGATCAGCGAAGGTACAGACAGTTCGTGGGGTTCCGGATTGGCGAGATTCTTACTCTGACGAGGTTAACCGATTGGCGCTGGGTACCGACCAGAGTTAACGTTGCAGACCAGCTTACGAAGTGGGGCAAGGATCCGGATATGCATCCTAACAGTTCGTGGGTTCGCGGACCAGCGTTTTTGTACCAAAGTGAAGAAGGGTGGCCGAAAAGAGAACTGCCGCCGGCAAACACGACAGAGGAACTGAGAATCCATCTATTGCTGCATGAGGTGAAAGGATCGGATGTTCTCGTGGATCCTGGCCGCTTCTCTAAATGGACGGTGTTAGTACGAACTATGGCGTGCGTACTTCGTTTCGTATCGAATTGTAAAAGAAATGTTGCCGGGTTGCCGGCTGCGTGCAACGAACAAGCAGGCGAAGGCACTGAAGTTAAGAAAAGGCGCGTCGATCAGGCGGCCGCTTCAGCAAAGCGAGTACCAACAAGCGGAACTATTTTTGTTGAAAATGGCGCAGGTGGAAAACTTTATAGATGAACTGACGGTACTGAAACGAAACAGGGATCGTCCGACTGATCAGTGGATAACCATCGAAAGGTCTAGTCCGTTGTACAAACTGACTCCGTTGCTCGATGAGAGTGGCTTGATCCGCATGGAGGGACGAGTTGAGCGAGCAGACTTTCTTCCGTTTGTTTTACGTTTTCCAGCGATTCTGCCGAACAATCATAGAATTACGTGGTTGATTGTTCAACATTATCACGAGAGGAGTGGACATGGATACCGCCAGGCGGTGAAAAACGAGCTGAGGCAATTGTATTACATTCCACACGTGGATGCGGTGGTTCGAAAGGTATCGTCTTCATGCGTTTGGTGCAAGGTGCATCGTAGTCGGCCTCAAGTTCCGCGTATGGCTCCGCTGCCGGTACAGAGACTCACGCCAAACCTTCGTCCGTTCAGCTTCGTTGGAGTCGATTATTTGGGACCGTTTGATGTTACTGTTGGGCGCCGAACAGAGAAACGGTGGATCGCGCTGTTTACCTGTCTGGTAACACGCGCGGTGCATTTGGAAGTGGCACACGGGTTGACTACTCAGTCGTGCCTAATGGCAGTATATCGGTTCGTGGGTCGTCGTGGTTGGCCGTGCGAATTCTTTTCCGATAACGGAACCAATCTGCGAGGAGCTAGCAAAGAAGTGCTAGAAGTTGTTCGGGGAATAGGAGACGACTGCGCCGATCAAATTACAAACGCTCGGACAAAGTGGACGTTTAATCCGCCAGCAACACCCCATATGGGAGGCGTATGGGAGCGTCTTGTACGTTTAGTGAAGGAGATGCTGACGGCTCTTGACGACGGTAGGCGTGTAACGGATGAGATTCTGCAAACAACTATTGTCGAGGCGGAGGACATAATAAATTCTCGTCCGCTCACCTACGTTTCACAGCAGACAGAGAAAGCTGAAGCACTCACCCCGAACCACTTTTTGAGGGGTACCTCACCGAACCAGCCTTGCGCAGGTTCACCAGTTGTACACACAGCAAAAGCACTTCGGGACGCGTTTCAGCGTTCACAGCAGTTAGACAACGTGATGTGGGAGAGATGGATAATGGAGTATGTTCCCTCGCTAAATCAGAGGACAAAATGGTTCGGCGAGACTAGACCGTTGAAATCTGGAGATTTGGTGTACGTCGTGGAAGGTAACAGCCGAAAGTGCTGGATTCGAGGAGTGGTGGAGGAACCCATCGTGTCAGGTGACGGACGGGTTCGACAGGCATGGGTGCGAACAAAAAGCGGAAGGTTCAAGCGAGCGACAGCGAAACTAGCAGTGATGGAGATTCAAGAAGGTAACTCTGAGCCGGATAGCACTCCCGGGACAGGGTTACGGGCCGGGGAATGTTCTGGCCACACTGGTTATGTTTCAGCCGCGTCGCTGCATGCTTGAATACCAAGAAATGTCAGTGGGTTAAGGCGTAGAAATGACAGAAAGAAAAGTGTTGGAGCATAGAAGCATAGAAAAATTGTAAACAAACAGATACTGTAAAAGCAGGAAGGTAAAAAGAGATTCTGGCGTGGTTAAAGATAGAATTTACGGGAGATTAGTAGAAAATTTGATAGTAAAAGTGAAGTTCGGAAAGATAGATCAGTTGGAAGTGAAAGATAGTGTTGCAGTAAGCGAATAAAGATGCGAGAAGTGATACCGATACCTAATTGTATTTTAATTACAGTCGTTGGTAATAATTCAGGCAGTTTAAGGTTGGGGAAATCGCATGCAAGGAAAAACTAGATTTGTAAGCTAAATTTATTTGTTACAATTCACCGATTAAATAAAACAAATTCTAGTTGAAGCTGTTTAAAGTGAAACTGCTGTTCGAAACTGTTTTTACTTGTCTTGGCCGAAAACGTGAAACCCAACAGTAAATTTATTTTTACATATAATAAGTTTGAATGAGATAGGCCGAGTCTGACCACTAGGTGGATTCATTTAGGTTTTAAATAGTCTGGTGCTTTTGGGTACATATAAAATGTTTTCAAATGCGAAAAATAGTTATGCAAACACGTGAGAGTTTGGCGGGCAATTCCGGCCTGAAAATCATATTTCCAGTCCACATGGAATTCTATTTTCGGCATACGTCTGATTGATTATTCGCCTACATATGTGTATGTAGAACCGCAACACTTTCAGCACGACTGTTTGAGCCAAGCTTAGGAAAATGACTGGAGAGCGACACTATACTGACGACTTTTCTCTCTTTTCATTCTAACAGCCTCATGCATGAGCTATTCATGAGAGCTCACATACAGTTACAGCTTACACAAGGCAAAGAAACTGTCTTGTGTTGCGTACGACAGCTCATTCTTGCGCATGTGTTTTGTTCGTTCGGACATGACAGCCTAGTTTGCTCATTTTGAGGATGTCCTGTTGCTGTTGACAGCCTGCTGATCCGCTGCGGCTTTCATCGACTTGCATTTTTTCGTTTCTCCGTTTTCACAGGCTGGTGGCACATTGAATACAAAGCAAACCGCTTCCATTGTTGATGTTGTTCCTCACGTAAGAAAAAACGTGTTTCGCACCATCTCTCTTTCATTCCTTCATCGACCTTACTGTCGTGAATCATAATCACCTGACATCCCGCTCGGATTCGTGTTGAAGGATGTCGGAAGATTATAGGCTGTCATTTGCGACAGCTTGGAAATACCAACAGACATAAGGAGATGAAAAATAACAGCCCGTATGGAGTTGCATGTGTGCTGTCGTCAGTTGCTGTCGGACTGTTTATCGAACGTGTGGGGAGCAGAGAGAGCTGTGCAATACAATGAGAGCCGGATCAGTTGAAAATTTGTTGTCATTGTCTTGCAGTCATTTTCAAAACACTGGTTTGAGCACTAGACATAAGACAACGCATAGTTGTCTTATACAAACAGTAAATCCGACGGATCATTACAATTATGCCTATAACGACTGTTCACTGACGTTATGTTTTCGTCAACACTGAACAGCTCACCTTCCGACGCGACGCAATGCTTTGTGATGACTCCGGGCTGCCCATATATCTCGCAAATATATCATTTTAGTATGGTTTTATTAACAGCGTATGCTGGCGGCTTGGTGTAACGATTTCATACAACGTGCTTGAGGCCGAAATAAGATTCACGGTTAAGTTTCTGGCAATGTGTTTTCATTCTTGAACTGTTCAGTAATGAAATGTGCTGCATAACCGATTTCTCCATAAATATTCTTTAATAGTCCTGTAGCTTCCGTCTACACACTGAAAATATTTTTTCATTATTCTCTGCACGCACATTTTGTAAACTTTTGCTGGATGTATAGAACATTCGTACTGCAAGTTATCGAATAGAATTGCAACTTTAAGCATAATTTGTACAATTCACGAATGTACTTTCATACGAACGTGGATAACAACGAACAAAAAAAAAAACGGGAGCACGAGCATTTACTTGAACGAAATTTTTGTGTTCTGTTATTTTTGATTTCGTATAATGTATATGTTATTACGTAAGCTTACTGATTTTTCGTACTATTTACATTATGCAGCGTTTGTTTGTACGATTGATTGCGTTTTTTTTTTAATACTCTAATATTTATTGAGGCCCAACCGCAAAGCATAACGGGGCCGAATATCTTTTGGAGTAGGGAAAAGCCAGCTTGAGTAGAGTCTGTATCCCGACTGCTCCTCCTCAAACAGGCATAAAAACCCTCTCATCTTTTCTCTTTTATAAATACAATTTAAAAATACATGTCATTTAAACCTACGGCTAACAATAACATTATTCTTCTCTGTATGGGTAAATATCAATTCTTAATACTATTCGTTGAGGTGTAATGGTTACTTATCTCTTAGAAATCAAAACTTATATCTATGTTCGATGGATCATGTCTCTCAGAAAGAAGCGATGATTCATGTGTCTCTAAAAAGATCAATAAAAGAAAGAAGAAAAAGAACAGAATTAGTGTGAAACTTTTTGATGGAGGTTGTGTTGTAAAAATAAGAAGAAATAGCAAGGAGATAATCAAATTCGATACTTGATATCTCTTAAAAAGTCATAAATATTACAAGCGCGGGGTTGCGGCTAGCAAGCGCATCCCGTACTTGCATTGTAAACGTCACTTTCTGTTTCCGGAGAGAATCAATAAGCTTGGTCCTTGCTCTGTGGTACTTGGGGCATACGAAGACTATATGATCCATATCTTCGTGCCCTCCACATTCGCACAGATTACTATCGACTAAGTTTATTCGATAAAGGTGTGCGTTTGCAACATAATGATTGGACATTAGGCGCGAAATAACTCGAATGAAATCTCGAGTTTAATCTAACCCTTTGAACCAAGCTTTTGTAGACACTTTGGGCGAAATCGAATGCATCCATCGCCCAAGATCGTCTTTATCCCATTTTTCCTGCCAGTTTGCCAGGGCCTGTTGACGAGGCAGGTGAAAATACTCGGTATAGGTGATCGGTCAATCAAATATATCTCCTTCTATGGCACCCCCTTTTCGCTAATAAATCAGCTTCTTCATTGCCTGGGATTGAGCAATGAGAGGGGACCTTCACAAAGCAGATAATGAGAGACCGATCAACCAGCACTTCTAATATGCGTCTAATTTCCGGAAGGAAATAGGACGGGTGCTTGACCGGTTTAATCGATCGGAGAGCTTCGATAGAACTGAGGTTGTCCGAGAAGATGAAATAATTACCTGGTGTCTTGAGCTCGATAATTCGCAGCGAATTGTGTATTGCAGCTAATTCAGCTACGTATATGGAGCAGGGCTGTGCCAGTTTGCGGGATATGTGATGATCTGTGTTTAAAATGCCATATCCGGATTGTCCATCCATCACAGATCCGTCCGTGAAAAAGGAGTTCTGTTCTGGGAGATGGCCGAATTTTGCCGAAAATATTGATGGCACAACTGTGGATTTCTTGTTTCATCTTCAAATCGAATACAACAGAAGAATTGTTGAGCGATGGTGAAATCTCACGGTATGGAGCAACATCCGAAGGGTTTATCTCCATAGTCAAAAACTGATGGTATACTGACATACAGGGTTTTTGAACATCTTCCAAACATTTCGTATAGTTCTCGATTATCATTGGATTTGCTATCTCCGATCTGATGAGGAAACGAAGAGCCAACTCATATAGCCTCTCTTTGAGTGGTAGTACTCCCGCAATGACCTCTAGAGACATGGTATGTGTCGATTGCATGCAGCCTAGAGCGATACGCAAACAACGGTATTGTATCCTCTCTAGCTTCAGCATGTGTGAGGCTGCGACTCCTCTGAAGCATATGCTGCCGTATTCTATTACGGGCAGAATAGTGGTTTGGTAGAGTCGTATCAAATCCTGTGGATGAGCTCCCCACCCAAGTAACACACGTTGGTATAAAATAGTTGACGTTACCTATTCCATGACATCTCTATCACCAAAAAAGCACAAAACATGAAGGCTAATAGAACAAGTACCGATAATAGCATGAGAGCAAGCCAACTTGATAGAATTAAGTGGCAAAATACATCTCGAGTACTAATACGGCAATGCGCAAATCTGTTGCTATGACAACTGTTAACCAGCGCATGCGCAAATGTGTTGTGACGGCGCAGTGCAACTAGATCGACAATAGCTTCTATCAGTAGCAGTTTTAATTGGTTATAAATTGATGACAAAAAATGATTTTCAACCTTTCAAAAAGAGTTGTTTCTTTTGCTTGAATATTAAAATTGTTTTCGCATAGTTTCAACGTTATCTGGATATGAAATCTAACAAAACTAGAAAACGTTGTTGGATATACAATAACAAAAAACTGAAGTGATATTGGTTACACTGCAAGCGTTTTGTTTATCTTTTGATGGCACGTTTTGACCCGCTTCGAATAAATATAGATATCGTTAAAAAAATTTAAATATTAATTTGATCAAGTTGATCACATTAATTTGATCATAGCATTTTACAGGTACGTAATGTTGTTATTAGATGGTGCAATGTCTAACGAAAAGACCAAGTGATAGTGATTGTTATTCTTGAACTCATGTTATTAAAAACATCTCCAAAACCAGAAAAAATGAGCTTGTTTTCGAAATGCGGTTGTATTACTGATGAAAAACAACTTAAAACACGATATAATAACACAAGTTTTTAATTGCGCTTGTAGTACACTTATATGACTACTTTCGTTGTAATCTATTTTCTAACATGCTTTGTGTGTTACTTGGGCATGTGGCTCCTGTTACCATCCGAAGAAAATTGATTCTCGGTTGGCATCTTTGCTTCAGGTAATTGACATGTTTTTCCCATGTGCACTTAGAGTCATACCATACTCCTAGATACTTGAAGCTGGGTGACTGAGTGATGGGTCTTCCGGACAGAACTAGCTCGAAGCGAGGTGGTGGTCGCTTTTTCGAAAAGACTACCATCTTCGTTTTTTCAAGCGAGAACTCGATTCCAAGACAACTGGCCCAACCGGTCAGATTATCTAGCGTATTTTGCAGGGTGTTTTTCGTGTCTACAGCTAGAGTCGCTGTGACTGATACCACACAGTCGTCAGCTAACTGGCGCATTGTGCAGCCGTCCGTCAAGCATGTGTCGATGTCACTGATGTAGAAGTTGTACAACAGCGGACTCAGACAAGAGCCTTGGGGGAGACCCATGTAGCTTGTTCGTGTTATTGTTGAAGAACCGTGGTTGAAAGGTAAATGCTTTTCAGACAGCAGGTTGATCAAAAAGTTTGTCAATATAGGGGAGAATCCTCTTTGGTGCAGTTTCTCGGAAAGAATTTCGATTGAAACTGAATCAAATGCGCCTGTGATATCCAGGAAAACCTAGGTCATTTGTTGTTTGCTGCCAAGAGCCATTCCCGCTTCTGTGGCTAGCAATGCCAGGCAATCGTTAGGGCCCTTGCCCCTACGAAAGCCGAACTGGGTCTCTGAAAGTTGGTTAGTTGTTTCTGCCTAGTTTTCAAGTTTACGCAGGATCATTTTTTCAAGCAATTTGCGTATGCATGAGAGCATCGCAATCGGCCTGTACGAGCGGTGATCTGCGGCAGGTTTGTCTAGCTTTTTGATTGCGATAATCTTAACCTGTCTTCAAGCTTCCGGAATCATATCGTTCCTGATAAGCTTATTAAACATTTTAAGAAATCGTAGCTTGGCCGAGCTCGGCAGGTTTTCCATCAAATTAAATTTGATCCTGTCCGGTCCTGGAGCCTTGTTCTTGCAAGACGCGAGGGCAATTGAAAACTCCAACATGGTAAATTCTGGTTCTTCAATAGCCGTTGTATCGCAGAATTTTTGCTGTGATGGGACAGCGTCTGGGCATACCTTTTTCGCGAAATCATAGATCCAACGTTCAGAGTATTCATTAGCCTCATTACTGTCGGACCTATTGCGCATTTTTCGAGCCGTATTCCAGAGATAGCTCATAGAAGCATCTCTGGGTAACGTGCTTATGAAACTTTGCCAGTATGATCTTTTTTTTCAGTTTGTGTAGCTTAGACTGTTTTATTTCTAGCCCCCTAAACTGATCATAAAGCTCAATTGAACCACCATCCCTGAATGCTATGTATGATGCTTTTAGAGCTTTTTTCCATCTCGGTGCATTCTCTGTCCCACCATCGCTTGTTGGGACGAATTTTCAACTTGCTCTCAGGGGCAGGTCTCTTCTGAGATTGCAACGCGCTATCTAGCACTAATGTTGCAAAGAAGTTGTATTCGTCGGATGGAGAAAGCTCATCCGTTGTTTCGAGACCCTGGGATATTGTGTTCGAGAATTTTTCCCGATCAATATTCCGGGTAAGATCATACTCTACTTCGACTGTGGTAGCAGAATGGAGCCTGCTCATAATCGAAATACTGATTGGCAAATGGTCGCTACCGTGAGGATCTTGAATAATCTCCCATTTGCAGTCCAAAGCCATTAAGGAGGAACACATCGACAAGTCTAATGTGCTCTCTCGTATTGGAGGCCTTGCAATTCTCGTAGCCAACCCAGGTATGTTGAATAAGGTCAGATCGAAGTCATCGAGAAAGCTTTCAATAAGAACAGCGCGGCTATCATCCCTGGGTGCGCCCCACGCCGTACCGTGAGAATTGAAATCTCCCAGGATGAGGCGTGGAGTCGGAAGCAGTTCCGTTATTCGTGACAGCTGCAACCGCTTAATAACCGCTCTAGGCGGAATGTAGACTGATGCGACAGTGAGGCCCTCCCCAGCAATTGTTATATGGCAAGCAACAATTTCTATTGCATCAATTGCTGGGAGAGGAATTCGGAAGAATGGGTAACATTTTTTGATACCAAGGAGCACTCCACCATAAGAGTTACCCCGGTCTAAACGGATGATATTGAAGTCTTGAACGGCTAGTGTCGTATCAGTTGACAACCATGTTTCAGATAGCGCGAAAATATCGCATTTGCTATCGTGAAGCAGGAGTTTAAATTTATCAATTTGGGGATCAAGCTTCTACAGTTCCATTGTATGATCCTTGTTGTCGATTCGTCACTTCGGCTGTCTGATTTAGACATCGAAGGATACGAACGCGAGGAGGGGCCATTTGGTGCTTAGTTGCTTACCCAACATGCAAATTGTTGGAAGTCAAGCCGAAATCATACTCTTGAGGGAATCAGATAGACCAAAAGTGGTAAATATCCATTCAACGATCATTTTGAATGAGATACGTCCATCAGTGGTCGGTATTTCAGTTTCCGATGACTGTTTTTTGGCGGAAGCAGATTGTTTTCCTGGTAGTTTGGGAAACTCTTTATCGAAATTGTTACCCTCAGGATTAAGCTTAAATCCTGGAGGTGACGGCTAAGTAATATTTTGCTTAGAAGGTGGACCATTTGGGGTATCTGTATGTGTTTTCTTCTGCTCCTTTCTAGGAAGCTTGGGGGAAGATTCGCTTGGTCGCTCACGCACGGCTCCACTCGACGGAAGAGGTTGATAAACCCCTTCATCATCATTGGGATCGTCATGTTCCAAGCTGGTTTATGGGTTTTCCTGTTGCTGTAAGGCAGTCTTTAGCATTTGTACAAATGACTGCTTACAGCGTTGTTTTGTTGATTTTTTTAACGCTTCTGAGCGTATTTTATATTTCGGACACGCCTCGACTTCATGTGGATCACCACCACAAAGACAGCATTTTGTCTCTTGATCACCGCAAGCGTGGTTACTTTCGGAGATTTCACCATACTTGGAGCATTTGGATTTTTTGTTGCAGTAGGTCTTCGTGTGCCCTAGCTGCAAACAGTTCGTACACGTCATGACTTTCGGAAAGAAAAGTCTCACGGGTAGTCGGAGCTTGTGAAGCTCGACAAAATCCGGGAGTACTTTTCCCTCAAAAGTCACTCTGAATGAGTCATTTGGAGAATACTTGCCCGTGTTATCCTTGGAATACATTCTCCTGCACACAAGGATCTTGATTTCAGGAAGGGATGGATTTTTAAAGCATCCAACACCTTTCATGATATCCTCTTCGGTGAGGTCAGCCTCGGTGATAACACCCTCTGTTTCAACTACGCGTGCCGGTATATAAACGCGGTACTCGATATTGAAATTTGGATCCTGGACGACAGCATTTGCTTGTCGGGGATCCGAGAATGTTGCCTTGAGTCTATCTGCTTTGACCTTGTGAACCTCGGTCAAGCTTGAAGACTTTTCTTTCAGAGTTTTGCATATTTTGGGTCGGAAATACACGACCCAACGTAGACCAGGTTGATTCAGCTGGTACATACATAACCCGAGTTTCCCCGTCATTAGTGGGTGGGGCAATTGGGGAAGTTTTACGGGGTCTTTTACGCTTTTTAACTACGTCAAAAAAGCGTTGTTTTCGTTATTTGGGATGTCAGAGAAATCCATCCCGGACTCGTCACCTTCTGAGCAGGATGAGATGTCCGGTGGAATAGGCAATCCACCCACCGCCATTCGCGTTGACTGCACTGTTTTTGACGTTTCGTGTGCGTGAAGCCAGTGGTAAACAAACGGTTCAAATAATTATTAATTTTTTGCAAGGTTTCGCTCGTTTTTCAGAACTTTTTGATTACAATGGTAAGTGAAAATCAATTAAGGAACTCCCGTTCAACTTTCTTGTAGTGTTTACCGAATATTTTCTATCAACGATAACGTGAAATTGCCATTCGTTGTTTTGCTTTCGTCTCGATTAGACGCAAATTGTTCATCTCCGTTTGAGTTTGCAAAATAACAATTCACGAGTTATCGTACGGGTGTTTTTTTGTCGATTAGTTCTTGTGCTGCGCGATAACAATAGCCGGTAGTTTATCGGCAGAAACATCTTCTGCACACTGGTAGGGGCAGGCTACCCCGCCAGTGATTCGATACGCAGCTGATATATCAGCAAGAATAATTCTCCCGCACCGCTGTTACCCCGCTAGCAGCACGGACCACCATACGATCGAGCGAGTGGAAGTCAACTACAAGTGGCATCTCGCGTGTAGGATACGGCCACTGTGTCACAACACGAAGCTGGATCGTCATTGTTTGTTCTGCGGAGACGCTCGATTAATCCTACTATCAGCCGTGAGGTCGTGACTTAGACGTTCGGTGAAGTATTCACTTTAGAATTTTTATCATTATTATTAATAGTATTATTATTATTGTTATTATTATAATTATTATTACTATTACTATTATTAGTATTATTATTATTTTTATTATTACTATTATGATTATTATTATTATTATTATTATTATTATTATTATTACTATTGTTATTAGTATTAGTATTACTGCCTTTTTTTTTATTTTGATCCATTGTAGTTTGAAAAATTGTTTTTAAAATTTAATAGCAACTACTTGACCCCCCTCACATTCGAATATTTATCGTTTGTGTGCGGTAGAGCGTAACGCTCCCGCAAAATGGACGACATGCAGGTGCAACTATTCCTGGATGTGGAAACAACTGGGGAAGAGATTGAGATCTCCCCCATCAATTCCCCTCTACCTTCCCCGCTACCTAGCCCCGTACCAAGGGTACCGGCAACACGGGTGAAAGCTTACCCAGATGCTTCGAAAGGTCCGTTCGTAGTTTACTTCAGACCCATAAAGAAGCCTCTAAATATAATTCAAATCGGCAAGGACCTGGCAAAACAGTTTTCGGACGTAACCGAAATTACAAAGGTTAGACCGAACAAACTGCGAGTTGTTGTGAGTAGCTTGAAGCAAGCAAACGCAATTGCTAGCTACGAGCTCTTCACGAGAGAGTACCGCGTGTACATCCCTGCCAAGGACGTGGAGATCGACGGTGTGGTTACCGAAGGAAGCCTCACGGTCGAAGACATTTTGCGTCACGGGGTTGGCTGCTTCAAGAACCCCCTGATTCAAGATGTAAAGATACTGGATGTCAAGCAATTGCATTCAGTATCCATCGAAGTAGGGAAGAAGAAATTCTTCCCTTTGGATTCCTTCCGTGTAACATTCGCCGGATCCGCACTGCCGAACTACATCTCTTTGGACAGGGTTCGTCTGCCTGTACGCCTGTTCGTACCGCGGGTCATGCATTGCCAAAACTGCAAGCAGTTAGGTCATACAGCCACCTACTGCTGCAACAAGGCACGCTGCAGCAAGTGCGGAGGCAATCATGCTGAGACCGCTTGCAGTGAGGATACTGAAAAGTGTCTTTACTGCGAGGGAACTCGGCATGACCTTTCGCCGTGTCCCGCGTACAAACAGCGCGAGGAAAAAATAAAGCGTTCCCTCAAGGAACGATCAAAGCGCTCTTTCGCAGAAATGCTGAAGAGTGCTGAGCCACCCTCGACAGGAAACATCTTTTCCTTTTTGCCAACCGATGAGGGTACATCTGACGATCCCGTCGAAGGGTGTTCTTATGCCATGCCAGAAGGATCTAGGAAGAGGAGAATGATCAACTCTCCTAATCTTTCTCGCAAAGGTCGCAAGATAACCCCTAGCGGAATGACCAATAAGCCAACACAAAAAGGAAGCGGTGAAGAAAAACCGAAGCAAGTACCTCCCGGTTTTAATTTTAAATCAAACCAGGAGTACCCACCGCTTCCTGGGGCACCAAAAACCCCTCGTGCACCCATTTCTCGATCAGAAGATAAAAAAGAAACAGGGTACATAAAATTTTCTGATATTGTGGACTGGATATTTAAAACATTCAACATACCAGATCCCCTACAAAATATTCTTCTTGCCCTTCTTCCTACAGTGAAAACCTTTTTGAAGCAACTAGCAGCAACTTGGCCCCTCATTTCAGCTATCATATCTTTCGATGACTAATACGGCGAAAGAGGTTAGGAATTTTGTCACTGTATTACAGTGGAATTGCAGAAGTATCATCCCCAAATTCGATCTTTTTTCTCATTTAATAAATACATACAATTGTGACGCATTTGCGCTCTGTGAAACCTTTCTCAATTCAAACGATCAACTCAATTTCCACGATTTTAACACTATTCGTCGAGATCGAGACTCACACGGTGGAGGGGTACTTTTAGGGATTAAAAAGTGCTATTCCTTCTTCCGAATCGACCTCCCCTCGATCTCGAATATTGAAGTCGTTGCCATTCAAACTAATATGAATGGAAAAGACTTATGCCTTGTTTCGTTATATATGCCTCCATCCGCGCGGATTGAACAGAAGCATCTCACTGATATAGCAGAGTTGCTTCCCGCGCCTTTTTTGATATTGGGAGATTTTAATTCTCACTGTTCGCTATGGGGGTCGCTGTACGATGACAACCGATCTTCTTTAATCTGTAACTTGATCGACGACTTCAATATGACAGTTTTGAATACTGGGGAAGCGACACGTGTACCTAATCCTCCAGCACGTGAAAGCGTGCTTGACCTATCCCTTTGCTCGACATCACTAGCGTTAGATTGCCGGTGGAAAGTAATCAACGATCCCCACGGTAGTGATCATCTTCCAATCGTTATATCAATTGCTAATGGTTCAACTCCCCCGAACCCAATCAATATTTCCTACGACCTTACACGTAATATTGATTGGAAGTGTTATGAGTCTATTATAGCGCAATCTATCGAGACTCACGAGAAACTTCCTCCGGAGGAAGAATACGCGTTCTTAGCTGGCTTGATAATCGACGCCGCGACTCAAGCTCAGACGAAACCGATCCCCGGGGTAACGATTAGACAGCGCCCTCCCAACAAATGGTGGGACAAAGAGTGCTCTGAGCTGTACGCGCGAAGGTCCGCGGCGTATAAGGACTACCGGGAGTACGGCACTGTCAACCTGCTTCGAAAGTACGAGGCACTGGGCAGGCAGATGAAGAACTTAGTAAAGGCGAAAAAACGCGGGTACTGGCGGCGGTTCGTAAACGCGTTGTCGAGGGAAACAGCGATGAGCACTCTTTGGGATACCGCCAGGCGCATGCGGAACCGTGACGTTTCGAATGAAAGCGAGGAGTATTCAGATCGCTGGATACTCGATTTTGCCAAAAAGGTCTGTCCAGACTCTGTACCGGAACAGAAAACCTTTCGCGACGCGTTATTAGTAACTACGGAAGAGCCTCCATTTTCGATGTTGGAATTTTCAATGGCTCTCCTGTCGTGCAACAATAAGGCTCCAGGGTTAGATAGAATAAAATTCAACCTGTTGAAGAATCTACCCGACTCTGCAAAAAGACGCTTGTTGAATTTGTTCAACAAGTTTCTTGAGCGAAATATTGTTCCGCATGACTGGAGGGAGGTAAAAGTCATTGCTATTCGGAAACCCGGGAAACCTGCCTCTGATCACAATTCATATAGGCCGATTGCGATGCTCTCTTGCCTCCGGAAATTAATGGAGAAAATGATCCTCTTACGGTTAGACAAATGGGTCGAAACAAACGGGTTACTTTCAGATACTCAATTTGGCTTTCGCCGGGGCAAAGGGACGAACGATTGCCTAGCGTTGCTTTCTACTGAAATTCAACTAGCCTTTGCTCTAAAAGAGCACATGGCTTTTGCGTTCATGGATATTAAGGGGGCTTTTGACTCTGTCTCTGTAGAAGTTTTAAGCGCGAAACTTCATTCGCAGGGACTTTCACCAAATTTGAATAACTTTTTGCTCAATTTGTTGTCAGAAAAGCATATGTATTTCTCACATGGCGATTCGACAACTTCCCGAATTAGTTACATGGGCCTCCCCCAGGGCTCATGTTTAAGTCCTCTCTTATATAATTTTTACGTCGATGACATCGATGAATGTCTTGCAAATTCATGCACGCTAAGGCAACTTGCAGACGATAGCGTTGTATCCATTACCGGTGGCAAGGCTAGCGATCTGCAAGGACCATTGCAAGATACCTTAGACAATTTGTCTGAATGGGCTCTTAAGCTGGGTATCGAATTCTCTCCGGAGAAAACTGAGCTGGTCGTTTTTTCTAGGAAGCATAACCCAGCTCAGCTGCAGCTCCTACTAACGGGTTAAACGATCTCTCAGGTTTTAGTCGCTAAATATCTCGGGGTCTGGTTCGACTCTAAATGCACCTGGGCTTGTCATATTAGGTATCTGACACGAAAATGCCAACAGAGGATTAATTTTCTTCGTACGATTACCGGAACCTGGTGGGGAGCCCACCCAGGAGACCTTCTAAGGCTTTACCAAACAACGATATTGTCAGTTCTTGAGTACGGCTGTTTCTGCTTTCGCTCCGCCGCGAACACACACATTATAAAATTAGAGAGAATACAATATCGTTGTTTGCGTATTGCCTTGGGTTGCATGCAGTCGACCCATACGATGAGTCTTGAAGTGTAAGCGGGTATTCTTCCGTTGAAACATCGTTTTTGGAATCTCTCTTACCGGTTGCTAATTCGATGCACAGTTATGAACCCATTAGTAATTGAAAATTTCGAGAGGTTGGTCGACCTTCAATCTCAATCCAGATTTATGACTTTATATTTTGACTATATGGGTCAAGATATTAATCCTTCTTCATACGATTCCTCCAATGTCGCACTTTTAGCTACTTCTAATAATGCTATATTCTTCGACACCACCATGAAACAAGACATTTCTGGTATCCCGGATCAATTGCGACCCCAAGAGATCCCTAAGATTTTTTTCAATAAGTTTAAACATGTTAGTTATGATAAAAGGTTTTTCACTGACGGATCTAATCTAGATGAGTCCACTGGCTTCGGTGTTTTCCAAGAAAATTTTACCGCCTCCTACAAACTCGATGCTCCTGCTTCCGTGTACGTCGCAGAACTTGCTGCTATTCAGTACTCTCTTGGAATCATCGAAACCCTACCTATAGACCACTACTTCATCTTCACAGATAGTCTCAGTGCCATTGAGGCTCTGCGATCAATGAAGCCTGTGAAGCACACCCCGTATTTCCTGGGGAAAATACGGCGGTTTTTAAGTGCTTTAACAGATAAAAATTACCGGGTTACCTTAGCGTGGGTCCCTTCTCATTGCTCGATTCCGGGTAACGAAAAGGCTGACTCTTTAGCTAAGGTGGGTGCTATTGACGGCGATATTTATGAAAGACCAATTGCTTATGATGACTTTTATAGCATTTTGCGTCAGAGAACACTCAACAGTTGGCAATCATCATGGAACTCAGATGAACTGGGACGGTGGCTACATTCCATTTTTCCTAAGGTATCGACGAAAGCATGGTTCAAGGGGTTGGATGTAGGTAGGGACTTCATTCGCGTGATGTCCAGACTTATGTCCAATCACTATACGTTAAACACGCATCTCTTTCGTATAGGGCTTGTAGACAGTAATCACTGCGTTTGTGGCGATGGCTACCATGACATCGAGCATGTTGTTTGGTCGTGTACCGAATACTGTGGTGTTAGGTCTGACCTTATAGATTCCCTTCGGGCCCGAGGAAAACAACCGAACGTACCCGTTAGAGACATTCTGGGAAGCGGTGATCTCCAGTACATGACACAGCTATACGTGTTCATAAAACACGCTGGTATTAAAATATGAAACTCTTCTATCTATTTGTTAGATAACCATTCCCGCTACACGCTGAAAGAAGATGATACACTAAGCTGGAGACACTCAAACGAAGACTCGTCATCTTTATGTTCACGCAGACACCTCAGTCCAAACTGCTCATAGAACATCACTGCTTAGCCATGTACAAATAAATAAATCGTATAACTCAATATAGTTAAAATAAAAATTGTAACTCCCCTCCTCTCACCTTAAGTCCCCACTAGCTCGTAGTCGGCCGCGAGAATAAAGAAAAGGCCTCCCTCTTTTCCCTGCTAGTTTAGAATTTAAAAAAAATGTACTTGGCTCAGTTAAACATAAATTGTATCGTGCCGTGTCAAATAAACTATTAAAAAAAAAAAACGTGAAATTGCCATCAAAGAAAAGTGTAATTTTCTATTTCGGAAATTTGACCCTGCTACTGGATTAAAAAACTTGATTAAAATAATTATTTGGAGCTTTTTGTTTGGTGCAATGTAAAATCACAACCTTTGGTTATGATAATTAAGTGAAATACAGTTCCTGTGATGTCTCGAATGTATAAAACAGGTGAATGAAAATTGCTTCTTTTTCTCAAATTCAGGCATCTAACGATGAAATCCATTCGACGTGCGCGGTGAAAATACAGCTCGCTGACATTCTTCAGTATGTCGCAGGAGGAAGCAGGCTTATAATCGAAGGTGAACGGGTATTCAAAGCCAACCATCTGCTTCTCGTGGGAGTTCAAACTGTGCATGCGGACGGCCTATCCGTGTTTGCAACTTGCTTGAAATCATCTTCACCCAAGTCAGACCCACACAAAATTTCTATCCGGACCAGGCCGGTATTTCAAAATTGGTCCTTGCATTGCTCATGTAAGGCCGGGATGGGAAAGTGTAAGCACGTCATGGCTGTTTTAAACCACCTATTAATGTAAGTTCCATAACTTTGTTAAACAAGCCTTACAATATTATTGAAACAAATTGCGTTTCAGGTTTCCTTCGATTCCTTTACTAACTACAACAGACGTGCAGCAGAAATGGGGTAAAATTGCCGAAAAAGTTGTTAACTTCATTCTGCAAGAAGTCGAAGATAACCGAAAATCCGTCTCAAGCTCATACTTCTATGGCATCGGCTGCTGCACCAATGGATTTAACTAGAGAAGAAAAGGCCAATATTCTCCATATTTTTGTAGATAGTTAGATATTAAAGCAATAATCAAAATTGTGTGTTAGATGTAACGCTTCATCAAAAATTTTAGGTTTCCCTGAAAGTAATTTAGCATATGAAATGAAAGGACGACCGGAAATAAGAAAAAAAGAGAAAATGTATGGAACTGAGAATGAATCGAATGTTTTGCATAACCTGCTTGGTTTAGATGGACAGAATAACTTGTCAACTGTTTCGATGGTGTCATTGATTTCCGTTGAAGAAGACCTAGTATCCTATTTGCTGAAATCGTTTTTAAGGAGATCATTTTCTTCGGATAATTTCACGATGATTGACAATGAAATAATGAAATTCGTTGGCCCACTGGAAGAGAACTTGCATCTTTATTTCGAAGTAAACGTGAACGTTTCAGAACACGAATCATTTAATATTTGTACAGAAACTGTCAACCAGAGTACGTCATCGAAGTGGAAAGAAGAGCGTGCTCGTCGGATCACTGCATCTAGGGCTTATTTTTTGTATACATATTATAAAACTCAACCCGAAAAAGTCAAGGATTGGAAAAGGAAAATAATGAGTATGGTGATACCTAGACATGTTTCAACACCTGCAATTGAACATGGTCTCCGATGTGAAAAGCAAGCAGTAGCAGCATATGAGCGAGATTTCGGAAAAGACGTTCTGAGATGTGGTTTTGTTATACCTCCTCATATACCATGGTTGGGGTGTTCTCCAGATGGAATCATTGTCGATGAAGAAAAAGTGATCGAAATCAAATGTCCGGAAGCCGGTAAACATAAATGTTTGAACGATTTCATTGGCGAGCTTCCCTATCTCACGAAGCTCTCATCTTTAAGGAAAAGTCATGCGTACTACGCTCAAGTCCAGCTAAATATATTCATTTTAAAATGTAAATCAGCAGATTTTTTAATTTATTCAGCATATGAAGATAAGTGTTACGTCCAAGAAATCAAATTTGACGCGGAATACGTTCGATCATTGATGGCAGTACTGAAAGAAGTTTATTTTAATGTTTTTCTTAAGTACTTATATTATGCTACTTTTGAGGGTTAATGAATGTACATGTTTATTAATTAGAAATAAAAGCAATTTTAAACATTTTTAAAACCGTACATTAGACAAAATTGGCTTCGAAATGTTCACTATTCCACAAGCAATGTAAACAAGATCGTCCAATACAGGAAGAAAACGTGTATCTATTTTGTTGTTGAATATTTCAAAAATTTTAATGCGTTGTATGGCCCTTTCAACATGCACTCTTGCCGCTGCTATAGATACGTTTTCAAACGCATCCGTGGTGCTCAACTGATACTGTGGTGCCGTCAAAAACGGAGGTCGCACGAGCTTCACCCCGAGGGCTTTACATTCAGCGTCAATGCTGAAACCTTTGTCGGTCATTACTGCCTCTCCTATATTCACCATCTCAAGCATTTTTTCCTCCGCAACTATCTGCTTATCAGAAGCCTTTCCGCCGTATCCACGACTAACATATGAAATCGTCCCACCAGGGGTAACTGCAATAAAATACTTTGCAGTCTCGCGTCCTTTATAATGCGAATATGCGTTGATTCTGCAGTGGAGACAGGTTGGTTTTTTTATTGCCATTTCAGTGCAATCGAGCACTGCGACAACATCGGTATAATTTGGCCGAAAATAATGCGGCATATTACGCCTAACATTTTCCAGCGATGGCCATGGTATCAAAGCAGTGCAGATCATCTTCAACTGCGGAACTGTCCGGTAAAATACTAACGAAATAGTCTGATATTGCAAATTGAAGAGGGTGCTCATGCAAGAAAATGACAGATTCGTTTTCATTTTTATAAGTACAACCAGCACTTCCTCTTCAACAGAAACAGTAGAATGTGGTCGCTTCTTATAAGTAGCCAACGAGCTTAAGCTTTCAACAATGGTACTCAGCATTTTGAGAGATGCTAGTCCAGTCCATGAATTTAACTCCCGGTCACGTTTAAACCGCACAGACATTGTTCTCCGACGACCGACAAAAAGTTTATCTAAGTTCAAAGTATCAACCTGGACAGCTGCTTCCATTAATACAGGTGCTTGGTTCACTAGGTTTTTATCCCCAGTAACCATACAGATGGGCATCCGAATGCCTTCTTGAGTGTCACTTCGTTCACGTCGCCTATCCGCTCGTTCGGCACGATCCATTGCAGCTTTATCCTTTTTCGGATCAATAGCTGGACGGGGAAGGTTGATATCCGGTACAGCTGTACTTTTTAATATCATTCGATCGGTGCACCGTTTCGAGGCTAAGGCGAAGATGTTGCACTTCACTATTTCAATAAGTATAATTAAACCGAATAGAACTCACTTGGACTAATAAAGTTTTCAATGCTGAAATGAGAACTGCAAACTCTAGACGTCGAAGTCGGCTCAAGCTTCAATCGCAGTTTCGCCACCCACGCATTCATTCTCTTTTTATCTTTTTACTTTGGGAATGTGTGGAATGAAGCACCTCGACCATAGCGTTGATTGCATCCAGGAACTATGCACACCGTTCTATTCGCCTTTGTCTGGGTGGACACAATTTGGTCATGGTCTTCGCATGGGAAATTTTCTTTAAAATCGGCCATATTTCCTCATGAAACGTATTCTAAAATCATCGGAAAAGTAACGAAATTTTTCTTAGGATAAAGTTTTGCAATTTTGTTGATGAAGAGTAGAGATGTATCGATAAATTCTGTTTAGAAGCTTCAATTCTTTCGACTTTCTATCAGTTTTTTTTATCTGTTAAAGTTACCTGCAGAACTAGGTCATGAAAGAACGTCTAACTTTTTGCCGTCTGCACACTATGGAATCAACTCAAACTGCTTCAGTTTCGCTGGAATCTGATTCCTGGAGCTCACACGACAGTTATATGCACACTTTTTGTTGAAAAGTCAAATAAATACTACTATAAATCTAAGCAGGAATTTTCACTTTTTTCCGATTTCTGTTTACATTTCAATCACGCACAGAGCAAACTATCCTAGATGGCAGCACCGTTGCTCTGTCATAGCGAATAGCGGTTGTGAACTATATGCCGCTAATAGCTAATTTATGAAATATATAGAGAAATACTTATATATTTAATGCTAAAAAGAATGACTATATATAAGAAATGAATGAAAATGCGAAATCAAAATATATATATTTGTATAAATGGAAATAAAAAAGGTTAATAAGTAAGGATTGTGTCACTTATCTTATGAATCAGCAGAACTGCTTGCGCTGTCTCTTCAACTGCAGAGCGGCGATGCCGTACGCTTTCCCCCTGTCGGGGTTCCACAGCATACACGCCAACTAACCACTACCACAGCTGCGTACTCCTCTGCTGCGGGAATCGACCTTCGCTGATGCTGGACCAGCACGACACCTTTCAGCACTCGCGTCAAAACAAGCACGACTCACCACCTTCACACGCGAACGCAGCAATCGCGCCGATTAGCACCACTACCACTGGCGCTGTTCGGCTGTCGGGGCTCCCCCACCAAAAACGACGCGTATTCGCACACCAAACAACACCACTGCGCACGCGAACGCTAAAAAAAAAGAGCGGGAAATTAATTTCGGTAATCCACAGAGCACTCTAGAAAAGCGACTTTCCTGCTCGGCTGTCGAAAAGACTATGGCTACTGACATACTGAGGCGTCAAATGAAGCGAAGCGTTGAGCGTTTGAGAAGCGGAATAAACAGAAGCGTTGAGTGAAGCTTCCTATGACATACTGGAGCGACTGGAGCGAGCGATGCAAATGCGTTGTGTTGTCATATTCCTAGATTCCAGCAGCGGTTTCGTTTAAAGAAAATATGAATTCTTCTATTGAAGATTTGTTTGCTGCTTCAAGCACAGTAAATCACTAAAAAAGTAAACATAGAGATTTTTTTATGAAGTAAAATAATATTTCTGAAGTCAGTTGCGCTACAGACGTAGAAAAAAATATAAGTAATTATTCTAAATTTTAAACCCGCTGACCCCAAGTAACGTTCAACTAGTTTATGATATCTGTTCAGTATGTTAGGCATGCAATATCAATCAAAAATACCAGTGTTATTTTCCTGACGACCTGAAAATTTTTCCCGATATTTTCTATATTTAAGACCAAAATAAAACGAATAAAAAGCACCTGGCGATATCAGGTTTAGTCTGGACATGGTATTACTGAACAAACATTTTTCATACATTTTAACATTTTGTTAACCGAAAATGTATTCTATTTGCTTTTTTTCAATTACCAAACCAAAACAAAGCAAATGTAAAGCACCTCGCGATGAAAGATTTTGTCTGAACAAGGTATTACCGCGTAAGTATACGCGCGTCAAAACACTACTCGTTCTGTTTCGCCGCCTCTACCGACGCGTCGTTGCCGCTTGAGTATGACCGGTTTGAGCGTTTTATATAGACGTTCGAAGAAGTAGCTCGGACGCTTTTGCGACGCTTCTTGCTTCGCTTCATTTGACGCCTCAGTATGTCAATAGCCTATGATTGATTGCGTTCATTTCTTGAACCTTTCGTTACGCATACGAATAGAGATCTGCAACCATTTTGACAGTTCTGACGAAAGTATGTACCTTCATATTTAATACTCATTGAAGATATATCACACTGCAAAAATTGTTTCGTTATTCCACTCACGAACACTTCGAAAACATGGATTTCGTAGAGTGTACAGCACTTTTGTTGATTTTATAGAGCATTCGTATTGCAAGTTATCGAATAGAATTGCAATTTACGCATAATTTGTCCAATTCACGAATGTACTTTCGTATGAACGTGGATAACAACGAGTAATTACTTAAAGGTGTTCTGTTATTTTTGATTTCGTATAAACAGAGCTGGTAGCCACATGGTTACAGAGTCCGCTTTGATAAGCAGATGGTCGTGAGTTCTACTCCTTCACACTTGGTCCGAATCCGTTGCTTTCCCACGATGAGGTAGAGAACATTTATACGTTTCTGAAACAACATCTTTTTCGCATCGATCGATAGAACCGCCGCGCGATACATATAGCCTTCGCTCAGGTTTCGTATTGAAATCACTTTCGTGAACATTTGTACGTCTCTGGGGTTAAGTTGGGAAGGCGCGCGTCGTCGCTCTCCCGCAATCGATAGAACTAGAATCGCGTTGTGGCGAACCGGTGATGATCCCATCATGCTCCTTCAAGCTCTCTCTTTCTCTTTTATTTTTGATTTCGTATAATGTATACATTATTGCGTAAGCTTACTAATTTTTCGTACTATTTACATTATGCAGCGCTCTGTGTACGAATTATCTGCGTGAGCTTACTAATTTTTCGTACTATTTATATTATGCAGCGTTCTTTGTACGAATTATTGTACGAAACTTATTAATTTTTCGTACTATTCACATAATGCGGCGTTCTTTGTACGATTGATTGCGTTTATTTTTAAAACCTTTCGTTACGTATACGAATATAAATCTGTAACAGTTTTGACAGTTCTGAAGAAAGTACCTTCATATTTATTACGCATTGGTTTTGTTGCAGAAAACAACAAAATGTTTTGTATATAAAACATACGTTTTCGTGGAATAAACTAAAATATATTTTCAGTGAAATAAATATGGGGATACCGCTAGTAAAATAACAATATTTCAGCGAAGTTTTCAGCCTATGTTCACAAATTATTTGTGCAGGTAAATGTGGCTGAAAATGCTGAGAATAGGCCGAAGATACCAGTACGCCGAAATTACCCTCCCCTACACTATATGAGTTCCTGCCATAATGCGCCGATGAATATCTCTGCTGGTAGCATTGTCGGTAGTTACCAGGGAACCCAGCTACACGAACACGTTGATCACCTCGATTTCAACACTACCAACTTGAACTCGAGATGGGAGTTAATCCCCGCTCTCCAAATCACACCTTTCAGAGCGATTTTAAAGAGGCACCTTGCTTGAAACAACTTCGAGTTTTGAAAAGGCTCGAGAGTACCCCCGATATTCGAACCACACACATCACTCGATCCATCGTCGCTTTGGTCAATCGTGTTAGTTTGTCCGAAACACTTTGGTCGTGCTTCCTCCCAAATCTTGGCAGTGATCCAGTGCACGGCTCTAACCAATGTTTCTCCACCGTATTTCAACAGCTCGCTGAAAAGTTGTTTCACGCCAGTTTCATCGTTTTTAGCCGGCCAATCTTCCCCTTTACTTCTAGGAGATCAGGGATTAGAATCATGTTTTCTTCAGCTCGTGCAACAAGATCAACTGGCATACCGTCCCCGCGCTATACTGCATCGCCGTTCAGATATCCACGAATGTGCTGGTTTTACACTTCGTTCTCCTCACACACAGCTACTATTCGCACTGCAGTAGATGCAAACGTTGTTGACGTCAGAGCCTGCCGTCGACTAGAATGTGGTCGATTTGGTTCTCTGTTTGTTGGTCGGGTGCTTTCTAGGTGGTTTTGTGAATATCTTTACGGGAACGATACATCGAACTACCACACCACGGAAGGCTGCAAAATACACTTAATGATGGCTGTTATCATTAGACACGGCATGCAGGCTATCGATTTTTACGTCCCAGCTGCATGTAGAACGCTTCCTTTCCATCGTCGGGTCTCTTTCCATTTGAACAGTTTACGTTGATGACCGACTCTTTATCCTAAACTTTTACTAAGTGACTGTGAAGCACTTATTCAGAAAAGGAAGCAATTTATTGAAAAGTTCTTAATAAAAAACCATTAGATATTGGAATGACTCCTACGAATAAGGTAGTGAATTTCATTCGTTCAATGATACCTTAAAGGGACGGTGCCCATATTTAGCAAGTGGAAACCATTCAACTTTAAAGTTGTACGACACCCCGATGAGGCTTACATCAAATCGGGCCCCCCATAAAAGATCAAATCTCTGGTCACAGTGGAAAATGTACCCAACAGTAGAAAAAAATTCTAAACTTACACGTTGATCGGCTTCCATCACATCGTACGTACGCGTATCTTTCCCAGTATTATTCCCATACCAAAAAGGGCATGAGCAAAACCATGAAACCACAGTACCCCCTGTTGAATCTCCTCCTAAAAAAAAAATAAGTCACTCTTATAGCAAAACTGAATGTATGGAAGTTCTCTTCAGGGAATTGTAACTAGGCGATATTGGTAGGATAGAAAGAGGCTTAGTTTAGTAGAGCAGTAAGTTTGAAACGAAGGGTAAAACTCACACACAAGCACGGATATAAATGAAAAGTGTATCACTTACTCCAATAATACAAAGTGCGGAGTACAGAAAACAGCTGGGCAATATCACTAATGGATTGGATTAAATGTCTGTGGTCGCAGTCCACATAGGAAAAAAGAGGGCGCATAGGATTTACTCAAAGTTTTGAAATTCAGAAACCTTTGGTTGCATAGAAAACTGTATAAGAATAAATTACAGGGAACTAATGATGTCCTGCCACTGCAAAAAACTTTACTACGAAATATCTTTGAGAAACACTTAACTCTAGTTTAAAAAAATAAGGGGTGAGTGTTAGAACAGGCGGCTGTGAAATGTGATAGGATTATGGATTTTGATACAGGTTACTCTCGTCCCAGTGGTTTAATTGGATAAAACATCATGCCAGAGATAGGGATACTGCGGGTTCAAGTCCCGTGTGGATGCTGTATACTTTCCCAAGTCTGTATCATATTATTCAGTTCGCCTTTTTTTCGCCTCAACCGTCTGCCTTTAGTTTACCTGAAATAAATTAATTTTTTTTTAAAGTTTTTTTTTTTTTCAAAGAAACCAGTAATTATAGTCGAATATTTGATTATAAATCCAGGAAGGAGAAATGAAAGAGAAAGTTTTTATTGAACACCTACTTAGATTAAGAAAAAAAAATCAATTCCTACATTGTCAAAAATATTTGTATTCCAATGATTTCAAACGATTTGTATTTCAAACCTAAAAGCTCCTGCCTGCCTCTAACATCCCATATCGGAACTTGACCTTCTTGTTTTTTGACGTAGGACTACGTTTAACCGCACTATATCCACATACATTCCGCGAAAACTAAAACCAGGATGTAACGTCGGAATGAAAGATTTTAAACGGTTATACTGATGTAACCACATGATGGATCACAATAATCAATATGTCGTTGGATTGATAAAATGATGGACAATTTTGTGATTCTTCAATTTTCTTTATCACTTCATTGTTATACAGTGAAAATTGAATAAAAGTTTCAAGGTCGAATTTTCACCAACAATATACCAATCATATGCGAGCACGCCTGGCACAGACTCCATGAATAGACACCAACTGCCTGCTGATATCCTGTATAGCAGTGACAAAAAAATTTGGACAATAGGTCAACTAATGTTAGCTTCCATGAGCCTAGACTATTTTGATGTCTTGAAGGTGAAGCTTTTTCGGAAAGTTCGTAACCACCTCCAATGTCAGACAGTATTACGTTCTGCTGTTAATAAATATGTTAATGTTGATTAAACTGATGTCTTGAAGGAGAATGTGATGGCACAGGAAACAGTACTGCACCGAGCAATGTATGAATAAAGCGCTGGTTACTCGTCTTCTATCAGTGCAGAAAAAATGAATATCGAGTCATTTTTGTGCAGTCAAGCCAAGTGAATACTACATTGCCGCTGTTGACGCACAGTGGGGCGTGGAACACAATTTAATTTCCGTTTGAATTGACTTCTTCTTTTTGTTTCGTATAGCAGCAAATATCAGAAATCAATATGATTTCTCGGGTGCCGCAAAATACGCTGCGCCGCCAGGACAACATAATGCGTTGTTTATTTTTGAACTCTACACTCTGCTTTTTCCAGATTCATTTGAATAACTGAAAATATTTCAACGGGTTTATCGGCTTAATCAGTCCGTGTATACTAGCAAAAACGATTTGTTTTTTCTTATTCCGACAGTTTCGGTGACTTTACTTCACCACTCCTTGAAAAAGTGAAATAAAGTCACCGAAACTGTCGGAATAAGAAAAAACAAATCATTTTTGCTAGTATGTATTTTAGCCAAAAACTCTAACGTTCCTGACCTACCACTTGACCTCATTTCCACCGATTACGGACCTTTCTCATATATTACTTTGTTTCGTTATTATAGAATGTATTTTTGCGGGAAATTAATCGGTACCTATCATTTTACAGCAGTAAAAGTGTTAAGTTGTCACCCGAGTCATTCGTTAATTTACACTTATTTACTGCTTCTAACTCCCGTACATTTTTTACTTGTGGATTGCTAGTTTTTACGTTGCTCAAAATAATCAATATCTTTGTATTAAGCTTTGTCCAACGGAACCTCTATTATACATCATAATTATGAGCAAAATCATTTCAAATCGCCTGGAAATACGCGAAAATTTAATCGACCATTTTTGATTTGAATGAAACTTTGCACACGTATTTGGCTTAGCAAACTGAGCATTTTTCACAGGTGGAGAGATTTTTTACACCCATGAGTTACATTCTAAAAGGGCGTAAGCCTTTTGGCACAGGTTTTATTCGAAGCATTGTAGCCCAGAAACCGTTGGTTGTATAGAAAAACTGTCTGAGAATGAGTTGAAGGGAATTAAAAATGCATCATAAAAAATATACACTGTACAAAAAACATTTATTTTGGCCTAAAAAAATTAAAAATAAACATTAAGTTTCAATTAAAAAAAAAAAGAGTTGAATTTTTTTCTTATTTTTTTAAAGAAACTTGACGGCAATACGCAACATTTAAAAAAAATTCCAGGATGGAGAAATGAAAAATAATTTTGTAATGGTAGATTAATTATTTTATAAAAATTCTAATTTAAACATTTTTCAAAATATTTGTATTCTGATGATTTCAAAAGATGCAGAAAGTCATTTTGAATCAAAAAGCTTTCGATAGTAAATATTCTAAAGGCATTGGTTTTTGAGTTATTTCTAATTTAAGCTCGAAAAATTATAATTATTTAGGAAAATACACAATAAACAAAACTGCCATTCGTTTTAATATGCAACCAATTGCATCGCATGGGCCTTTACCATGAGAAGTCGCAAAAAAATGTCACTCTGCATCGACGTTATATTTTGTTTTGAACTTGCAAAGACTTGCAAAGTTTTTTTCTATTTTTATATTCTGAGGCAGCTCCATCAGACATTAATATCGCTTTCTTCAACTCTATTGTTGTTTTCAAAAAACTCATTAATTTGGCAATGAACACCTGAACCGCAACAGTATCATGATGGAGTACTTCCGATATTATGATGAAGCTGATATTCTTAAGTGTTCCAGATTTGAATAGTAAACAACGAAGGGATGAATGGTGGCTTGACTGTCATTCCAATAACTACACGAATCACAAATTGATAAAGACGTATTAAAATGAGCTTGACTGTTCAATATTTTGCAATAACGTTTTCGTTTATTTGCGTAAGCTTGATGAGCACCGATGATCAGGAAAGGGTTTACAGCATTTGGGCTTGGTGTATTCCATTTTCACTTTATTCATCTTCACAAAATGCAAACTGTTACTAACACATCTGGAGTAGTGCAATCGTATTTAAATACGAAAACAGATATTATAAGTAACCCAGTAGTTATTGGTTGCGTACTTTACAAACAGTTATTATTAGTAAAAAAGTAGGTAGTGTTGCACGACAAACATATTTTTTTATAAAACATTCGGCAAGGGGAAACGTGTAGGTAGGCTAAGGTTTAGCGCTTGAGTTTTTTATCCAATCGTTTTGTTGTCAAAGAATGAGTTGTATATTTTTGATCAAGCATTCCAATAAACGTATGGTTTTTGCTGGAGAACCATGGACAAATTAAGAGAAACGTGTATTTTCCGAAATATTAATAATTTTTCGAGCTTAAATTTAAAATAACTCGAAAACCGATGCCTTTAAAATTTTACTACCAAGAGCTTTTTGTTTCAAAATGACTCTTTGCATCTTTTAAAATCATCAGAATACAAATATTTTGAAAAAATGTTTATAGTAGAATTTTTATAAAAAAATTAATCTATCATAAAAAAATTATTTTTTATTTCTCCATCCTGGACTTTTTTTTAAAAGTTGCGTATTAACGTCAGATTTCCTTAAAAAAAAAAATCAACTCCTTTTTATTTTAAATTAAAATTTAATGTTTATTTTTAATTTTTTTTGGTCAAAAAAATTTTTTTTGTACAGTGTATATTTTTTTATGGTGCATTTTGAATTCGCTACAACTCATTCTCAGACAGTTTTTCTATACAACCAACGGTTTCTGGGCTACAATGCTTCGAATAAAACCTGTGCCAAAAGGCATACGCCCTTTTAGAATGTAACTCATGGGTGTAAAAAATCTGTCCACCTGTGAAAAATGTTCTGTTTGCTAAGCCAAATACGTGTGCAAAGTTTCATTCAAATCAAAAATGGTCGATACTCGACCATCGGTCATTTCGCGCGATTTGTCTCATATATAATCATTCAATAGTTTTATCTCTTGAATTCTTAGTGATATTTTGAAACATAGGCAAAGACAAACTATTGGACGTGTTGATGGTACGATAACTAACTTTGAATAGTCTCTAAGCATTTTATGTTACATTAATGATTGAAATTTCTTCCTTATATTAACTACGAAATGTTGAATTTGAATATTGTATGTCCATATTTACAATTTTTTTTTGAGTTTGATTTTTGGTTATTTAAGATGAACTTGGATGGAGATGCACTACCCCACCCTAGAAACATCGTTACCTTCATGGCTAGATGATTAAATAAAGAAATAAATAAATGAAAAAAAAAATATATAAATAAAATATTAGGAAAGAAGTTTACAATGAATAACTTCACATTGCCTTTAGTGCTCAGAGCCAACTTATTAACGTCATCAGTTAAACTTGAGATATGAGAATATTATAATAAATCCTATTTGTCACGGTGAGGAAAAAACTATTAAAATCTGTGTGTATGTTGTAATAGCCCCACAATTGTTCTGTAGCGCCAAGGTCAGAAGGTTACCTACCGCAAATGTAATTGTAACATTTACCCTTTGCAGGAGCAATTATTAAAATAATGACTTTTTTTTGAAATATAATTGTTGCACCGTAGATGAACATTTTTAATAACCTGTTCCAACTCAAGCCTAGGAAGAAAGTTTTGCCTCAAGCTTTATTACCCTTTTAACGCATTATTCACGCGAGGCATGAACCGTAAAAGTGACCTTGGTATGAACAATTTGGATTACTATACTAATGTTGCTATTAACGTATTTTCTTACTCTCAAGCCTCCCGTGCAACTCAACCTGCGGCTAACCACAAGTTCTGAACAGCTGACCGGGTTAGAACATTGTTGCATGCTCGAGCTGCTATTAGGGCGTAAATATAGAGTCTAGCTCTAGCAGTCAGTAGACAAGTTCAAGGACATTTTGCGGTTTGCAGTTTAGCACAGTTTCTCGTTTTATCCGGGCCCTTACCGTCAGCTCCGTCGTGTTGAAGCGTTGATGCAAAACGATTATTGAAATGTCGCGATGCGTGAGTAGGCAGTCAGTTAGACTGCGACGATTTTTCTCGGGAATAATTATGAAAACCAGGAAATCGCTGTCACCGAGATAAATGCTGATAAGTTAGAAAAACTAACATTCCTTGAGTAGGTTATCGAACGGAAAGCGTCCACAGGTGGAAGGATATCTGGAAACAGAGCACAGATGAGAGATTGTTCTTATATAAAGAACACTTGGGCCACTAGAAGCTATCATTCGGTACACAGCATTCAAAGCTTTTAGTAATCAATCCACCATCCAACATCTCACTCAACGCACAATGAAGGTATTCATCGCTATCGTTATCGTGGCACTGGCTGCTGGAGCATGGGTAAGACCAACAGAAATTGTAGTATAGTTATCCAAAAATGATTATTCGATTATCTCTTTCTTAGGGTTTGACCATTGAGCAGCAGAAAAAGGCTCAGGCTTACGCTGCTGAATGTGTCAAAACCACTGGAGCTGCCCCGGAATCGGTTGGTAAGCTGAAAAAGGGGGATTTCACCGGTGCCGATGATAAGACAAAGTGCTTCTCGAAGTGTGTTCTGGAGAAGGCCGGATTCATGAATGCCCAGGGTGACATCCAGGAGAAGGTGGTCGTGGAAAAGCTCTCGGTAGACCACGACAAGAGCAAAGTGGAAGCTACCCTGAAGAAGTGTGGTCAAAAGGGTGCCAATGCATGTGATACGGCGTTCAATGCCTACAAATGCTTCTACAATACCAAGGCTGGACTAGTCTAGGCCGGAAGTGACTATCTGTGATTTGGGAAGAAGTTCTAGCGTTGAGTGGATGTACCATATTTTTTTTGGTTTTAAAATTCGAAAAACATTTTAATTTATTCAAACTAAAGAAATAATAAAATGAATAAAAACAGTGAAATATTTTTGAGTGCTATTAGTTCATTATCACGATTAATATCAGTTTCATCAGTAATTTTGTGTTTCTATTCTGCACCAACAGGCAAATATACTCAGCAATGCATAATTGTTTAACAGTTTGATAGCTTTTGTTAACCCCTCGTGATCTTTTTGACTTTTAGTCTCAATTTTTTTTCACTAGGATCAGAAATCTACATATCAAACTAACAGTATTTTCTACATCTCGAACAAAAGGCTTTTGTTACTATAATTTCTAATCAAACATAAAAGGTACATGTTTGGCGAGAAATCAAAACAAGTAATTCTAGTCAAATTGCAGGCTCCCGGACCACAACTTAACACAAAAAATTAAAAAGACGAAACATTTCGTGACACTTTTACGTGCGAGTTAGAGAAGAAAATAATCTCTCTTACATCAATCAATGTTCAAAGTTTCTCCCAAGTCTTGTTATTTATATTTTAAGTGAATGTGACGTTTTGAAATAAAACTAACACAATTTTGTATGACATATTCCTATACTGAAGTTTCAACAACGGAAAAGAGGACCTCATAAGTGAGTTGGCTCTCGGGCATCAACAACCCTAAATCCGGCTTTTGTTATTAGTATAGATATATGAACAATCAATTCCAACTGTTGATTTTTCGGCGGTATAAACTGCAGAAAATAAAAGTAAGTAAGTCAGGTAAGAATTAATATTAGTAAACAGTTGGTACTGGTATTTTAGTTTGTGGAACGACTTGAATTCGTATTTATAATTTATTGATTATGATTGATTATTCAACCTTTATTACATCATCTGTTTATCGCTCGCTGGTTATTATCTTCGAAATTGTTTAAGATTGTTTGTTAATAATAATAGTAAGTAGATGAAGTCCGTGGATTTCATCAATGCTACTACCTTTCGTTTTAAGATGATTTTTTGGAGCGACCCGAATGACAAACCTTTGTAGCGACTTGTATTTATAAGAGACTTAAAACTTTGCATTTATGAATAAATTACTAGTCTTATTCATTTGAAATCGCAAAGCTGCCTGTTTTCAGCGTAAATTAGCTTGCAGGATTTTTCTTTGAAAAGTTGAATTCAAGACTTTTTGACTTAATACGTATTCGAACGCACAAAGCATAATTAAATCCTCAAGGCAAAGTTCTTTCAAGTCATCAACACGATTATTCTAAACATTACCTGACTTTTTCAGTTCTTTTATATAGAAAATTATTCTATTTTAAATATGTTAGGTTTTTCCAGGTTATGTAAAATGCACATTCGGAATGATATTGTTAGTACTAATTTGTAGTAAGAGATTTTGTTATGTATAGAAAATAGGTTTTTCTAAATATAGTTTTTTTTAATCATCCATGATACACCTTTCGTTAAAAGCTATAATGAGCTCATACTCAGTTAAGAAAGTAAAGAAATCAAAAGAAAAAATGTGTACGAATTTCTTAATTAAAAATTATCATTGAAAATTACTGAGCGTTTATTTTTAGTGATTCTTTTCGCTCCTTATAAATCAGGTATTTGTATAATGAATTGTTTCTAGTTCTGCAAGTCTGGGTAATGCGCTCTCGCTTCCATTAGAAATAGCAGAAATCTTGTGTAAACAGTATTTTGAAATAATATAATTAGGGTTGATATTTTCCAACGAAATCATCCATTCAGTGATATTTTCCGAACAGTCAAATTATTTCACTTTCACGTATATGTACTCATGTAATGTATTTCACTTCGATACATTGTACTATTTGTTGTATTATAGCGTAATCTGGAAATAATAAACATTATAGAACTCACAGAAGTTCCCTTTTTATCTTCCTGTTAATTTTGAAAATTTTCTTCTTCTAGTTCGTATATTTTCGTCATTTCCATCTCACCTCTGGCATAATCTATCTTTCGCTTTCTTACTTTCTACTACTTCCTTTGTTTTTATTTTCACTTTCTTGTTCCTGTTTTTGACGTGGGACTGCGTCTTTGTTTTCTATACTGGGGTACATTCTGTAAAACTTGATTTAAAACTAGCAAATAATCGTCATATTCCATATTTTTTAATTTTTAATAATAGCATATTTACATAATGGATAACAAAAACCAATATGTTGTTGGATAGATAAAATGTTGGACAATTTTTCAATACACTATTTATGATTATTTTATTGCTCAGCGGTGAAAATTGATAAAAAGTTTCAAAAACAAATTTACGAGAACAGTTCGCCCTGACGGAAGTTAATCATCTTCTTCACTCGCATTGACAACCCGTATGCGAATTTTGGGGAAAATTACCAAAATGGTTGCAATCACATTCACTCTTGAGGAAATTCCTATCCTCTGCAGTTATAAAACAAACATATTGTAGGTGGCATCACCGTAGCTCCGATCTATTTATTGTGACTCTTTCTATATCAGTATCAAAAAAATGACAGAGTACCCCTCTCCCAAAGGGTCAATTAACGCTTGCTTCCACGAACTTAGACTAATTTGATGTCTCGATAGTGAAGGGTTTAGGAAAACAATCCTCTTTTTCAAACAATTTGTTAAACTGTTTGTTCGATAGCAAGCGAATTCCACAAGCACGGCACCGTTTCGTTCCTCTTCTCTCAGGAGTCTTGCGATTTGGGAAGAAATATATAGGCTCGCCGGCATCAGTATGCAGACGTTTATTGAAACACGCGCGTGACACACATTTGGTGCAAATACGAATACAATTTATTGGACTATGCGCTGCTGATGATCTCATTATCGATACCGAAAATTAGGTGAGTACCGATCAATTGACTCCAACAGGTTACCAACACTGAAATAATCTCACCTATTCATATTATATGGGAGTGTTATAAATTTTCACTATTAGAGCTTCCAACCAAAACGATGTGATCGAAAAAGGGTCATGCATTCTACATAGAATCGTCTGATAGACTCACATTACTACCAAGCTTTTAAAATAGATAAGAAGATCCTTTGAAAACTAAAGAACAAATAATCCATTAGACTCATTGGAAATGCCATAATTTATATATTGGCATACAATAACAATTTCATAGGAAAATCTCATGCATTCCTTGTTATCATCCTATAGAAATAACTTCACTAAAGGGACTGTTTCTTTCATATAATTTGTACATGAAAACAAATCGAAGTGTTTTTTATGAAAGATACAAGAATTTATTATAAAAATAATATTTATTTGAAGGAATTTGCACTTAATTGTTTGTTTACTGTTTGCTGCCTGAACGACAATCCTATAAATTAAAGCAAAAACGAATTACGTTGGTCAGTGGCAGTCACAACTTTCGAGAGATTTCACTACCGACTTCCTGACAAATGATTAATAAAAAAGAAATTACCGGTTCAACGTTGGCCACTTGATCCGAGTTCCAGTGGTCTGTTCGTTGTTTGCCCTACGATTTTCTAAGTGCCAATTTCTTCGGCGTGATCTATAGTTGTGAATATCTACGTAAGTTTGAACTCAATTGAAGTATAGAAAAATAACTTACCCATTGGAGATAAGGAAATATCCTTCCAATCGCTCAATAAGACGCCGTCTTTTCGTGGTGTAGCCATTTTGAATAACAGTCTGGATTATTTGATACCAAATCCAAACGTCACAAGTAAAACTGACAAAAAGTCACAGCACACGTCGTTTGTTTAATGGATTTATCAATAAGATTTATATGTTGGTTTCGATACATGACGGTTTTATATATCCACTTTAGGAAATGTATTCCGCAATATTGCCTGTAAATTTAAATTTTTACGGCACATGTAAGTCGTAAATGAATTTCTAATAAAATGGATGTGAAAATCCGATAATTATTATTTCATTGTGCGATTCGTTAAAATTATTGTATCACATTCAATTTACAAATGGATTTCTAATGGAATCATATAAAATTAAGAGATCTTTTGGTACGTTAAATTCATTGGACAAATTTAATAGAGAATATATGTCAACTTATTTCAAGCTGGATAGGTTAGAGTGCCAATGAGGTGTATGATAAAAAATTGACCTTCGAATATTGTTTATCGGTAGGGCTCAAAAGTTTCGTCTTCTCGAATAGAGTCCTCATGCCAAATTTCAGCTCGATTGGACAGCGGGAAAACGTGCCTCAAAGCGGTCATAGTTTCAAGAAAAATGTCTATGAAAAAAGTACAGGTAGTGGCAATAAAATTGTTGATATCGAAGTTTTTTTATATGCCAAATGTCTTAGAAATGCATGAAACTGCGCAGACTTTCTCAAAATGTGTACAGATTTCCGCAGATTTTCATGAGAACGAGCACATTTTTTTTAATTGCTGCTGGATTTTGTTCAGATTTCGAGCAAATCATTCTGGTTCTTTGAGCAGTGGTAAACATCTGGCATCTTTCATTCTGTGCCGAACACGCATCAGTATCGGACGTGTTTGGTGATCGCTCCGATAGAATATAAAACAAAAGACGTGTGAACAAGTGTTGGCATTGTTTGCCTGGTCGAGTGAAATAAATCCGGGTTCAAGGTCGCGCCTTTGGGCAACTGTTTCGCATCGTGACTGCCAGCTGGTGCGTAAGCCGATTTTGCTGCTGGCTGAATTGTGCTACAGCAGTGGACGAGACACAAAAGAGGAAAAAGAAGAAGCCATCAGTTGACAGTTGAGCTGTATCGCTGTGTGGAGTGATCTCACACCTGGCTCGCTGCTGGTGGCTGTTTCGTGCTGCTGTATTGGTGCTGCTGGCTGTAACGGCTGCAACTTCGAACGATCGGACAACCAACCTTACTGGAAGGGAGAAGTAAAAAGGTACGTGCTCTTGTCGGCGCTAGTGCGCTAGACTTAGCGGGATGGATGTAGATCCCTCGCCTCCCGCGCCACCATCCCCGAACCCCTCTGACCCTGACCCTTCTGTTACCCCCTCCCCTGTTCATTCTTCAGTCCCCCCTCGCCCCAGGCTTTACCCAGACGGAGCCCAGGGCAGCTATACTGTCTATTTTCGGCCAAAGGCGGGACCGAAATCGAAACAGTTGAACCTCTTGCAGATTTCTAAAGACCTGACGAAGGAGTACAAGGGCGTGACCGAAATTTCCAAGGTCCGGCCTAACAAGCTCCGTGTCGTGGTCAGCAACCTGAAAGAGGCCAACGATATAGCTTGCTCTGAGCTCTTCACACGCGAGTATCGCGTTTACATACGCGCACGAGACGTGGAGATCGACGGTGTCATAACCGATCCGAGTCTGTCCGTCGAGTGTATACTGAAAAGTGCCAAAGGGTGCTTTAAGAACAAAACCTGTCCCGATGTAAAGGTGCTCGACTGCAAGCAATTGCGGTCAGCATCGATCATCGGTGGCAAAACAGTATACACTCCGTCAGACTCGTTTCGAGTTACGTTCGCCGGGTCAGCGCTACCAAGCCACGTCTCGATCCACCGGGTTCGTCTCCCTGTGCGATTATATGTGCCTCGCGTCATGAACTGCCTGAATTGTAAGCAGTTAGGCCACACCGCCGCCTACAGCTGCAACAAGGCACGTTGTGGCAAGTGTGGGGAGAATCATGCGGATGATTCCTGCAGTAAAAATGATGAAAAATGCATTCACTGTGGGGAGAGTCAGCATGAGCTTTCAACATGTGCGGTGTACATGCAGCGCAGGGATAAAATAAAGAGGTCTCTCAAAGAGCGTTCGAAGCGTTCTTACGCTGAGATGCTGAAGAAGACCGATACCACTTCTCCCATTACATCAAACCCTTTTGATCTGTTGTCCTCTGATGAAACCGATTCTGACGATTCATCAGCGGGAACATCTTATGCCAATCCTGGGGAGTCTAGGAAGAGGAAAAATGTTTCTTCTCCTAAACTTCCCCGTAAAGGTCCTAAGATTTCCCAAAGTGTAATGAAAAGTACGAACAAACCAAACAGTGCTGCGGAAAAACCGAAGCAAACTCCTCCTGGGCTTGCAAATTTAAAGTCCCAGAAAGAGTTCCCAGCACTGCCAGGAACATCTAAAACCCCAGTTGTTCCTTTTGCACATCCAGTTGATGAAAAAACTCTGGATTAGTGAAATTTTCTGACATTGTGGACTGGATTTTGGAAAATTTCAATGTACCCGATCCAATTAAAATTTTTCTTACAGCATTCCTCCCAACAGTTAGATCATTTTTGAAGCAGTTGACTGCCCAATGGCCCCTCCTTGCAGCGATTGTATCCTTCGACGCCTAATTCAACTGCGTATATAAAGGATTCTTTCTCTGTCTTACAGTGGAATTGAAGAAGTATTTTACCAAAAATTGATTCGTTTAAAGTTTTGATAAATAAAAACAAATGCGATGCATTATCCCTTTGTGAAACTTGGCTTACTTCAAATATTGATCTCAACTTCCATGATTTTGATATTATTCGCCTTGATCGAGACACCCCATATGGAGGAGTACTTTTAGGGATTAAAAAGTGCTATTCTTTGTATCGTATTAACTTCCCCTCGATTCCAGGCATCGAAGTTGTCGCATGTCAAATGACAATACAAGGTAAAGAGCTTTGTATTGCCTCAATATATATTCCTCCCAGAGCACAGGTTGAGCAACGGCTGCTCTTTGATTTAATAGAACTTCTTCCCTCGCCACGTTTGATTTTGGGAGACTTCAACTCTCATGGCGTGGCTTGGGGTTCCCCTAACAATGATAACCGCTCCTCTTCAATCTATAACCTTTGCGATGACTTCGACATGACTATTTTAAACAACGGCGAAATGACACGTATCCCGAAACCTCCAGCGCGCCCAAGCGCTTTGGATCTATCCTTATGTTCGACGTCGCTACGGTTGGATTGCACATGGAAGGTAATCCTCGATCCTCACGGTAGCGACCATTTGCCTAGTCTTATTTCAATTAATAACGGGTCAACTCGCATGCGACCAGTTGACATTCCGTATGACCTCACACGAAATGTCGATTGGAAGTTATACGAGGAAATGATTTCAAAAGCGGTCGATTCGATTCAACATCATCCACCACTTGAAGAATACAACCTCCTCGCGGGCTTGATTCTCGACGCCGCGTTGCAAGCCCAAACGAAGAAATATCCCGGCGTAACGATTAAAGAACGGTCTCCCACTCCGTGGTGGGACCAAGAGTGCTCCGATGTCTACACGCAAAGATCCGACGCGTTTTTGGCCTACCAGAAGGGAGGTATACCTGGCGACTATTTATGGTATTCGGAGCTTGATACCAAGTTTAAAAGCTTCGCTAAAGCAAAGAAACGCGGATATTGGCGTCGGTTCGTGAACGAGACGTCGAGGGAGACATCGATGAGCACTCTTTGGAACACAGCCCGAAGAATGCGGAATCGCGTAACGGTCAACGAAAGCGAGGAGTCTTCAAGTCGGTGGATATTCGATTTTGCCAGGAAAGTATGTCCGGACTCTGTTCCTGAGCAAAACATTGTTCGCGATGCGTCTCCGGGCCACGACGCGATAGAATCACCTTTTACGTTGGCAGGATTTTCAGTTGCCCTCCTGTCCTGTAACAATAATGCACCTGGGTTAGATAGAATCAAATTCAACTTGTTGAAGAATCTACCCTGCAATGCCAAAAGGCGCTTGTTGAACTTGTTCAATAAGTTCCTGGAGCAAAACATTGTACCGCAGGATTGGAGGCAAGTGAAGGTGATCGCCATCCAAAAACCAGGGAAACCAGCTTCTGATCACAACTCTTATAGGCCGATTGCAATGCTATCCTGTATCCGGAAATTGATGGAAAAAATGATACTCCGTCGTTTAGACCACTGGGTCGAATCAAATGGTCTACTATCAGATACTCAATTTGGCTTCCGCCGTGCCAAAGGGACGAATGATTGTCTTGCGCTGCTTTCAACAGATATTCAGCTGGCGTATGCTCGCAAAGAACAAATGGCGTCTGCGTTCTTGGACATTAAGGGGGCTTTTGATTCCGTTTCTATTGACATTCTTTCGGGTAAACTTCACCGACAAGGATTTTCTCCAATTTTAAACAATTTTTTGCACAATTTGCTGTCCGAAAAGCACATGCATTTTACGCACGGCGATTTGGCAACTTTTCGCATTAGCTACATGGGTCTTCCCCAGGGCTCATGTTTAAGCCCCCTTCTTTACAACTTTTATGTAAATGACATCGACGAATGTCTGGCAAATTCATGCACGATAAGACAACTTGCAGACGACAGTGTAATCTCTGTTACAGGAGCCAAAGCTGCCGATTTGCAAGGACCATTGCAAGAAACCTTGGTCAATTTGTCTGCTTGGGCTTTACAGCTAGGTATCGAATTCTCTCCGGAGAAGACTGAGATAGTAATTTTTTCTAGGAAGCATGAACCTGCTCAGCTTCAAACACAATTAATGGGTAAAACGATTTCTCAGGTTTTATCTATCTTTGTGTCTGGTTCGACTCTAAAGGCACCTGGGGTTGTCACGTGAGGTATCTGATGAAAAAATGTCAACAAAGAGTGAATTTTCTTCGTACAACAACCGGACAATGGTGGGGAGCCCATCCAGGAGACCTTATAAGGCTTTACCAAACAACGATACTGTCTGTTATTGAGTACGGGTGTTTCTGCTTCCGCTCCGCAGCAAACACACATCTGATCAAACTGGAGCGAATACAATATCGTTGTTTGCGTATCGCCTTAGGTTGCATGCAGTCGACCCATACGATGAGTTTGGAGGTCTTAGCTGGAGTACTACCATTGAAAAACCGTTTCTGGAGCCTGTCTTCTCGTATTATTATCAAATGTGAGGTCTTGAACCGTCCCGTGATTGAAAATTTTGAAAGGTTAATCGAACTTAATTCTCAAACCCGTTTTATGACATTGTATTTCAATCACATGTCCCAAAATATTAAACCTTCTTCGAATATTCCAAATCGTGTCGACTTATCAAATACTTCTGATTCTACTGTGTTTTTCGATACATCCATGATAGAAGAAACTCGTGGAATCCCGGTCCAAATTCTTGGACCAGAGGGGAACTGGGAAGGTGGTTACATTCCATAATCCCCAAGGTGTCGACGAACCCGTGGTTCAAGGGGTTGGATGTAGGTCGGGATTTCATTTGCGTGATGTCCCGGCTTATGTCCAATCACTATAGATTTGACGCGCATCTCCGTCGTGTTGGGCTCGGGGAAAGTGGTATCTGTGCCTGTGGTGAGGGTTATCACGACATAGAGCAAGTGGTTTGGTCATGCCCTGTACACCGTGACGCCAGGTCTAAATTAATAGCTTCCCTGCAGGCCGAAAGTAGGCAGCCGGCTGTTCCTGTTCGTGATGTCTTGGCGAGCCGTGACCTATCCTACATGTACCTTATATACGTTTTCCTGAAATCCACCCACGCCCCAGTTTAGTCCTATCCCCTTCCGCCTACATCCAACCAAACGTCAAGAACACGTTAAGACCCCGGATCCGGAAACAGCAACTAGACCCGCGCGATACTCTCAGGTCCCGAGGGAGACAACCCAATATGCCAGTCCGTAATATCTTGGCCCAGCAGCGGAGCATATTCAATATGCTGCTTACCTATGGCGATGGAAAACCATCAAACAACAAATCAGTGCTTTTAATGCAAAACATTCTAGCTTTAAGTTAGATTTAGTTTCAGCTCGTAGTCGGCAGCGAGGATAAAAAATTTGCTTTTAGTTATTAAGATACTTTAGAAAGTAAGCTACCAGATATAATTGGCGCCGTTAAACATTAAATTGTATTTGTGCCGTGTCAAATAAATTATAGATGAAGAAAAAATAAAATCTGGCATCTTTGATCCTAGTAGGCAGTGTTCAAACTAAATCGTTCGGCAGTGTGCGAAATAGAGAAGTCAAACTTAATCGGATAATACGTGCGTGAACATCTAGAAGAATCTAGTTAAATCTATTATGAATATAAAATTTGTAGACAGCTGTGATCGAAAAATGTATTCAAAATTAAACGTAAGTTATTTACTTTTATGCCCAAACTTTTTACGCTTGATTTGTTTCTCTATTTTGAAGAGATTTCGTTGAAAAAAAAAATATCTTGAAATTTGCACTAGCTTTAAGCAGTTTAGAGTAAAAACAAACCGCTTTTAGAGTTTACATAAAAATATGTAGATGTTGCGTGCATTAACTTGTTGCATGCTTCTTCAACAGTTTGAGCGCCGATGGAGTAATTCGAGACGGACGAAGTATCGCTTTTTGAATGCAATTACGGAATGGTTGGAAAATTATGTAGTGTTTCCCGTACCTGTCTCAGAACCTAGTGTTGAAAAAGATTATCAACCACCAGATAACTTAGAAGAGACTTGCAATCGAACTAAACGACGCAAAATTGAAAATTTGCTTTCTTCATAGGTGAGTTGCATTTTGCTGCCGCAGCGGTTTGCGTATTTAAGGTCAGAAAGAATTTTCAGATTTTCTGAAAACTGGTGTCAATATACCAAAATAATCTCAAAAATCTGAAATCTGGTGTCAATATAACCAAATAATCATCTCTTATCTAAAAGAGGCTACCTTATTATAAGATAGACTCTGCAAGAAATATTTATCCAACGTTTGCTGCAATATCAGACGCTAAAAAGAAATGCTATCCATCAGATCACCGCTATATCGGAAAGTCATTGCAAAGGAGATTTACACGAATTACTTAATCATAAGAATTCCTGATTAGTTAGTACTGTAGAATTTAATTTTAACTTAATGAATAATAATGATTTGCGCTTAGTTCTAAAATGAAGCATGGATGGAACTACATGTAGTGAATATAACCAGACGTTCAAAAATGCCGACAGCTCTGCTCATTCCAATGTCATACTGAGGTCGCTTGCACCAATTTGTTTCAGGAAAAAAAATACCATCTGGAAAAACATGTTTCCATTACAGACACGATATTGTCGTCTAATTTCAATAGAATTTGTGTAAGAAACTGCTGACACGATATATACAATTGAAATCAACTGCATCCATTCACGCGAAACTTTTCCCTATTACTTTAGAAGCAATAGCGCAAAATTGCCTTTTAGGCAGTGGTGGGCACCGCTAACCGAAAATTTAGCGTCGCTAATCGCTAAGTCGCTAACCGGAAAATTTAGCTCGATAATAGCTAAACGTTAAACGCTAAACCCACATTAGCGGAACTTTCGCTAATCGCTAATCGCTAACTTTTTAATATGTAAATAGTCATATCGCTATATTTATTGCTCGTGTTTTGTAAGATTTGGACCACTTTGATCTTTTGTGGTAAAACAAACGAAAAAAAATACTTTTGAGAGCTATTTACAATAAGAGGTTCACAATACGGTGTTTATACTTGGTTTTGAAAAACAAGGGGTATCAAAAGTTATTCAGCTTGCACAAAAAAATAAATACCTTGGTATATTTTCATAAAAATTCAATTATTATCTGAATCGAAAAGGTCAAACCAAAGTTGTCATAATTTCAAGCCGAAATACAAAAGTTCTTGGTTGCCGAAAATTCTATCTAGACCTTGAGCTTGCTCTGAAAAATGCTCTTTCGGCTTGTACGATGACTGGAACTCCATGCTAGGGAAAAAAGACTGACTTGCACTTGTGTCGTAAAGAAAGAAACTCTAGACAATTGAGACAATTGAACGTTGTTTGAACGAAATATCCGTTCCAAGAGTAATTTTCGCAGTAAAGTATGTTCATCTTTCGAAGCAATTTAAGTACGCCATCAGCAATTCACAGTTTTTCTAAATAGTTTTATCGTCGCTTCTCTACAAAAATTAGCGAATCAGCGATTAGCGTTTCGAAGGCCAAAATTTCAGCGACGCTAACAGTTTCGGAATAGAATACTTCTCTCAGGAAGTTCGGATGTGAAATGAAAATCTAAAACTGGAAAAAGTGAGAAATTTGTTCAATTTCAAATGCTAATAAATCGGTTAGTTTTCGATGGATTTCCTTCATTTTTGCAGCAATCGATTAGAAAATCGTCTAAGATTCCTACCGAATGCATGAAATTGCAATTTTATTATTCGAACTATTGTACTATTGAAAATTCTTAAGCCTTGTCCAAACATAAAATTCGACCTCTGATTGGTCTTTATACGATTGCTTTCCCAGCACGGTCGGCAGAGTTATGGACCTAGTAAATTGGGAATGCATCATTTGGCCTATATCAGAGCTTCATCAGATAATAACCAGACATTTCATCGGATATTAAATTGAACAACTGAAATTTGAAGAACACAAATGAATATTTGAAAAGTTAATATTTTCTCGTTTTGCGCTATAATCCAAAGTCAATTATCTGCATCTACATGCATACTCTGACTATTATTAGGAGTAAGCGGGGTAAACCGCCCCCTTAAGCAATTCTGTTTATAGAAAAAAAAGTTGCGGCTGCAATTTCATTTTTTTTGTCGCTAAGAGGTTTTTCTATTCAATACCCCCATGTAAAAAATAAGAACTGAAATATTTTTGTTTATTTTCCAGCTTTTTTTAAAATTTTAAAAATTCATTGAAAATGTGCAGATCCTTTTCATGCGGGGTAAGCCCTCCCACCAGCGGGGTAAGATCGCCCACCATTTTTTGAGGATAAACAATATTTTTAGGGCCGACACGGTTGATTCTATCGGTATAGTGTCTCTGACAAAGTTGTAGATGGTAGTTTTTTTCTATACAATGTGAAAAATCTGAAAAACATTTTTTCTAAGTTTTAACTTATTTTGTTTTCTGATTATTCAAGTTCAAATCAATGTTTAGGTAACTTTTTTGGTTTTCAAAATAAAAAGATTTTTCAGGATTGGGGTTTTTCAAGATATTGAATTCATAATATACCTATCTTTAAGCTAAAAATTAAAACTCATTAAACCTATCTGTATGATTCTTTTTAAGACTTATTATGTATAGCAAAATACTAATAATTATTATTTCTTTTATTTATATTTTCAATTTTCTATGTTTTTTTTTTTTTGAAGAACAAAATTACCAACGACTCTATACACCAAATAAACCGTAGAAAAAATTCTTCACAAAAATTGAGCTATTAATATTTCTTTTACTCCATGATCCAACAACCATAAAATTTTAGCTTACCTTTTGTAGATTTTACAGGCAAAAATATGTTTTTTTTCAAAAAAATTTGAAAAAAAAAAATATTTTAATTCTATTTTTATATTTTTTCTTTAAATTTTTTTAGAGTGTGTACTTTTTTCGAAAGTAAAAAACTACTATTTTCAATTCTGCCGGAGACGTCATACCTATCAAACACACCGTCCTGGCTCTAAAAGTATTTTGGTTTATTAACACCATTTTCACACAGGTTTACTTTTTTCAAAAATAAGTCTTGTTAAAATATATTACTAGAAAAGCTTAAACCAAATCGAAAATGGTCGATTAATATCGATGTCTTATGTGGCTTGAAGTTGCTTTACTGATCCTGTAAATATTTCCTTTGTAGTGTCGAGGCATTTGGGTCTTGAAGTAAAACAACAAGCAGTTGGATTCGTGGCGGTTTTACCCCTTGTATAGTGGGCGACTTTACCCCCAGTGGAACATTTTCATAATTGACCGAAAAAGTAGTCAAAATTACAAGATTCCTCACGGCCTTCGATATTTCCGAAAGAAGATAGATTCAGGCAAGCGATTAAACGTATATTCACGAACAAAACAATATATTTTTAGACTGAAAAACCTTAAGTCCCGTTGCCGCAGAACAATAGCGGTGACTGGTTGCCAGCTGAAAGGTTGTTTTTGATAATTTCTGCGACCGTTCGTGCACTATAAAAACAGAAAAACGTGCAAAATGTTATGTGATTATACTGTAATAGACACGGTAAAGAAATTTTTCAATTATTTTATAACTTGGTAGTAAAACTACGGTGGGCGGTCTTACCCCGCAGGGCGGTCTTACCCTGTTTATTCCTACGTGTTTGCGTCGCTTAGTGTTTGGCTATGGTTATGCGGAACGCAAATAACGGCGCGATGCGATTCGGCAAGACGAAATGTGTTGAAATGTATAGCTCTACTTCGCCTTAAAAAGAGCTGTACATTTCACCACGGTAAGGCGAATCGCATCGCGCCGTCATTCGCGTTCTTCATAACCGTAGCCTTTGTTCCGTTTCCGTTCAATGATGTCGTATTAAATGTGCATAGTACAATTCGGCAGCACTTCAACTTCTCATTTGCACAAAATTTAAAAATATTCAATGAACTTCATTCAAAATATCAAACGAAAAGAAATTACAATACTTCCAATGAATGGTCAACGTTTATTTACTAGAAAAAATGACTGACACGCAAGCAGCCGGGTTATCTTTCTTGTAAAAGTATTCTACTTCAATCTTGCGGTCGTGGCTTTGCACACAATCTTCCTGTGATTTTTTCTGTCGAAAACTGCTCCCTTTCCATCTCAAGTCAAAAATAAAATCACACACCGTCGCATATGCTGCACATGTTACAAGTTTCTTCAATCTCCAATAGACCTTCCTATCTCCGCTAGTATTAGTGGTCGATTTCACTAATACAAGTTTAATTTTGGTTGCAAATAATCAACACGCTGGTAGTAACAAAAAATTTCCTCCTGCCCCGAGCTTTTATTCAAGTTGTTAGCCGATTTTTAGTTTTATTTCATCTGGTTTTCCACAAAAACAAAGTTTGTTAAAACAGGTAACACTAATGAACTAGGATTCATAAGTGCAATATTTTTCTAAATTGAATATCAGCTGATTTTTTGGTTGGAAACAAATCAATTTTATTAGGATACAGACTGAGCCTGTATTGGTGAGATCTGGCATAGAAAGCTCTATTCATCCGGTGTTCGTGTATTAGTTCGCTCGTTGTATGCATACGGAATAGAGAAAAAATATGACAAAAGCTGCCAAGCAGCATTTTCCCCGTCATAGAGTATGCAAACGTTGATGATTTTAACCGTTATGTACTCGGCAGTTTAACACACGTAAGTACTCGGCAGGGTACCCGGGTACCCACCAAAATGAAATGCTTCTTACTTCTTTAATTTTTGACCGATTTTCAATCTTGACCCGTCAAAAGATTGGAAAATATGTCTATTTTTAGTATACGGGACCTAAAGAGCCATTGGTCCCCATATGGTTCCTGCCGGATCCGGATCTCCGGGGCCAGGTTCAAGATGCGAGACAAATTTTAACAATTGGTAATAAAACCAAACAATATTGGTATCGGAATCCATGAAATCACTCCAGAAGTTGACTTTTATAAATTCTGAGTCCTTTTCCGAGTTATCCTTGAAATGACCACTCTGGAGCAGATTCCTGTGGGGCCCTATATGGCCACCAACATGAGTGGATAGAAACCCTAGTAATATGCATATCAAAATTCTTGAAATCACTCCAGGAATCGATTCACATCTATTTAAAATGCAACTGATGGGTTGTCCTCGAAATGATCGTATCGGAGCAGATTCCCGTGGGGCCCTATATGGCCACCAACATGAGTGGATAGAAACCCTAGCAATATGTATATCAAAATTCCTGAAATCACTCCAGGAATCTTTTTTGAGTTCATCTGTCAATTTGTCTCCAGAAGGCTATTTCAAAAACTTATTCGAAGCTTTTTCCAGTTCAGAATATAATGATAAAGGCTTTATATTTTTATTTAAAGTTTTCTGGCCCATTGCAAATCGTTTATTATTTCAAGTTTTTGCACGAATAACAAGTCGTTTTAAGTCTGAAACATAACAAATATAAAAAAAACTTAGTAATATGAATAAACAAAATAACAAATAACAAAATTAGCAATCGTTGCAAATGTCCTTGCTGTGCTCGTTGCTTATTTGCTTGCAGCATGCTGTACACGTCTTCCTTGTCTTCCTGCGTTTATTGTCCCAATTTTTGCAAATGTGGCAGACTCCAGCTTGTGGGACTCTTCCAGTTGAGTCTCGTTTGACCGAGGTAGATGTATCAGCTGCAGTTGTTGATCCGAGTTCTTTGCCAATAACTTGCTCATATGCATATTGCTAGGGTTTCTATCCAATCATGTTGGTGGCCATTTAGGCCCCACGGGAATCTGCTCCGGTAAGACCATTTCGAGGACAACTCACCAGTTGGACTCGAAATGGATGTAGATCGATTCCTGGAGTGAATTCAAGAATTTTGATACCAATGTTGTTCGGTTTTATTGACAATTGTACTAATTTGTCTCACCGGAACATGCTCCCGTACATCCGGATTTACAGGAACCAGATGTTGTTACAGGTTCATGTCAATCCCAGATTCTGAAAGTAGACAAATTTTCCAATCTTTTGATTGGCCAAGATCGAAAATCGGTCAAGAAATGAATAAGCAAGGAGCATTTCATTTTGTGGGTACCCGGGTACCCTGCCGAATACTTACGTGGTGAAAAATTTCGCAGCCCCCCCCTTCGACCCCCCTTGTTTCTACAAACAGACAAATGATGGTAAATGGTTTATTTCCACTAGTTAGGAGCATTCCATAAGTTTCAGCTGTCTAAGTTGACGGTATCCTTGGTTTTTGAAGCAATAAAGTCTGAAAAGGTACCCGGGTACCCTGCCGAGTACATAACGGTTAAAGACTTGAAATGCGTCTTAAAATGAAATCACGATCTGTAAACTGCGTTAGAGAAAAACAAAATCATTCGCTTTCCTGCAAGATATCTAAAACACATACTCATTGGTTCATGGAAACTCTTTTGCGCCTGTTTGAAAATACAAAACTCGTGCCCATCCAGAACAATATTCGCAACTTCGGCAACTCTGGTCAGACAGTATTACATATTTCCATTTCAAGTAAACACTGGGGGACGAAACGAAAGTGTTTCTAATTAGACATTTGAGGTTGACGGTTGAGATTCTAATTATGTGTGGATGAAGGTGACAAAAATAAACCAGATCGTTGCATCAATACAAATGCAGCGAGTGAAGTCTTGCTAACACATGCATTGCGGTGCTTGGCTGTATGTTCTCCTGCAGAAACACATACAAGCGTGTGGCCGTCATAGTTTTTATTACTTTTTGGTTATTACTCTTTGTGTATAATGCGCAGTCATAAGACACAATAAGTAATAAAAAATTGCCCCAAAGTAATAAAATGTTCCCCGTTTGCGTTGGGTGTTCGTTTTAAGACGTAAGACGTAAGTTATGATATCATTTGCGTGATATTTTGGACCATGTCCAATCACTAAAGGTTTATCACGCATCTCCGTTGTATTTGGTTAGTGGTAAGCGGTATCGCCTTTTGCTAACGTCCAAAAGAACGACGAGAATGCGTTTGGACTCCTGATACACACCCCGCTTTTGAACTCAGGACATCCAAGCAGAAAGTAGCACTTACTAAAACAAGTGGAATGCTGTAGGCAACCATAACGTTGATGACCGAAAGCAGATTACGGAAGCAAACTGACTCCGTGAAAATTTTGGATTATTGGACCGTGTCAAATACACTCATTGAATAGAAATAATTAATAGGTAATAATGGGTAAATCCACAACTAATGACTCGCAACTGTAACGGTGTCCGGTTTTTTATGGGTAAACTCTAGATGTGATGTCGTGTTATAATGAAATATATTATGGGTATTCATGTCGAGCTCGTATACAAATACCCAGCCGTAAAAATACTCACCTCCATTGACGAGTAATGGAAGATACACAGTTTACGGCTGGGTATTCGTATACGAGCTCGATGTGAAGACCCCTATTATATCAGAATGTGAATATCAGATCACTTTGAACTTGAACGATAGCTTAGCAAGACGCTACGTGACGCAAATCGGGTTTAAACTAGACTATGCGCACTGGGGTATGTGGATATAGTTCGTGTTATTTGTAATGGTAATAGTGATAGGCATAAATTCCACGTGCAAGCGATACGTTTTAAACTTTTTAAACATTTTAGAAAGTTTAAAGCGTATTTTTTTACGTTTCTTCACGTTTTAAACACTATAAACTATGACTTTTCAACCGACCTAAGGTTGGCTTGTATGAAATTCTCTAGATTAGTATTACAGAAGTGCACTATCAGAAGAGGGATTTTTCACTCGCTTAGCTTGTAATCGTGTAACCGCGTTAGTACCAAAGCTGTAAACTTTCACTACTATACCTTGACATTCAACTGAGTTACTCTAGGTTAACAGAGAACTCAATATATTTCTCTTTCCCCAGTGTGCCCCAATCTGTGAGTAATTTCACTGTCTCTGGTGGGAATCAACCAGTTAGCTTCGAGAAACAATACTACTTTTACCACCACCTAGAATGGGGTACCCCCTCTTCCGTTCGTTTCATGCTATGCTTTCCCTACAACTGCAGCATCCGCTGGAAATCAACACTGCAACCGGGATAAGCGCAATGCTAGTCGTTTTCCATAAACTCGCGCATTATATTACACAGCTTGGTGAATGTCTGATTAGGTATAAAACGATGAAGGTAATCTTTCTAGAACGTCATTCTGCTGTTGCTGTGTAGGGTGGTGAGATAAGTTTATAATTATCCGTTACGTGCGCAGGTACATTCTAAAATGAATCCCATCAGTTTTGTTACGATTGTCGTAGCCGTTCTATTGAGCGGTGTTTTTGGAAAGGTTTGTTAGTAAACGAAAGCTTTATCTATCTACTAATTTTTTTTTTCTTTATTACTAGCCTCAAAAGCCAAATTTGGAAGATATCGGAAAAATTCAAAATGGTGAAACTTATGCCTTGGAGTGCCTCTTATCAAGCGGATTGAGTATAGATTCGGTGAAATCTCTGCAAACTGGAGATTTTTCTGGATCAGGAGCCAAAGTCAAAGTAAATAACCCAACATAAGGTTGGAATAGCTGCCAAACTAAAATTTTATTTTCCCCAATTCAGTGTTTAGTGAGATGCTTTTTCGAGAAAACCGGCTTCATGGACGCCGAAGGTAACCTTCAGCAGGACGCCATAGTCAAACAGTTGAGCCAGTTTTTGTCGAAAGCGGAAGTGGAAAACTTGGTGAAAAAGTGTGACGTTTCAGGAACTGATCCCTGCGATACGGCCTATCGGGCGACCGAATGTTATTTCAAAAATAAAGCTGACCTGTTTTAATTGATCGGAAAATTGCCCGGCGGCCGCAATGAACTGTTAACACGCGATTCGCACTGCAACGACTGAATTAACTGGTAATCACGCATCATTAACGGTTATGATGTTAGTTTTTGCGGCACTCTGGAAAATCGGCAGGCTGTTGTTAAAAATAACTTAAATTCTTGAACCAGAAAAATCAACAGCACATAGAACAGTGTTTGGTGGGAAAATAAACACTCAGTATTAAATGGCCAGACTAGCGTGTTGAACTTTTCAATTGTGCATGAGTTTCTTTCTTTGAACAGTAATACAATTAATCGCAGCGAACGATTACAGATACGATGAATTGGTTTTAATTGCCTTAGATAGAAATTGAATGCGGAGATTAAACCTGTTATAAACGATTTATTCATTAATGTTAATGCTGTGCCGGAACGAGGTAGAGAGATTCATTCATAACATGAATGTTTTTTTCATTGCCAGAGATGAAGCTTGTAGTTAATTATTCCTTTTAAATTTGGTAATGAATGCTACATTGAATGTAACTGAGCCTATTCGTTTGACCTTCAGTGATTTGTTAACAGTGCTATCTTTAAAACATGATATTGAAGCAGATTTTGATTCTTTTTCAGGGTTGAATGGTTGAATGCAATAAAAGGGTTACATTAGAAAACCGCGATCGAGTGCATGTTCACAAAAATGAAACGTTATAGTTTTATTGTGTTTTTTTTTTTTGTATATTTGTAAAAGTTTCATGTTTGGGTGCTAAAAACGGTTTTGTTTTGTGTGGTACATCCAGTTCCAGTTTATTTTGTGTAAATCAATCGATTAGTAGGTCTATATTGTGTAATCACGATAATTCTTCAACCCTTCCAGCATGATAACTTAAAAGACATATTTCTCTACTTACTTTCCTCATGGTTTAAATTTACTATCACATGCGTTGATTAAAGATGACTAATCTCTTGTGTACACCAGATGATAGTAATTTCATACATTAATATGAAATTTTGAACCACAGTTGACCTTATTGATATTATTCTTTTCGTTTCTGAGGTGTATTCGACTGTAGAATACCTAATACGGTTCTCAGAAAAGAATTTGAATTAACTATTTATATAACATTCGCGAAATCGGGATGCTTGTAGACATTATTTCGAATTCCATGGTGACTACTTCCGGTTTCTGGAAAACAGTCAAAAACGGGCAATCATCATCCAACAGGGGTATTTCTGGAACTGGTATGAAGCCCAGCGACAGGAAATCAACTTCAGACGCCATTTTGAATCTAGATGCAAACTTCCGGTGTATTAAAAATAGCTTGAATAGGCCAAATAACACCCAATGTGGGTATTACCAGAATCAGGAGGATACGCAAGGGCAAGATGCAATTTCTATTTCAAGATAGCGAATTCTAGTTTCTGAAAAAAAAAGCCTAAAGTGATCAAATATCATTCAAAATGGGTATTCCTGGCATCGGGTTGATGCTCAGAATCCGAAAATCGATCTCGCCCAATATCTTCCAATAGTAGGTATTTCTGGAACCGTGAAAATCCCAAGAAACAAAAAAAAAACTCCGAATAATCGTATTTTCCGGATAACTCCCTCATACCACATTATATCTAACTAATGGTAGCAGTGGTCATAGGGTCCTACAGGAAAAATTTTCCGGATTATCGAATCACAAAAAAATTATTCAAATTTGCAATCAACAATGTTGTTATTTTACTTGTATACTTGTACAGGGGCGTAGCTAAATATTATTTTCATGGGAAAAAGAATCACCAATCTCGAGGAGCAAAAAAAATTGGACATTGATTGATTGATTCGGACATGTCCCAAACATGCTGGAAGGGACAGATATGGTAACAAATATCCCGGAAGGGATAGAAAACGTAAAATTAAAAACCTAAATTAATCCACCTAGCGGTCAGACCCAGCCTTTCTCAATCAAACTTTTATTTCTTAAATAGATTTACATGAACGCTTCAATCCAATGAATATATATTCACTCTCAAGGTACTAAAATATTGATGTTGTAATCTATACATATAAATATGCAGTCCGGTCTGTCTGTCTGTCTGTCTGATCCATATAGACTCGAAAACTACCGAACCGAACGCCTTCCTGACGGAAATTGTCAGTACTTTCTTGAAACCTTCTAGTGTGCCTTCTAGAATCTGCCGCCTTCCACTCGTCTACACGGAAGACGCAATCACGCCGTCTTGAACTCCGCCGTGTGCTAACCTTCTTGTTGTCCTGCCACCCAATTCATGTTTGTTTATGTTTGTTGGAAGAAAAAATAAGGCAACACACTTCTAGAATCACCAGCTGGCGGAAAATGATACAACACGGCGTTGCCAGCGCCTTCGCCAAAAAAAAGGCGACACAAGACCGTGCGGAAGGCACGATGCGTCTACACGGCAGACAGTCAAGTGCGCAGCCGAAGGCGGCGAACGACTACCTTCTTCACTAGAAGGCAAAGCTAGAATGTTCTGGTTGAAAGGCGTCCCAACGGGAGGCGCGATTACGCCTTTTAATTTGTATGGAGAAGGCGTCATTACGCCGTGTGTGTCTTCGGGCATTATGTAGGGGTTTTTGGTGCCGATAAAGGTTCCTACGACAGTTTAAGACCCCTCCCTTTTCTAGAAGGGAGAGGTCCCATACAAATGAAACATAAATTTCCGCACAACTCAAGAACAAACCAAGCAAATGAAACCGAATTTGGCATGTGGATGCTTTAAGGGGTAACAGGTATGTTCATAATAGTTGGACGCCCCTCCCTCTTCTGGAAGGGAGGGGTTCCATACAAATGAAACACAAATTTCTGGCCATCTCGAAAACTAATCATTTAAAGGTAACCAAATTTGGCAGGTAAATGTTTTTAGTGATAAAAAATATGTCCATAATATTTTGACACCCCTCCTTCTTTTGAAAGGGAGGGGTGCCATACAAATGAAACACAAATTTCTGCACATCTCGAGAACTAACCGAGTAAATGGAACCAAATTTAGCATGTGAATGTTTTTAGGGGTAACAAATATGTCCATAAAGGTTCAACATCCCTCCCTCTTCTGGAAGGCAGGGGTTCCATATAAATGGTACACAAATTTTTGCACATCTCGAGAGCTAACCAACTAAATGGAACCATATTTGGCAGGTGAATGTTTTTAGTGGTAAAAAATTTGTTCCATAATCGACCTCAGGCATCATTTTGGATTGTAAGATGGCAGCTTCCGGTTTCTGTAAAACAGCCAAAAATGGCCGATTTTCACCGAATATAATAATATCCGGATCTAGAATGATACACATCGATCGAAATTGTCTTCAAATGCCCTTATGAAATCCAAAATGGCGACTTTCGGTTTCGGAAAAACAGCGGCAAACGACCAAATACCACTCAATAAGGGTATTTCCGGAATCGTAATGATGCACTGGAGCCACAAATCGACATCAGACAACATTTTGAATTGTAAGATGGCAACTTCCGGTTTCTGGAAAACATCCTGAAACGGAAGATTCCCATTTCCCAATATGAGTATCTCCGGAACCAGAAAGGCTAAAAATTGATCACAGACTTAAATTTCAAGATGGTGACCTCCGGTGTCTGGCAAACAGCCGGGAATGACCAAATATCATTCAATATGAATGTTTTCGGAACCAGAATTACGCCCAGATGACAGAAATTGATTTCACAGGCAATTTTGAAGTCCAAAATGACGACTTTCGGTTTCTGGAAAACAGCCCATAGTGACCAAATACCACCCAATATGAGTTTCTCTAGAGCCAGAATGTTGCAAGAAGCTACAAATTTACTTCAGACACCATTATGAATTGTAGGATGGCAACTTCTGGTTTCTGAAAAACAGAAAAAAATGGCCGATTTCCGTCTAACATGACTATTTCCGGATCTCGAATGATACACAGCAGCTGAAATCGACCACAGACCATTTGGATTCTAGGTTGGCGACTTTCGGTTTCTGGGCAACAACCGAAAATGATCGAATAACACCCAATATGGGAACATCCATAAATGACGTAGCTTTTTAAAGGGTTTCGTTTGACACCCCCCCTCCCCCATTGTAGCATTTCGTCACAAAATCAGGACCCCCCTCTAGATAATTACGTAGTTTAACATTAACCCCCCCCCCCCCCTCCGCATGGTAATTTTTGCCTTTCTCCTAGAAAGGTATAGCAATCACTTGCAAAACCGAAGATATAAAAGTGCTCCAAAGGGCCGAATGCCATATATCACTCGACTTAGCTCGACGCATTTTCTGTATGTGTGTGTGTGTGTGTATGTGCAGATTTTTATTCTCACTCACTTTTCTCAGAGATGACTGGACCGATTTTCATGAAATTAATTGCAAATGAAAGGTCTTGCCCAATTGAATTTTATTGTAATCGGATTTATAGTTTAGAGGTTATGTATCAAAATGTAAAAAGCATGAAATATCATTATCTCTAAGACCACACCACCGATTTGAACAAAATTAGTTTCAAATGAACGGGCTACCTGAAAACCCTTAACTTTTGAATTTTATAAAGATTGAACTTGTGGTTCAAAAGTTATGGAAAGAAACGTGTTCTGAAGACTGTTTAATCTCACTCATGTTTCTCAAAGATGACTGGACCAATTTTCATAAAATCAGTGTCAAATGGAAGGTCTAGTTGCCCCATAAGACCCTATTGATTTGTTTTGCAATCGGACTATTACTTTGCCTGTTATGTTCAAAAACGTGAAATCCAGCCATGAAAAGGAACATATTCCAAAGATTAGTTGGACTCACTCACTTTTCTCAGAGATGGCTGACCCTATTTCCACAAAATTGGTGTCAAATGAAAGGTCTAGCTGCCTCATAACACCCTATTGAATTTTACTGTAATCGAACTGTAACTTCGTCGGTAATGTACCGAAATGTGAAAATCACGAAACTTTATTACCTCAGAATCTACACAACCGAATTGATTAATATTATTATCAGATGAGCGGGCTAGTTAAGGGTTAACTGATGAATTATGATTGAACACGTGGTTTCAAAGTTTGGCTGCCCTATACGTTCCCATTTCGTTTGATTATAATCGAACTTAAGCAACCGTTACGTATGAAATTGTTAATTAAATAACGAAAGTCTATTATCACAAAGATTACATGACTTATTTGAACATAACTAGTGTCATACGAGCGAGTCATCTCTCAAACTTACAAATAACAAACTTCATAACAATTTGATATGTGGCTCAAAAGTTATGAAAAGAAAAGAAATTCAAAGACTATTTAAAACTCTACGCTTTGATCGATATATGTGGCCTCAACATAATTTAAATGTGGTATCGTACTAATTGAACGTTCCAAATTCATTGATTCCTTGCGATGTGTTTAAAGTCTGCAAATGCACGACGAATCGGCCATAGGATATGATCAAAGTCAAATAACAAATCGTTTGAAATGATTGGTTTTATCGAAATGACAACATCCTCGTCTTTTAGCTTCTGTACATCGCCTTAATTATGAATATAATCATATTGGGTGGTATTCTGTCATTATCAGCAGACTTTCTGGCATCAATCTGATACCGGAAATACCCATATTGGGAGGTATTTTTGGTTGTTTTCCGAAACTAAAAGTGGTCGACTTCAAATTCAAAATAGTGTCCAGGGTCAATGTTTGGTTTCTATGCATCATCACGTTCACGGAAATATCCATATTTAGTATTATTTGGTCATTTGCAACTGTTTCCCAGAAGTTGCCATTTAGCAATTCAAAATGGTGCCTGAGGTCAATTGTTAGCTCATTCCATCATTCTGGTTCCAGAGAGACTCATATTGGATGATATTTGGTTATTTTAGACTGATTTTCACAAACCGGTAGTCGCCATCTTGGATTTGAAAATGGTATTTAAGATAATTTCTGGCCTCTGAGCGTCATTCTGGTTGAAGAAACACCCATTTTGAGTGTTATTCGATCATTTTCGGTTTTTTCCCAGGAACCGGAAGTCGCCAACGTAGAATCCAAAACGGGGTCTGTGTTCGATTTTAGCTGCTATGTATCATTATAGATCCGGAGATACTCATGTTAGACGGAAATTGGCCATTTTTGGCTGTTTTCCAGAAACCGGAAGTTGTCATCCTACAATTCATAATGGTGTCTGAGGTAAATTTTTAGCTTCTTGCAACATTCTGGCTCCGGAGATATTCATATTGGGTGGTATTTGGTCATTTCCGGCTGTTTGCCACATGCCCAAATCAGTTTCATTTCCTTGGTTTGTTCTTGAGTTGTGTTTTTACTCTCGCTTATTTTCCGTCGGTCTAGTTCCGCCACTGTTGTGGCCAATCACCGACGCCCAGGGAGGCGACTCCACACCCAGGACCCTAACTCACGACCCGTTTATTAACGGACCGGCGCCAACGGCTTTACTTCCTCATGCGATGGAAGGCGTGATCCCAGAGATTTTTCGCCTCAGAAAATCTCCCGGTGTCGGCTAGGATTGAATCTAGACCAGTTGGGTTGGTTGTGAGTGGATCACGCCACCTCACAACCATCGACACCTATGTCGGCGGTGGGATTCGAACCCAGGCGTCGAGCGTGGTTGGCGAAGACGTTACCAACCACACTAGGCCCCCGCTACATGTGTAGAAATTTGTTTCATTTGTATAGGACCCCTTCCTTCCAGAAGAGGGAGGGGTCTCAAACTATCATAGGAACCTTTATCGGCACCAAAAACCCCTACATACAAATTTTCACTTTGTTCGGCTCGGTAGTTTTCGAGCCTATTTGGTTCAGACAGACAGACAGACCGGACTGCATTTTATGTGTATAGATTACAACATCAATATTTTAGAACCTAAAGAGTGAATATACATTTATTGGATTGAAGCGTTCATGAAAATCTATTTTTCCTAAAAAACGTTTGAATGAGAAAGGCTGGGTCTGACCGCTAGGTGGATTAATTTAGGTTTTTTTTTGCAAGTTTTACTATCAAAAACATACTTTGTGTCATAAATGAACAACAAAAGACAAGGAAGTATTAAAAACAACCCGAAATATTCAAAACAGTGATAAAAAAGAACAATTAGAAAAAATCCCTATTTTTTTTAGTTTCATGTTTGCTACGTAGCTTGGCTTGACCCCCCACCCTCCCCCTCGTCACCTTTCGTCACAAAACTGCAAACCCCCTCCTCCCCCCTCGAATGCTACGTCATTTATGAATGTTCCCTATGGGTGTTTCTTCAACCAGAATGATGCTCAGAGGCCAGAAATTATCTTAAATACCATTTTCAAATCCAAGATGGCGACTACCGGTTTGTGAAAAACAGCCCAAAATAAACAAATGCTATCCAATATGAGTATCTCTGGAACCAGAATGATGCAAGAAGCTAACGATTGACCTCAGGCGCCGTTTTGAATTGCTAAATGGCAACTTCTAGAAAACAGTCGAGAATGACCGAATAATACTCAATATTGATATTTTTCGAACTGAATGTCTATTTTTAACAACGGCATTTTCCCGTTAACAGACAAAGAACGAAAAATAAGCGAACTGGAAATATGATACAGATTAAGATGATTGAGTTTGAGATGATGCAGAGATGATGCATAGAAACCAAACATTGATTCTTGACACCATTTTGAATTTGAAGACGACCACTTTTAGTTTCTGGAAAACAACCAAAATAACTTAATACTTCCCAATATGGGTGTTTCCGGTGTTAGATTGATGCCAGAAAATCTGCTTAAAATGACCAAATACCACCCAATATGAATACATTCAGAATTAGGGCGATGTACAGAAGCCAAAAGTCGAGGATGTTCGTCATTTCGATCATTTCAAACGATTTGTTATTTGACTTTGATCATATCTTATGGTCGATTCGTCGTGCATTTGCAGATTTTAAACACATCACAAGGAATCAATGAATTTGGAAAGTTCAAATAGTACGATACCACATTTAAATTATGTTGAGGCCACATATATCGATCAAACCAGGTATAGCTTTCAATAGTCTTTGAATTTCTTCTTTTTCCATAACTTTTGAGCCACATATCAAATTGTTATGAAGTTTGTTATTTGTAAGTTTGAGAGATGATTCGTTCATATGGCACAAGTTATGTTCAAATTGGTCATGTAATCTTTGAGATAATAACATTTCGCCAGAGGCGACGCGTGACCAAGTGGGCTACCTGTTCAATCAACATTCGCAACACTGAAACAACAGTATCGTGATAACAGTTTCGAAAACTTTTATGTCTATACATTTATCTATATGGCAAAGAAATTCTACGGTCTTTTATGACCGCAAGTTTTCCGATAATTTTCTCGTAGAATAATGATATCTGCATCATTTCATAGAGGAAATCTTTATCCACATTTATCACATCATGATTCTCAATGATCGGTTTTAGTCGTAAATAACTCTGGATCCGTCGAAGAACTAGAAATGTCAGAATCATTCAGCTTTGGTCCAACGAAATTATGTTTATGATCTTTTTGCCTCTAAACTTTTCGCATGAGTAAAAAAACCTATCTTTGTTCAATGTTAAAGCGTTTCCTTTGACGATGTTAAAATTTTAAACTAAAAAGAAATCAGCGCGTAAGAAGACAAACGTATACTATGCGGACTATGCGAGGTTCAAGTTTTCGAATGAACAAAATGGGTGTGGAGGTTTGAATGAAACTATACATCGACGGAAGAATCCCACCACATTGACAAAAATATGAATGAATTTGCTCGTTTTTCATTTGCACTACGAAAGCTCTGAAGATGGATCTGCGAACTCTCGCGGCCACGTGGTCTCTCTCAAATTTTAATGACGTCGAGAGAAGAAACAGAAAGGCATAACGAAACAGATTACCAAACACTAAAGAGAGGTGATGTGTAATGAATGTTTACTCTCGCTGACATCGGTTTTGTTCAGCAGAAAGTTTGAACCAAAAATGTCATTTTTACGCGTCGCATTAGTAGTGGTGAGCATAAATGACTGCGTCTACCTTGCCGCACTTGAAGGTGCAGAGAAGTGTTGAACGACGGTTAGTTCAGGTGAAAAATCTGAACAAACGGTAGTCATTATTGCGTGTGGGATGCGTTGCGTGTGAGTTGTATGGTGTAGTCTGAAATGTAGCCCATCAGGTTACATTCTTCACGGTGCATACATTTCCACTATGTATAAAATAAAATAAGGATGTTCGGGATAACATTGAAGTATTTGTAATTTAATTACTCCGATGATTTTTCATCCACTCTACAAATGTGAAAAAATCACTTTTTTTCTGAGATTGTCTACCTGTCCTATGAACAGGTTGAACAGGTGGACGAGACGCCTCTGCATTTCGCTGTTATATAAACAATTTAATAAATCACGGTTGCTTAAGTTCGATTATAATCAAATGAAATGGGAACGTATAGGGTAGCCCAAAATTTGGAACCACGTGTTCAATCATAATTCATCAGTTAACCCTTAACTAGCCCGCTCATCTGATGATAATATTAATCAAATCGGTTGTGTAGTTTCTGAGATAATGCAGTTCCGTGATTTTCACATTTCGGTACATTACAGACGAAGTTACAGTCCGATTACAGTAAAATTCAATAGGGTGTTATGAGGCAGCTAGACTTTTAATTTTACACTAATTTTGTGTAAATCGGGTCAGCCATCTCTGAGAAAAGTGAGTGAGTTCAAGTAGTCTTCGGAATATGTTCCTTTTCATAGCTGGATTTCACATTTTTAAACATAACAGGCAAAGTAATAGTCTGATTGCAAAACAAATCAATAGGATCTTATGGGGCAATTAGACCTTCTATTTGACACTGATTTTATGAAAATCGGTACAGCCATCTCTGAGAAACATGAGTGAGATTAAACAGTCTTCAGAACACGTTTCTTTCCATAACTTTTGAACCACAAGTTCAATCTTTTTGAAATTCAAATGTTATGGGTTTTCTAGGTAGCCCGTTCTTTTGAGACCAATTTTGTTCAAATCGGTTGTGTAGTTTTTGAGATATTGATGTTTCATGATTTTCACATTTTTGAACATAACCTCTAAACTAAAAATCCGATTACAATAAAATTCAATTGGGTCTTCTGGGACGGCAAGATCTTTCATTTGCAATTAATTTCATGAAAAACGGTCCAGCCATCTCTGAGAAAAGTGAGTGAGAATAAAAATCTGCACATACACACACACACACATACACACACACATACAGAAAATGCTCAGCTCGTCGAGCTGAGTCGAGTGATATATGCTATTCGGCCCTTTGGAGCACTTTTATATCTTCGGTTTTGCAAGTGATTGCTATACCTTTCTAAGAGAAAGGCAAAAAGATAATAAACAAAATGAAAAAAAGTATTTCGATAATCGAGTCTAAAATTCCAGATAATCAAGTCTCCGGTGATTCGAGTGTGACCTGTATAAGATGTAAAAAGTGATGTAATATTTGTGAAGTGAGATATGTTAAAGAGACAGGGAAATATTTTGAACCCTTTGATCAACAGTAACATAATAACATTCCAATTCATTTGTCGCTTCTACGTTTGCTTGAAGTCCATGAAGACTTTACCCACTTCCGACTTAGCTAGGAGTTCTAAAATTTACAGGAATGGTAGAAAACTAATAGCTTCAATTTTTGTTAGTTTGATGGTTAATCGAAGCACTCTACATCTTCATTAATGGCGATATTAATAGCAATAATTTCGGACAAGACGCAAAATGCATCGTATGACACTGTACGAAATGCACTGGCTACCTCAAACACATGTGTCTATAGGTACTTTTCAAATATTGAGAAAAGGTTATGCTGCCGGTAACCGAAAGCCAGTCCCATCTGTAATTTTGTCAATTTTTAGTTAGCGTCGGATTTTGGCCTATCTTTGAGTGTATTTTCAGACGTACCGATAAAAAATAGTGGTTTGTTCAACAAATGTAGAAATCAATACCAAGTCGAATTGTCCCATTGTGAAAAGTAACCGCAAGTTAGTCCCAGAGGCAAAATAACCGAAAGTCAATCCCAATTAAAAAATAACATGCATAATACAATAAATTGCCAGCTGGTCTCGAGGTACGAGGTACGGCCTAACAAGCCAGTTGTCGTAGGTTCGAGTCTCGGCTCGGGAGAGACTGTTAGTGTTAGTAGGATCGTAGCACTGGCCCCGCAATTTTCCTGTACACTTAACAGTTGGCTGCGAAGTCTGTGTATAATAAACAGAAGGTCGAGCTCCGAATCGGAATGTAGCACCAAGGCTTTGCTTCAATACAATAAAATGGATGTGGAGTGGAGGGGAGTGGAGAAGAGAAGTTCGATATGACCGTTTGTATATATGAAAATAAGTTATCTAGTAACAATTATCAACTATTGCGATTATTTTTTAGTTAGAATTGGTGATGAATTTATGTGCAGTAGTTTCCTGCTATTACAAGTTCAAGTCCATTTCTTTTCTTGGTTCGTTTCTTCGTGCATCTAGCCTGAAAATCTTTAGTATAGAAAAAGCTTCCATCAGAATCCAGGGAATCGTTCCAAGATATCGCCGAAGGTGATGCTCGAACCTCAGACGGATTTCGATCATCTTGACATTTGTTGTCGGTTGAACCCACTGCCCAGCTGCATTTTCTTCATCCGATTCCTCACCGGATGAGCTCTCATCGGTTCCATACATCATGAGATTTTCCAACGCCGACGTTATTTAACCCTTTATAAGGCCGTGAAAACTGCGCAAGGAATCTACATAAACTTCAATAAAACGTATGCCTTACAGAAGGAACAACACAAATGTACCTTTGTTAAAAAATTAACTATTGAATCAATTGAAAAAAATGGTGGCAATATAGTTGCCACTGCCCGTTAACCCCAAAAACGATGGAAGCATTTTTTTGCATCTGCATTGTAAGCTTGACTTTTTGTAATTATAAAAAATGAAAAATCATAGTAATTCGAATGTAACAGTAGGACTTCATTTATTTTGCATGAAAAAGATCGAAGTAAACGGTTTTGCCTTTCTCCTAGAAAGGTATAGCAACCACTTGCAAAACCGAAAGTATAAAAGTGCTCCAAAGGGCCGAATGGCATATATCACTCGACTCAGCTCGACGAGCTGAGCATTTTCTGTATGTGTGTGTGTGTGTATGTGTGTGTGTGTGTGTATGTGTGTGTATGTGCAGATTTTTATTCTCACTCACTTTTCTCAGAGATGGCTACACCGATTTTCATGAAGTTAATTGCAAATGAAAGGTCTCTTTGTCTTACAAGACCCTATTAAATTTCATTGTGATCGGATTTTTAGTTTAGAGGTTATGTTTCAAAATGTAAAAATCATGAAACATCATTATCTCAAAAACTACACAACCGATTTGAACAAAATAGGTTTTAAATGAACGGGCTATTTGAAAAACCCTTAACTTTTGAATTTTCAAAAGATTGAACTTGTGGTTCAAAAGTTATGACAAGAAACGTGTTTTGAAGTCTACTTAATCTCACTCATGTTTCTCAGAGATGGCTGTACCTATTTCCATAAAATCAGTGTCAAATGGAAGGTCTAGTTGCCCCATAAGACCCTATTGATTTGTTTTGCAATCGGACTATTACTTTGCCTGTTATGTTCAAAAATGTGAAATCCAGCTATGAAAGGGAACATATTCCAAAGACTACTTGAACTCACTCACTTTTCTCAGAGATGGCTGACCCGATTTCCACAAAATTAGTGTCAATTGATAAGTCTAGCTGCCTCGTAACACCCTATTGAATTTTACTGTAATCGGATTGTAACTTCGTCTGTAAAGTACCAAAATGTGAAAATCACGAAACTTCATTATCTCAAAAACTACACAACCGATTTGATCAATAATGTTATCAGATGAGCGGGCTAGTTAAGGGTTAACTGATGAATTATGATTGAACACGTGGTTTAAAAGTTTGGCTGCCCTATACGTTCCCATTTCATTTGATTATAATTGAACTTAAGCCACCGTTATGTATTAAATTGTAATAAAACAACGAAAGTCTATTATTTCACATGACTTATTTGAACATAACTAGTGTCATACGAACGAGTCATCTCTCAAACTTACAAATAACAAACTTCATAACAATTTGATATGTGGCTCAAAAGTTATGGAAAGAAAAGAAATTCGAAGACTATTTAAAACTATACCTGCATTGATTGATATATTAATGTGGCCTGAACATAATTTAAATGTGGTTTTGTACTAATTGAACGTTCCAAAGTCATTGATTCCTTGCGATGTGTTCAAAGTCTGCAAATGCACGAAGAATCGGCCATAGGATATGATCAAAGTCAAAAGACAAATCGTTTGGTTTATCGGTTTTATTGGTTTTATCGAAATGACAACATCCTCGACTTTTGGCTTCTGTACATCGCCCTAATTCTGAATATATTCATATTGGGTGGTATTCGGTCATTTTCAGCAAATTTTCTGGCATCAATCTAACACCGGAAATACCCATATTGGGAGATACCTAGTTATTTTGGTTGTTTTCCAGAAACTAACAGTGGTCGTCTTTAAATTCAAAATGGTGTCAAGGGTCAATGTTTAGTTTCTATGCATCATCTCGATTACGGAAATATCCATGTTGAGTATTATTTGGTCATTTTCGACTGTTTCCCATAAGTTGCCATTTAGCGATTCAAAATGGTGCCTGAGGTCAATTGTAAGCTCATTGCATTATTCTGGTTCCAGAGATACTCATATTGGATGGTATTTGGTAATTTTAGGCTGTTTTTCACAAACCGGAAGTCGCCATCTTGGATTTCAAAATGGTATTTAATATAATTTCTGGCCTCTGAGCGTCATTCTGGGTGAAAAAACACCCGTATTGGGTGTAATTTGATCATTTTCGATTTCAGCTGCTGTGTATCATTCTAGATCCAAAAATACTCATGTTAGACGGAAATCGGCCATTTTTGGCTGTTTTCCAGAAACTACAAGTTGCCATCCTACAATTCATAATGGTGTCTGAAGTCGATTTGTGGCTCCAGTGCATCATTACGATTCCTAAAATACCCATATTGGGTGGTATTTGCTCGTTTGCCGCTGGTTTTCCGTAGCCGGAAGTCGCCATATTAGAATTCAAAATGGTATCTGTGGTCGAATTCAGCTCCTGTGTATCTTTCTTGTGGTCCCCGTGGCTCTGTGGTTAGCGATGTCGAGGATCTTTTTGAGCTGGAAATTTTCTCGACTCAGCACCGGGGCACGGTGTATCGTTGTACTTATCCTACACATGCAAAATGTGCCAAAAACAATATCCAAAATGTTGCCTGAAGTCGATTATGGAACATATTTGTTACCACTAAAAACATTCACCTGCCAAATATCCCAAGCAGCACGCATTGTTGCAATGAAGCAAATGCAACTCTCAATGCAGCATTCAAAGATTGTAATAAATCGCATCCGTTACTTTTATTCAACTTGTAAATAACCGAAAAAGCGCAGGAGGTGGAGCCTATATGCAACTAACAGTGCTATGTGAACCATCATCTGCATCGATAGCCGCTGCAGTATAGGAAGAAAAGAGAGGAGAAATAAAGTTAAGTTTGTTTACCTTTACTGTCATTACTCTTCGGTGATGGTGTCGCGAAGTTTAATATAACTACATACATTATAAAAAACCTCAAATATATTGAACTTTTTCTCTACTTACGCTTCTGATAGGTATGTTATTCCACCTGCGATTCAAAATTTACCGTGCAAAAAATGTTTTTACTTCGTAATTATTCACGCGCCTTTTATAAAGTGTTGCAAAAGAAATTTTATGATTCAAACTCGCCAAATTATGAACAATGTTTTGGGAAACGATAGTTCGGAAAACCTTGCTCAGTGGATTTGCAGTGTTAATCATGCGGAATATGGAATAACAAAACCATATTTCCAACAATAATCATTAATCATTCGTTTATATTAGAGATGGCTGTGTACTGTGTGGTAATTTTTAGCAAATATATGGTTCAACAAGATGTTGCTATACATTTTCATCATTAGTCTGCTTTCCTTAAAAGAAAACGTTTGTGAAACAACAATATGCAACATCATGTGACATTATCGTTATTTAAAAGCATCATGAAATATGCAGTTGGAAATAAATTGCAGAAAACTATTGAGCAATTTCTAGTTTTCAGTTACGAGAATGATACACGTAAATAGCAAAATGTTGCTCAATTCTTTTATATTTCTTCAGAGTAACCGAAAAAGTTTCTTGCACCGTTAAAAAAGTTTTAAAACAACAAATATTGAGTAGTCTCATTTGAAAACATGTTGCAAGTGCTGCTTGGGATGGTTCCATTTAGTTGATTAGTTCGCGAGATGTGCAGAAATTTGTGCAGAAACATGTGCTTCCATAAGAGGGAGGGGCGTCGAACTATTATGGACATATTTATTACCCTTTAAAACATCCTCATGCCAAATTCGGTTTCATTTGCTTGGTTTGTTCTTGAGATGTGCAGAAATTTATGTTTCATTTGTTTTGGACCCCTCCTTTCCAGTAGAGGGAGGGGTCTCAAACTATCACAGGAACCTTTATCGGCACCAAAAACCCCTAATACAAATTTTCACGTCGATCGGTTCGGTAGTTTTCGAGCCTATATGGATCAAACAGACAGACAGACCGGACTACATTTTTATATGTATAGATTACAACATCAATATTTTAGAACCTCAAGAGTGACATACATTTATTGGATTGAAGCGTTCGTGTAAATCCATTTTTACAAATAAAAGTTTGAATGAGAAAGGCTGGGTCTGACCGCTAGGTGGATTAATTTAGGTTTTGAGTGGTATGCAGAAAAAATTTTTAGGAGAAAATTTTGAATTTGTCGTCCAATACACCATGTATTTTAACGAAAAAACTGCATAGTCTAACACAGTAGGTCCTGAATAGAAAGTTCCTGGTGAAAAATATACCAATTTGTTGGATTTTCACCAAAATAAAAATGAATTTCCTGAAGACGGTCTAAAATTGCGGTTTGTTTACTTTAAAATGATCCCAAAATCAATATTGTACACTTCTAGCAGTCCTAGAAAAAACTGAAGTGTTCTAAGACACCTGTAGAAGTCTTTGGTTAAGTCAAATTTGGAAACAATATTCTGAGTGCAGCGAAAAAAATAAATTTTGTTGGTGGCAATATAGTTGCCACTGCCTTATAAAGGGTTAAACTGTTCTCATGGACATACACTTCCGAACTGCGACTTTTCACGGCAACGAACGTATACGTACGTATTTAGGTTGGTACATACAACCAACAACAGGGCTTATGTGGACCGCTCCTTTCTTTTTAGTTCAGTTTTTTGTCCTTCTAACCCACGGCCGGATTTTGGTTCTGGAGGGCCCAGGGCAGATATTTGCGTGAGGCCTTCTTTTTTAACATTTAGAGAGAAATTTTAAATTGTGAAATGACTTGACGCTTCGCTGAAGGGGGACGACCCAAAAAAAGTCTTTACTCTACCTTCCCGTCTGTCATGTCTTGCCCAGGACTAGGGGGGGGGCTTGAGTTGGGGGCCTGGGGTTGCTCCTCCTTAAATCTGGGCCTGTTCTGACCACACTGGCCTACCATGGACGAATCCACGCTGGCGAGAAATTTCTGCTTGCTATTTTACACCGCTGAGACACCCTAACTAACACGCAGAGAATCCTGAGTAGGATACGCGGTGTTTTGACAGAACGCGTTTTTTTACGCAAATTTTCGAATCAATCATGTTGCTCACGCAGAATTTTGGATTACCGCGGTTTTTAACGCGGATTTTTGACTTACGCAGTTTCTGAAATACGGCCCTTTTTACACTGATTTTTGAATTACTGATTTTTTTACGCGGTTTTTTATGAGGTACGTTTCCCCCGCGTAAAAAAACCTGACTGTATAAAGTAACACTGAGCAATACGTATCGTAATGTGTCTCTTTTCCAGATGAAGTTGAAAAATGTAACCAACATCATAACGAATATTATACACTTTGCGAGAGATAGAATAGTAAACTTGCTACCATTTTTAGATCAAATTGTGCTTCTGAGAAGACAGTGGATCTAATTGAGGAAATAAAGACTTCAAATTGATTTAAATTTTTATTAGAGTGTTCTACTTGTCAATTTAATCGTGTAACTTGTTAATTCTGTTCTGGAAGTATACAAAACCTATATTTGGAAGTATTGTTGACCTGATGGTTAACAAATAAAAAATTTTCATTAAATAAATTCAATTTCAGCCGAACTTGATTCACCAATATTTTTATTTGGTTTTCTCTGATCTGAATCTGAAATGATATGATTTAGAAACACTGCGACTGACCATGGACCTTGCTTCCATCTAGCATCAAGCCGAAGTTGCTTCAACTTCTTAGAATGTGAACGAAACTTCTCTGAATATGCGAACAGAATTACAAATTTCAACAACTGACACTAGCACGGACAGACTATTTAACCTGACTAACGTCCCGGTTAGAAAACACTCATGTATATTTTCGTAGCACCGATAGGTTTCGCATAGAATTCCTAGGATTCCTCACATTGGAATCGTGGGCGCCCGAGAGAAGATATCTTCCAGACAGCCAGCCCTGTCTATGGGACTAGGATTCTTGAATGAGAATCGTGTAAAATTCTTCGGATACAAACACTCTCACTTTAACCGTTTTGAGCACGCATTCTGGGACCCAACAATTGGAATTCTTGTATCTTCTGAAATTTCCACCCGATTTCGATAGTTAGCACCAGGAGATTCAGTGATTCATCTACTCTCAAACTAGCATCAGTCTTACTATCCCGGGAATCTAGTTTTCCCGAAACTGAGGAATTTCATGAATATTTGAACAGAATCTAATAACTATTGGTTCAAAGTACAATATCCTTCACAGGCTATTTATATGATTTTGGGTATTTTGAGGCTATGCCCTCAAAATGTACCTTACAGAATTGATTTTACTGGGGCTTCTAGTGGCCATAAAAACAATCAAATAAAACAAGGTCAAACACCATCCAATATTGATATTTTTGAAACCGGGATGACATCCAGAGACTGAAAAATGACCGCTGAAATCAATTTGAATTTCAATATGGCGACTTCCGGTTTTAATAAAACAAATTAATAGCTGTATACCACCCAACATGGGTACTCCCGGAATCAAAATGATGCCTAGAGATTAGAAAACGACTCTGTAAACACTTTGAAACACACTATGGCTTGACATAACAAAACAGAAATACAAAGAAAACTATTTGAAATTTAGTTCAAATCAATAAAGTAATTAAAACCAGAACAAAGGGCCAAAACGAAAACAATAAAATTCAGCGCAATTGTTGAAAAACGCTTCTAAATGATAGAAAATAGTAGAGCAGGAAAGTATTTTCAAACTCAACTGAAAGTAATGCCATAGGTGGATACGACTGAAAAATCAAAACTGATTTTAATTTTTGCTCACAGCATAGTTGGAAGTGCCTCAAGGAGTTAAAACCCTAAAAACTTAATAGTACCTCTGTCAACAAGAATAAAATGATTATATCTTATCTTATTCGAAATTTTTGAAAGGGTTTCAACATATCTAAAACACCTTTTCAAAAACGAAAAGAGGCCACAAAAAGTGATTTCAAATTTATCATCAGCCCGATTTTAATAATAAAATAATAAAATTTCCACATTGCGTGGAATTTGGCGATTTAGGTTGTTTATGCAAACCGGAAGTCGTCATCTTGGAATTAAAATTGACATCAAGGATCGTTTTTCAGTCTTTGGACGTCAACCCGGTTCGTTTATTGATTTGTTTTCATAAGAAGCCTCAGTTGAATCTGTCCCGGAAGGACCATTTCGAGGGCATATCACTAAAACACCCAAAATCATAGAAATGGTCTGTGAAAGTAATTTTGGAAAATTTGAACCAATTATTGTGAAATTCTTCTTAAATACTCATAAAATTCCTCAGTTTTGTAACATTTTCCCGGAAAACCAAATTCCCGGGAGAGAAGAATTCCTTCGGGGCTTCACTAACGCTCATTTAGAAGTAGATCATTTACTTAATCTTTTGGCGTTAGCGTGTTGGCGTCGAGCACTAATGGGTAAAACGTTTCAAAATTCCGTTTTCATAAAAAAATGTACAGCAAATCAGAATAAATCCAAGTGTTTGTTGCAGTTTGTAAATGTATTTTTTTCGTCTTACGATGTGTTCAAATGAGTTGTTGCTTTCCGTTGTAGTAGCACTCGAAAGCTTGATAAGCGGTCTCGCATGGATCCTCCTTGGTCTGAGAGCACTGCATAACCAACGCTTCTACCTTGGATTTCTCTCGGTCCTGTGACAGTCGCTCGATTGCGTAATCAGTTTGCAAAATTCCCTTGGAATCCATGAATCCAGCTCGCTGCAGGAAACATTTGAAGAAGCATTTGACATCCTGATTGGAATCGGAGAATTGACCGCTGCGCAGCTTCGATAGAGTATCTTTGCTCAATCCCGAGAACTTGACCAAACATTCATTAGCGAACCCATCTGCTTTCTTCAGTTGTTTTTCTGTGAGGGCCTAAAAGTTTGGAATATAGATTCGATACAGTTTTTACCTTTTGGATACTAGATTTATGTCCAGAAACTTACAGCAACTGCGACTACCAGGAGAGCCAAACAGATAACCGATTTCATTTCTATTCTGGATGGTGGCTGCTGTTAGAATGAAGTAAAATAGTCCAATCTGGCGGATGTTTCATACCTTCCGTTTAGGACCACTTGATGACTTTGCACATTGCCTGAAATGGTTTGTGTTGGAGCTTCGTTCAAAGTCCACATGATGTTAATTTTTATGTCGTTTACCTGCTGTTTTCTGACAGCCGTGCAAAGATCAGAAGGCCGATAGTAGCTTCATTAACACAGCCGCCCCTCTAGTGCCCAGCTATAATGGCCACAGCACAAGTTTAAATGATCAAACCAGGGACTATCTGATGTTGGAATAGTTATTAACTGATTATTTTAATGACATTTTAACACCGAGACGATTTGAGAAGTGCTACATAAAAACAAAATACATTTGTTCTCTACGCAAATTTTATGTTTATAGTGTAGCACCAACATTTTTTTTCCATTGAAGTCCCTAAATAGGATCAATGTTTTAGAGAATATTAAACAAAGTTAAACGGTTCGAGTTGAATTGTCGTCAGCAAGAGTTTTTGCGAACATTGTTTGAAATTTGATTGAAATTGATATTAAATTTACAACACCTGAGTTCGTGTTTAATTATATTGGCGATGGCAATTTTATATCCAAATTATAGTCACACAGCAGAGAAAATGTATTATTTAAAGTTGATTTTTTCTTATAATCGAGTGAAACTCTTAAATCTTAGAGCAGTTCAGATACACGAAATCTCGCTACGGTCATGTTCAATGTCGAAAACAATGAGTGATGTTTGGATGGCACAACCTGTTTTTGGCAAGCGAATATTTGTGGAAATATACAAATCTATTTTAAAGTCATGCCACCTATTCCAGGTCCAACAGACTAACGTAGCATAGAATCTCTTATGTTTTGCCGAAAATAATACCTTCGACTCTTGATATATAAACAAATCTAATCGTCAAGAGATCATAGAGATGAGTGCTGACATTGAACTGTGTGTCTGAATTGAAAGAATGATTTTGAAGTATTGAAACAGTCATCCATCATCTTTAGTTTTTGAGAACATTGGCTTCTCTGCACGCAAACACCATACAAAAACTTGTTTTAATTGTTATCCACTTTTTTGTGCATACGTGAAAAGGAAGCGTTTGCTTGGAATTATGTAACCCAAAATGAATACACCGGCTGGATATTGTGTTAGGCATCATTATTAGTCCAGTCCGAAAATGTGTCATTAATGGACCAATTTTTATCATTTATCATTTCACGAAAAATTCATTCAAATGTTCACTAGTGTTAAGCTTTCGTTACTAGTTTTTAAACAATGACTATGAAACTATATATTTGATGATTCCATATAATTTTGTTTGTGTGCTACTGACATGATAGTTCACGCGCGAATCATTGTTCCTGAGTAGTCTTTAAATCTCTGATGAACTGTAACTTGAGCAAGTCTGCTCATCCGTTCATGATTAAGCTGATCTGATAAACGCAAAATCTTGCGAAATTTTATGTATTCAAAACCTAAAACCTCGAAGAAAGTAATTTTTTTAAAATAAATTTTTTTTTTCGGCATAACACCAGATCTCGACGTTTTATGCATACCTGAGCAAGATCGCGCCAAATGACCTATGGTCGAATATCGACCATTTTTGATTTGGATGACGTATTTGCACACGTATTTGGCTTAGCAAACTGAGCATTTTTCACTGATAGAGATTTTTTACACCCATGAGTTACATTCTAAAAGGGTGTATGCCTTTTGGCATAGGTTTTATTCGAAGCATTGTAGCCCAGAAACCGTTGCTTGTATCGAAAAACTGTCTGATAATGAGTTGTAGGGAATTAAAAATGCACCATAAAAAAATATACACTGTACAAAAATTTTTTTTTGACCAAAAAAAATTAAAAATAAACATTAAATTTCAATTTAAAAAAAAAAGAGTTGAATTTTTTTTTTATTTTTTTGTTAAAGAAACTTGACGTTAATACGAAACTTTAAAAAAAAAAGTTCAGGATGGTCAAAGAATGAATTATATATTTTTAATTAAGCATTTATATGAATGTATGGTTTTTGCTGGAGAACCATGGACAAATTAAGAAAAACGTGTATTTCCTGAATAACCTTTAGAATGTTTACTACCAAGAGCTTTTTGATTCAAAATGACTTTCTGCATCTTTGAAAATCATTAGAATACAAATATTTTGAAAAATGTTTGAATTAGAATTTTCATAAAAAAATTAATCTACCAAAAAAAAAAAATATTTTTCATTTCTCCATCCTGGACTTATTTTTAAAAGTTGCGTATTAACGTCATGTTTCTTTAAAAAAAAATAAAAAAAAAATTCAGCTCTTTTATTTTAAATTGAAATTTTATGTTTATTTTTTTATTTATTTTTGGTCAAAAAATTTTTTTTTGTACAGTGGATATTTTTTTTATGATGCATTTTTGATTCGTTTCAACTTATTCTCAGACAGTTTTTCGATACAAGCAACGGTTTCTGGGCTACAATGCTTCGAATAAAACCTATGCCAAAGGACATACGCCCGTTTAGAATGTAACTCATGAGTTTAAAAAATCTCTCCACCTTTGAAAAATGCTCAGTTTGCTAAGCCAAATACGTGTGCAAAGTTTCATTCAAATCAAAAATGGTCGATTAATTTTTCGTGTATTTCCAGGCGATTTGAATGATTTTGCTTACTATCTAAGACATTTGGCATCAAACAAATAGTTCTATATCGACAATTTCATTCATTATTATTTGTGCATTTTTCATCGATCACAAAGTGAAACTTTGACCGCTTTGAGGCACGTGTTCTTGAGGTCATCGGATCTGCAATTTTGCATGGAGGCTTTTTCCGAGAAGACGAAACTTTTGCAGCGAATTTTGAAAAGTCGACTTTCATTGACATCCTTATGGAATTAATGCAATCGGATTTTGATTTGGTTTCCGATTTCGAGCTCGAAAGGGCTTTAATCACAATTTTCAGTAAGCCATCGAGAACAAGTAGAAGTCGGGTGGCGAATTTCATCATCGATGTAGTTGAAAAATATTCGGATATACGGAAAAAGTATTTTGACAGCATTATATTTACATCGCACATGGTCTCACGCACACCAACGCAAGGCTTCATATTGTAGATCGAAATCGTTTTTTATTCCCCCCATAATACTCCTCATTAGAATACTGTTTCAATGAAACACGATAATTTCCCTACATTGATCATATAAAATAGCTTGATTAGTATATTACCAATTAATATATGGACTCTCAAGCATCGGTAGCATTTTTAATTTCAATGGACGCTGTTAATCGTATAACTTAATGCGATAGTTTATCATGCAAAATTTCAAATAAAAAGAATTACGAACGAAAACAAACAGAATTACAAACAATAGCTTGGAGAAGTAATTTTGCATTAATTATATTTGGGCAACTTGTACACGAAACGAAATACTACAAATAACTTTATCTTTAAATTTAAGGTTAAGCACTTTGACTTTTTCAAAATCGATTTTATTAACTCCCTAGTACAATCTTCGTAGCACGTTTTGTTTGCTTTCCTTTGTAATGAAGAGTTGTATCCCCAACACGGACATCAGAAAGATAGAGCTAATGATAAGAAGTATACATCTTTTTTCAGTTCGCGGCTTATTGTTGGCTCGTTGGCAGTTTGCGCAACCTCTTCGTTGAACAGTAAATTTGCGATAAGCTTATTTCCCTAACAAAGACATCAGAATGTCAGACTTAATTATCGTGAGTAAACTCTCATTTACTACAGCCAAATTTTCAGATAGGCTGTTAGTAGGTAGGGGTAAACAGGGTAAGACCGCCCACCGTAGTTCCACTACCACGTTACATAATAATCGGAAAATTTTGCTTAACGACAAGTTACAACATAATTACAGAACTTTTTGCACCCCTTTCTGTTTTGATAGAGAGCGAACGGTGACAGAAATAATCACAAACAACCTTTTAGTTGGCAACCGGTCAATGCGCTATTGTTTTGCGGCAAAGGAACATAAGGTTTTTCTGTCTAAGAATCTATTGTTTTGTTTGTGAATACAATGTTTAATTGGTTGTCTGAATCTGTCTTCTTTCAGAAATATCGAAAGCGGTTTTCGGTGGAATATGAAATATATAATAATAAATTTTCGAAAAAATCATTCAGACAGGCTTAATGAGTTTTTATTTAAAGCTTTAACCCGTTGTAAGGTAATGGCAACTCTATTGCCACCAAGAAACTATATATTTTCGCTGTCTAAGAATGTTGTTTTTGAATTTGGCTTAAGGTGAAACGCCATCAAATTGTTTTTCTCTTCTTTTTTCTTTCTTTGAAAGTATTGGATTTACATAACACACAAAATGCTCTAATAGTGTGCGTACTTGTTCCGCGAACAATAATATTGAACTATTTTTGTTTACAGGAATGATCAATCCACATATCAGAATAAAGGACACTTCTTACAACTTATGTGCATTTGTTTTGGTGCGGAAAATGGTTAATTCACAACCGTTTAAATGTTATTTTACACGATAACACTCTTTTGGGTTTTTTTTCTGTGAACGATTAATATGTCGTTTAAGTAGCATAAATGTAACTTTCAGTTTATAGAAAATGTAGCGGATCACAACATGACCATAACTTGAAATAAACCAAAAATGAATGAAATTTGATCTGAGATTGTTGACATTAAACAAAGAAATTGTTTGAGAAACTACATAAGTCACATGCGATTTTTATCTTATTATTGATTTCGATATCAGCAATATTAAAAACATTTTGATTCACATTTCGTGCATGCGACCAATTTTTCAAAACTTCATGCAATCATTTTTGTGTAGTTTTGGAGTGTCATGTTGCTAAGCTAATTAGATTTCCTCGGAGGGAAAACGGAACAAATAGGTTCAAAAAACGGGACAAACGAGAAGACTGATTTTTTAGTAATCTAGACATTGCTTTGATGAACCTGGTTCATTCTGTAAAATTTTAAGTGTTTGATGAAATTATGCATGTGATACCTTTCACGATAGAGAATGTCCTTCCCAGTGGCGCGATACTGCCAGAAATACATGAAATATACTCCGTAATATTAACAGATTTAGAAATTTATTTTCCATTTTGGAAAATTTTTATGCAAAGCTTTATTTCGGAGTATCAAAAAACGGTACAAAATGATAAAAAGACGAGACGGGGAAAAATGGTCGAAAATGTTAGTAAGCCTACATGTTGGAGTAATCAATTCACTTGATTATCAGGGAGTTTTCGTTGTAGTTCAGAAAAAGCATTTCATAAATATTTTCATATTTGAAATATTTCAATTTATTGTCAATTTTTTATGGAAACTCCTTCTTGGCAAACTGTTCCTACGAAATAGTTTTCAAAAAATTCTTCAACTTTTCCTTCAATTTTCTGTTTAAAAAACAGGTCATCATATTCCAATTGATGCAGTATATAGTCCATGTGATTGGCCGAGTTGGTAAAATATATAAAGCATTTGTGGATGCCACAAATGTGCATAGCCGTTTGGCACTTAATTTGGGTGCATTTGTCTAAAATTAATTTCCCATCTCTGAAGCTACATCCTAACCCATTTTTTGGTTTGGACGCATACTCGATAATTTTTCCTTCTAAATCCTTTTTTCTAATTATCAGAATTGCTAAGGCATCTTGTGAAATAGCTTAAAATAGAGAGAAAAAAGAAACATGGAATATAATATAGCGTCAGATAATTGCAACACTGCCACAAATCAATAATAATTATATTTATTTTATCATTTTTCTACCATCAGGGACGCAGCACAAGTAATTATCCACAAACATCTTACTACCTCCCATGGCCAGTTTAAATTCAATTCTTTACAAACGAATAACTAAACCAAATATTCATTCCGCGTCGAACACTCGACAGAAACGGACGTGCAAAGTGGTCGTTCTATTACAATCCGGTCCGTGTGTACGAATAGCCAAACAAAAGAGTGTATTATTCGCGCTAAAGGCCAACTAGATTGTGAGTTGTGTCGCTACGTTCTGTACCCGGCTCGCAACTTTGGCTGTATTGGTGCAAAATACCAGCTGCAGTTTTGATCTGTGCACAGTGAATAGATCTTTCTAATTCAAGGCCATCATTTGACAGTCGAGTCGTGTCGCTGTGCTGAGTGATCTCACACCCGGCTCACTGCTGGTGGCTGTATTGGTGCTGCTGTACTGGTGCTGCTGGCTGCTTTGGGTGCAGCTTCGAACGATCGGACAACCACTGCTGGAAGGAAGAAGTAAATAGGTACGTGTTCTTGTCGGCGCTAGTGCGCTAGTGCGCTACATTTATCACGATGGATATAGATCCCTCGCCTCCCGTGCCACCATCCCCGAGCCCCCCTGACCCTGACCCTTCTGTTACCCCCTCCCCTGTTCATTCTCCAGTCCCCCTCGCCCCAGGCTTTACCCGGACGGATCTCAACAGGGCAGCTATACTGTTTATTTTCGTCCAAAGGCAGGAGTGAATTCAAAGCGATTAAACATACTGAAAATTTCTAAAGACCTGACGAAGGGGTACAAGGCCGTGACCGAAATTTCCAAGGTGCGACCTAACAAGCTCCGTGTCGTGGTCAATGATCTGACACAGGCCAATGCTATCGCTTGCTCTGAGCTCTTCACACGCGTTTACATACCCGCACGAGACGTGGAGATCGACGGTGTCATAACCGATTCGAGTCTGTCTGTCGAGTGTATCCTAAAAAGCGCAACCGGTTGCTTCAAAAATACCGAAACACAGGCGAAGATTTTGGATTGTAAGCAATTGCGGTCCATGTCTCTCGTCGGCCGTAAAAAAGTTTACACTCCGTCAGACTCGTTTCGCGTTACGTTTGCCGGATCTGCACTCCCTAGCCACGTCTCGATCGACCGGGTTCGTCTGCCTGTGCGATTGTATGTACCCCGTGTTATGAATTGCACCAATTGCAAGCAGTTAGGCCACACAGCCGCCTACTGCTGCAATGAGCCACGATGTAGCAAGTGTGGGGAGACTCATGCGGAAGATTCTTGCAGTGTTAATGCTGAAAAATGTATTCACTGTGGGGAAAACCAGCATGAGCTCTCCACATGCCCGGTGTACATGCAGCGCAGAGATAAAATCAAGCGGTCACTTAAGGAGCGTTCAAAGCGTTCTTATGCTGAGATGCTGAAGAAGACCGTAACCACTTCTACTATAACATCGAACCCCTTTGATCTGTTGTCCTCTGATGAAACCGATTCTGACGATTCATCAGCGGGAACATCTTATGCCAATCCTGGGGAGTCTAGGAAGAGGAAAAATGTTTCTTCTCCTAAACTTCCCCGTAAAGGTCCTAGAATTTCCCAAAGTGTAATGAAAAGTACGAACAAACCAAACAGTGCTGCGGAAAAACCGAAGCAATCTCCTCCTGGGCTTGCAAATTTAAAGTCCCAGAAGGAGTTCCCAGCACTGCCAGGAACATCTAAAACCCCAGTTGTTCCTTTTGCACATCCAGTTGATGAAACAAACTCTGGATTAGTGAAATTTTCTGACATTGTGGACTGGATTTTTGAAAATTTCAATGTACCCGATCCAATTAAAATTTTTCTTACAGCATTCCTCCCAACAGTTAGATCATTTTTGAAGCAGTTGACTGCCCAATGGCCCCTCCTTGCAGCGATTGTATCCTTCGATGCCTAATTCAACTGCGTATATGAAGGATTCTATCTCTGTCTTACAGTGGAATTGTAGAAGTATTTTACCAAAAATTGATCCGTTTAAAGTTTTAATAAATAAAAACAAATGCGATGCATTTTCCTTTTGTGAAACTAGGCTTACTTCAAATATTGATCTCAACTTCCATGATTTTAATATTATTCGCCTTGATCGAGACACCCCATATGGAGGAGTACTTTTAGGGATTAAAAAGTGCTATTCTTTCTATCGTATTAACCTCCCCTCGATTCCAGGCATCGAAGTTGTCGCATGTCAAATGACAATACAAGGTAAAGAGCTTTGTATTGCCTCAATATATATTCCTCCCAGAGCACAGGTTGGGCAACGGCTGCTCTTTGATTTAATAGAACTTCTTCCCTCGCCACGTTTGATTTTGGGAGACTTCAACTCTCATGGTGTGGCTTGGGGTTCCCCTTACAATGATAACCGCTTCTCTTTAATCTATAATCTTTGCGATGACTTCGACATGACTATTTTAAACAACGGTGAAATGACACGTATCCCGAAACCTCCAGCGCGCCCAAGCGCTTTGGATCTATCCTTATGTTCGACGTCGCTACGGTTGGATTGCACATGGAAGGTAATCCTCGATCCTCACGGTAACGACCATCTGCCTATTCTTATTTCAATTACAAACGGGTCAACTCGTATGCGACCAATTGACATTCCGTATGACCTCACACGGAATGTCGATTGGAAGTTATACGAGGAAATGATTTCAAAAGCGGTCGAGTCGATTCAACATCACCCACCACTTGAAGAATACAACCTTCTCGCGGGCTTAATCCTCGACGCCACGTTGCAAGCCCAAAGAAGAAATATCCCGGCGTAACGATCAAAGAACGGCCTCCCACTCCGTGGTGGGACCAAGAGTGCTCCGATGTCTACACGCAAAGATCCGACGCATTTTTGGCCTTCCAGAAGGGAGGTATACCCGACGACTATATACGGTATTCGGAGCTTAATACCAAGCTTAAAAGCCTGGCTAAAGCAAAGAAACGCGGATATTGGCGTCGGTTCGTGAACGAGACGTCGAGGGAGACATCGATGAGCACTCTTTGGAACACAGCCCGAAGAGTGCGGAATCGCGTAACGGTCAACGAAAGCGAGGAGTCTTCAAGTCGGTGGATATTTGATTTTGCCAGGAAAGTATGTCCGGACTCTGTTCCTGCCCAAAACTTTGTTCGCGATACGTCTCCGGGTCACGACGCGATAGAATCACCTTTTACGATGGCAGAATTTTCAGTTGCCCTCCTGTCCTGTAACAATAACGCGCCTGGGTTAGATAGAATCAAATTCAACTTGTTGAAGAATCTACCCGGCAATGCCAAGAGGCGCTTGTTGAACTTGTTCAATAAGTTCCTGGAGCAAAACATTGTACCGCAGGATTGGAGGCAAGTAAAGGTGATCGCCATCCAAAAACCAGGGAAACCAGCTTCTGATCACAACTCTTAGAGGCCGATTGCAATGCTATCCTGTATCCGGAAATTGATGGAAAAAATGATACTCCGTCGTTTAGACCATTGGGTCGAATCAAATGGCCTACTATCGGATACTCAATTTGGCTTCCGCCGTGCCAAAGGGACGAATGATTGTCTTGCGCTGCTTTCAACAGATATTCAGCTGGCGTATGCTCGCAAAGAACAAAGGGCGTCTGCGTTCTTGGACATTAAGGGGGCTTTTGATTCCGTTTCTATTGACATTCTTTCGGGTAAACTTCACCGACAAGGATTTTCTCCAATTTTGAACAATTTTTTGCACAATTTGTTGTCCGAAAAGCACATGCATTTTACGCACGGCGATTTGGCAACTTTTCGCATTAGCTACATGGGTCTTCCCCAGGGCTCATGTTTAAGCCCTCTTCTTTACAACTTTTATGTAAATGACATCGACGAATGTCTGGCAAATTCATGCACGATAAGACAACTTGCAGACGACAGTGTAATCTCTATTACAGGAGCCAAAGCTGTCGATTTGCAAGGAACCAAGATACCTTGGACAATTTGTCTGCTTGGGCTTTACAGCTAGGTAGCGAATTCTCTCCGGAGAAGACTGAGATAGTAGTTTTTTCTAGGAAGCATGAACCTGCTCAGCTTCAAACACAATTAATGGGTAAAACGATTTCTCAGGTTTTGGTACACAAATATCTTGGTATCTGGTTCGACTCTAAAGGCACCTGGGGTTGCCACGTGAGGTATCTGATGAAAATACTACAAGGTATACAGCCCTAGGGGTTGTATGAAATGGTGACGTAGGACTAAATATATAATATATGCTAAACTAAATATTATTATATGCTGCGCTAAACTGTTCATAGGTAACACTACCGTTTATTTTTGATAGTCGTTATTTTAAAACTAACGATGCATGAATACATGAAAATTTAACACTAGTAGTAGTTGCGAAAATTCTCATAACTCTTATCTTCAAGCATCTATAGTTCTGAAAAGAACCGATTCCATAATATTCAGTTAGAAATTCGTGCTACAGAACGCTGATAATCGCACCATGAATATTTTGTTGGCCGCGCATAAAATTTGCTCTCCGCTGTGCCCTCCAGTAGCTGTGCTAGCAAAATATCCTGCATCGAACGATGGTAAGTGTTGCTGCCGTATGCAAAATAAAGGTGTAACATAGTTCCGCAGTGCCTGGAAGTTGACTCGTATGCAGCTCTCGTTTCTCAATGTCGCGTATCTTTAACAGCTGCACTGCTCTCGCTTATGTGTAACAAACTAAACTGAAGCTGAATTTTCTACACGCAGTCTTTTGTATCGAGTTCAGCGTAGATTTTTACCATTAAGGCGTGGCCACGTAGCTTATAGAAAAAAAAAGAAACAAACCAACACATCTTCAATACTACTGAGTGATTTTCATAAGCATCAAAAGAAAGTTTTTGCTTTCCCGATGCGAAAATCACTCTGGTTCTTAGATAAACTAATTTTCGTTGCTGATATTTGACTGATAACGGTGTTCGAGTGAACACAATCAAACAATTAAACCGGAAAATCACTCAATTTAGCAGTGAAAATTCTTGAAATGAGGGTTATATCTTGTGACAAACTATTCATAGGTAACACTACCGTTTATCTTTGGTGCGTCCTGGTCGTTATTGTAAAAATGATCATTTAGAAATAGATGGACATTTCACACTAGTAGTAGTTGTGAAAATTCTCATAACTATTATCTTCATTATCTAATAGTTCTGAATAGAACCGATTTCATAATCTTCAGCTCGAAATGTAGCTACAGAATGCTGATGATCACACCACCACCGGTAGCATCGATTATTTTGTTGGCCGCGTATAAAATTTGCTCTCCGCTGTACCCTCCAGCAACTGTGCCAGCAAAATATCCTGCAGCGTACGATGGTTATTGTTGCTGCCGTGTGCTGAATACAGGTAACATGCTCCGCGGTGCCTGGAAGTTGACTCGTATGCAGCTCTCGTTTCTCAATGTCGCAAAGCTTTAACAGCTGCACCGCACTCGCTATTGTGGAACAAACTAAACTGAAGCTGAATTTTCCACACGCAGTTTTTTGTATCGAGTTCAGCGTAGATTTTACCATTAAGGCGTGGCTACGTAGCTTATACAAAGAAAGAGAAACAAACCAATACATCTTCAATACTACTGAGTGATTTTCATAAGCATCAAAAGAAAGTTTTTGCTTTCCCGATGCGAAAATCACTTTGGTTCTTAGATTAACTAATTTTCGTTGCTGATATTTGACTGATAACGGTGTTCGAGTGGACACAAACAAACAATTAAACCGGAAAATCACTCAATTTAGCAGTGAAAATTCTTGAAATGAGGGTTATGTCTTGTTGTGATAAACTATTCATAGGCAACACTACCGTTTATCTTTGGTGCGCCCTGGTCGTTATTGTAAAAATGATTATTGAGAAATAGATGGACATTTCACACTAGGAGTAGTTGTGAAAATTCTCGTAACTCTATCTTCAAGCATTTATAGTTCTAAAAAGAACCGATTCGATAATCTTCAGCTCGAAATGTATGCTGATAATCACACCACCACCGGTAGCATCGATTATTTTGTTGGCCGCGTATAAAATTTGCTCTCCGCTGTGCCCTCCAGCAGCTGTGCCAGCAAAATATCCTGCAGCGTACGATGGTAACTGTTGCTGCCGTGTGCAGAATACAGGTAACATGCTCCGCGGTGCCTGGAAGTTGAATCGTATGCAGCTCTCGTTTCTCAATGTCGCAAAGCTTAACAGCTGCACTAAACTCGCTATTGTGGAACAAACTAAACTGAAGCTGAATTTTCCACACGCAGTCTTTTGTATCGAGTTCAGCGTAGATTTTTACCATTAAGGCGTGGCCTCGCAGCTTAGACAAAGACAAACAAACCAAAACACTTTGTTGAGTCAAAATATGTAGGCAGTGGAATTTATTTCGTCCATGTTATTGTTATCTGTGCTTGGGAAGCAAGCCAAGAACAAGGGAAATGTATGGGAAAGCTTGACCTTGGAACTTTTCACCTTTTTCCACCATTAAGCAGTAAAGCAACAATGTTGAACATAATATCAAAAATTGTTACACATTTTATCTATCCACCGACATATAAATGACTAAGATGCATTAAGTCGTTCGCTTGCTATAACCGTTTGAAATCTGACGCAACATTTGCTAGTTTCATTTTCATTTTCAGGTGTAATCTAGTATAGAAAACAAAGACGTAGTCCTACGTCAAAATGTCAACAAAGAGTGAATTTTCTTCGTACAATAACCGGACAATGGTGGGGAGCCCACCCAGGAGACCTTATAAGGCTTTACCAAACAACGATACTGTCTGTTATTGAGTACGGGTGTTTCTGCTTCCGCTCCGCAGCAAACACACATTTGATCAAACTGGAGCGAATACAATATCGTTGTTTGCGTATCACCTTGGGTTGCATGCAATCGACCCATACGATGAGTTTGGAGATCTTAGCTGGAGTACTACCATTGAAAACCCGCTTCTGGAGCATGTCTTCTCGTATTCTAATCAAATGTGAGGTCTTGAACCGTCCCGTGATTGAAAATTTTGAAAGGTTAATCGAACTTAATTCTCAAACCCGTTTTATGACATTGTATTTCAATCACATGTCCCAAAATATTAACCCTTCTTCGAATATTCCAAATCGTGTCGACTTATCAAATACTTCTGATTCTACTGTGTTTTTCGATACATCCATGATAGAAGAAACTCGTGGAATCCCGGATCATTTACGCGTGCAGCAGATCCCTAAAATTTTTTCCAATAAATATCGAAACATCAACTGCGACAATATGTACTACACTGACGGATCACTTCTTGATGGGTCCACTGGCTTCGGTATCTTCAATTAGATTACCTTAACGTGGGTCCCTTCTCACTGCTCGATACCGGGTAATGAGAAAGCGGACTCTTTGGCTGAGGTGGGCGCAACAAACGGTGATATTTATGAAAGACCAATTGCCTTTAATGAATTTTTCGCATTTGTACGTCAGAATACGATCATCAGTTGGCGAAATTCTTGGACCAAGGGGGAACTGGGAAGGTGGTTACATTCCATAATCCCCAAGGTGTCGATGAACCCGTGGTTCAAGGGGTTGGATGTAGGTCGGGATTTCATTTGCGTGATGTCCCGGCTTATGTCCAATCACTATAGATTTGACGCGCATCTCCGTCGTGTTGGGCTCGGGGAAAGTGGTATCTGTGCCTGTGGTGAAGGTTATCACGACATAGAGCACGTTGTTTGGTCATGCCCTGTACACCGTGACGCCAGGTCTAGATTAATAGCTTCCCTGCAGGCCGAAGGTAGGCAGCCGGCTGTTCCTGTTCGTGATGTCTTGGCGAGCCGTGACCTATCCTACATGTCCCTTATATGCGTTTTCCTGAAATCCATCCACGCCCCAGTTTAGTCCTATCCCCTTCCGCCTACATCCAACCAAACAACAAGAACACGTTAAGACCCCGGATCCGGAAACAGCAATCAGACCCGCACGATACTCTCAAGGCCCGATGGAAACAACCCAATATGCCAGTCCGTAATATCTTGGCCCAGCAGCGGAACAAATTTAATATGCTGCTTACCTATGGCAATGAAAACCATCAAACAGCAAACCTGAGCTTTTAATGCAAAATATTCTAGCTTTAAGTTAGATTTAGTTTCAGCTCGTAGTCGGCAGCGAGGATAAAAAATTTGCTTTTAGTTATTAAGATACTTTAGAAAGTAAGCTACCAGATATAATTGGCGCCGTTAAACATTGAATTGTATTTGTGCCGTGTCAAATAAACTATAGATGAAGAAGAAAAAAAAAATAAACCAAATATTGTCCTGTTGTTCTTTAACATATTCCATGTGTACGATGTTTGGAGAATTATGTCGCATTTCTTCTGCCTTGTTGTTTGTCTTGCACTAATAACTTCTGGAATCGATTTACTAAGGATTCGCCCTTTGGCGATTCCCTCCATTTGAGTAATCCTTAGATCAGTTGTAAGCAGCTCTCTTGTATTTTCCAAAATCTGAATTTTAAAAATTGCAAATGAAGCAAACATTTCAGTAGATTTAAAATAAATATTTTCATAAAAAAAGTTAAAAATATATACCAAACCAATAACAAACTTAGCATACCTATAACAAACTTAGCATATGTAACAAATTGCATTAAAAACATAAGAAGAAACAAACAGAAAGAAACCGAAATTATAAACGTTTTAATATGTTTCTGTCAAAAAAACGGAAAATCACAAAAACAATAGGAATAGTTACAAAAACAAAAATATAAAGCCAGAACAGAACTGAGTTTAACATTAAAAATAAACAGGTTAAGAACATAACTTACGATGTATTTTTGTTTGACAGTCTCGAGATCTTCTTGACAAACTGCCTGCTCTGCAGCTTCCACTGCTACTTCGCCATAATCAACTTCCACATCTTTGGTGGTACTTGGTAAATGTCGTTTGAAACCTGGACTTTTCTGAGCTTTTCTCAGCTTAGCGTGGGACTTGCTTCGCTCATCAATCATCTTTCGCATCCAATGTCCTGGACCCTCAACAGTGAACTGCTTCATATGTGTGTCAATGTAATGTCAATCATACCCTTCATTATGTTGAAGCACAGAAATAAAAACCCGACGTTGATACGATCCGCGACTCATTGTGTCAATTCTTTTTCCTAAATTATATTTGCACAGCCTTCCAAAAGGATCCTCGGCCCTGAACATAACATAGAAAAATTGGAACATTAGTCTCCTAACATAAAACAAATGAAAAATTAGTTTGCAGCGATTCAGGGGTAAAAATATGATTTATTGAACATACTTCAATGTTGCTGAACATAGCAGATATCGGTCTTTGCAAAAAATATTCTAATTAGACCAGTTTTTCATTTTTCAGACAACAGTTCCTACAGAAAAAAAGTATTATGAACAATTTTCCGGAGTCAATATGGTGATCTAGTTACAGCAATATCTGAAATATTGAAAAGCTTGAAAAAAATATCCTATTTACGTGCAAAAACAATAATTTATATTTCTGAAACACTCTACTTACAAATCACTTGTCCTGTTTTCACATAGAAATTCAGCTTTTGCAGTTACAGACTCCACTGCGTTTATAATTTTATACCATATCTCAAGTTTCTGTAGTTCAGGTAAAATCGAAGGTTGTTTGTCGTCAGATTTAGGATTTTCTTGTTTGTAAGTACAAAAGTATTCTCGACATTCATCATGGACACCAAACACATGAGACGGTACATTGCGGATATCAAAACGGAGTTATTCAACTTTCATTCATTTGTTTTCTCAGCACAATGTTTAATTGAACTTCGAATACCCCGTGTTATGCGATTTATACCCATCGATACCTCCTCGGTTAGAGCTTTTGGACATTTTATTTAAAAATATGGATAAAACCGAAAAAGAAGTTTATTGTATAAATACAATAATTAAATCTATCTGAAGTCTGATTCAGTGGTTGGTTTCCACTTACCTCTCAACATTTTTCCCAAATTCTTCATCACATGGTTGCAGCAAAGTTGCTGTTTTGTGACCATACGCACACTTATTTTTGAGTTTGGAAACCGTAGTGGAGTCGCCATCCGTAACAATTGATGTAATCTTTACACCAGTTTCATACAATTTTTGGAATCCTTCAATAAAGATGGCTGGCTCCATTGCACCTGAAGCACCTTTTAAAATTTTTGTAACATTTGTGTGCCTTAATGGGTTTGTACTCTTTGGCTCGTTGAGCATTTATGCTACATGCACAGCACCGTTTGTTTTTGCAATCAACATAAAGGACTTTTTTAGTTTCCAATCCAATTATTACCGCGCACTCGGAATCGGAACTATACCTGTGCCCATTACTGCGCATACACCATGATCCATCAAATGTACCACACAAATTTATGGTTGTAGTTGAGTTCTCTTGGTCATCTAGCTCATCACATTTTTTCATCCGAAATCGCCTTGTTTAACGATTCTTGAAGAGCAGTTTGAATCTCGTAGTTCATAGCTTCTTCATCCTTGAAAACAGTTTTTCTGTTCATGAACGGAATGTTCAAAAATCCGAAAAATTCTTGGAGTGTCGAAAATGACGTACCACAACACAGCATAGCCCAGGATACAGTACGTCGAAGCCTCAAGCCATCGGAAGGTTCTTCAGATAGACCTTTCAAAACTTTGCCGCGAACATTGCATTTCATAAAAATCGTCGAAACCATCGACACATAGTTTTCCTGAATGGGGCAAAGGATTCCACAACATTTTCTCGAGTGGACAGCCTGAGCAACTACCAACCATTTCACAAAATAATCGTAGTCGATTATGCGTCGCCCTGTTAGTTTTGTCCAATGAGGAATGTTTACTGTGGCATATTCAAAAGAATTTTGTATGCGAAATCTGTAATTAAATAAAATTCGTATAAGCAAAATCGCGCCAGACGAACACACAAAAATTTATTCGATCATTTTTGGTTCAAATAAAATTTTGTTTTTAAGGTTATATTTTTACAAGGAAATATTGATTCTCTACAACTTATTTACGGACATTTTTTCTACATAATCAACGGTTTCTGTGCTACAATGCTTTGAATAAAACCTATGCCAAAATGCACACGTCATTTCAGAAAATTACTCTCGAGTCTAAAAAATTTCTCCATCTGTGAAAACCACTCGGTTTGCTAAGCCAAATATGTGTGCAAAGTTTCTTCAAAAAAAAAAAAAAAAAAAAAAAAAAAACGGTCGATATTCGACCATAGGTCATTTGGTACGATCTTGCTCATATGATTTAAAGGTCAGAAACTGAATTAACATGCAACAAAGCATGTTGATTAGTGCTTAACATTAATTGAAATTTGTGTCAATTTGGTATCAACAAATAAATATTTTCAGTCTTATTCAATTATGTAGAAACCTAGAGAGAAATAAAACAATAACTAACCTCTTGTAATTATAATCGGGATATCGCCTACTAGAGGAGTTCCAAACTGAGCATGATGAGTGCGTGTTATCGAGTTTGGAGTATGTTCCATTTCCTGTTCCGTTGAACCATTGAACTATTTTTTCATGTTTGAGCCATTTTTCAAATATTGAATCCAATCTTGGCAGGCTTCAAAAACATTCCTGTGTTGTTGAATTGCTAAGTTCATCCATAGAAGTGTAATCAACTTTCGTGGCTGGTGCAGCATCGATTTTCTGCATCACATTTAATGAAGGCTGACTGGTCAAATCACACCATGCAAATTGTTCTGCTGCATGGTGCGGGAGAACCTGACTGATTATTACACATGAATCGTTTTGTTGAATTTGTACATGATCGATCTGCTGCACCGGTCGATTCGGTGTTGAAATACACCAAGTTAATTGATCGGCCTCAACAGGCCTAATCGACTCGCTTGAATCGTTTCGTTCGATTCCTTCAGGGCCGGTTTGCTGCAACGGTTGACTAGGCTGGCTGATAAACCCAAAACAAGTGAGCTCTTGTGACAATCTTCGTTTTTTTGAACAGTTTACAGTAAACGATTGCTGCGTTTCCACGGACGTCGAATGCGGTGGCTGGGGACTTACGGTGGGCAGCTGGTTTTCTTAAATTTCAGCATAATATTATGATATGATGTTGTTATATATGATATTTCATTCAAAGTTCTTACCTGATCGATTTGGTCTACATATACACTAAAGTCGCTTTTTACGCGGGGGATACATGCCGCGTAAAAAAACGTGTAAAAAAACCCGCGTTAATTCCGGAATCCGCGTAAATAAAAACGCGTAAATTCCGGAATCCGCGTAAAAAAAACATCGTTAATTTAGCATTCCGAGTAAAGGGAAACCGAAATCCGGGCAAAAAAAATACCGCGTAAATTCCGGAATCCACGTAAAAAAACCGCGTAAATTTGGAATCCGCGTAAAAAAACGCGTAAATTCCGGAATTTGCGCGAAAAGCCGCGTAAAAAATAACCGCGTAATAAGCGACCTTAGTGTATTCCAATGTCGCCTTTACGGGTAGCAAAAAGTCCAAGCTAGAGGATCGTCTCCATCTGAGTCTTCATTGATTTCTGTTTTATTTCGTTTATGCCATTTCGAGCGCAGCACGTCTGGCTTTGCTAGGAATTGGAAATAGCCAGTATTACTCGAGTAAGCACCGTGAAAGACTTGGGTATTCTCCTGAACTACAAACTGTGTTTCGCTCAGCATGTTGCAGTTACTACTGCTAAAGCATATGCTGTGTTAGGTTTCATCAAAAGGAACACGCAGCAGTTTGATGATATTTATTGTCTGAAGTCCCTCTACTGTGCGCTAGTCCGCAGTATACTCGAGTACGGTGTACTTGTTTGGTCACCTTATTACGCTGTTCAGATCAACAGGATCGAACGAATCCAGCGTCAGTTTGTACGGTACGCACTGAGAATGTTGCCTTGGGAGGATCCAATACGTCTACCGCCCTATGAACACCGATGTGCCCTCATACAGCTGCCCACTCTGGCGAATAGGAGAAGTTTGCTGCAACGTTTATTTATTTTCGATCTTCTGGGAAACAATATTGACAGCACAGAGCTACTAGAACGAGTTCATCTCAACGTACCATCTAGAATTACTAGACGATCGGATTTTTTGAGACTACCTATGCATCGCACTTTATTTGGCCAAAACGATCCAATTGAACTATGTTGTCGTGCATTTAACGTTGTGTCTGAATTTTATGACTTTGGTATAACCAGGACCGCTTTTAAATCTAGAATAAGTTAATATTAAGAACTGTCTGTACGATTTTATCGAAGACCAGTAAATAAATAATTAAAATAATTAAAGTACAATATAATACCCTTATTTTGACTACTCAACATATTTCTTAAGTCAAACCAACTATGAAATAGAGATAATTCATTAGTTGCGGATTTCAAATAAACCAAGCTTGAACTGTTTGCCAGTAGGAAGCAATTTGGGAAAGTGGACCAACTTATACCTACTAATTTTAAAATGATGTGACGATATTTCGATTACGTTACGTGGTCTCATATCGGCGATTTAAAAGACTTATTCTCTACAACTATTTATGAGATAATCCGACGCTTAAGAAGTCGTTCGTGGCGTAGCCCTAACGACCTGTCACCTTACGAGCATCGATGTAGGGCACAAAAATGAGCAATTCCACAAAAAACAGGTACCATAGAACGGGGTGAAATCGATCAATTTTATTATTATATGAATTAACTAGCTTCATGCACATTTTTCCCGAAATAGTATAATTTTAGAACAAGTACTGGTATGTGCTCCACCTCTATGGCTATTTGTGGAATTTCTATCGTCTACTTCATGAAATAAATTCGATAATTCTACAAGGTACTATGAGGTAAACTGGGATGAAATTGATCACCATTGAAATCCACACATTCTTTTGGCAATGTGCTTTTTTTTCGATATGCTAAAGATAAATGATGATTTCTGTACTGAAAAATATCATTTACGGCTAGTTTGGAAACGAAAAAACGATATTTCAGGTTAAAATTTGTTTATTTTGGTTCACGAGCTGCTTGTTGCTAAATTTGCTCGTATTTGATCGTCGTTAGACCGATTTCAATTCAGTTTGTTGCAAAAGCTCAAAAACTAGCTCTGAAATTAAAATATTTGTAGTTTCCTGCGAATTTATCAGTATTTCTTTAATAGTATAGAATGATCATTGTTGAAAATTACATTTTTTGAGCTTTTATCAAACTTTACTCACTTCTCCAGATTTAACGTAATTAACCCCCAACTATGATTACTTTAAGTAAATTCAATATTTTTTTTGTTATTTGGAAACTCGTTTGATCAAGTTTGATTGAGTTTTGACTGAGTTAGAAGAATTTTTAAAAAATATGTAAAATTGCACCGGGCATGAAAGGGTTAACTTTAACAGGTATGTGAATCATGCACAAGTTGCGTTTAAGGACACTTTAACATTGCCTAGTGTTGTAAAAGCAATATCTTGTGACTAGTTATTTTTATCACGAATTTTCAGGTGATCAATTTCACCCCATTCCACGGTAATCCTTTCATTCGACCATTTTTAATTTGGTTTGCATTTTAATTAAACAAACCGTTTTGACTCTAAAAATATTTGTTATCATCAATACATTTTCTACATAACATTTTTACATTTTTTCTCAAAAACGAGTTGTGATTCAAGAAAAACCAATAGCAAAACTGGCATCTTTCGATTCGAAAAAACCCAATAGCAAAAAATGGCATCTTTCGCCCAAAGAAACATTTACGCAAAGTTTTAGCCGAAACAAAAATATTACAATTGAAAAAAAAACTAAAACCGGGACATTTTTTTGAAATGATTCTAAATAGAGATTCTTTGGAATTTCATCTTGTATTTAACCTGTATTTAGTGCTAAAATACTGATAGAAATTGATAGTTTCAGTTTGCTGAAGCGCATGAGAATTAATGTCCTAGAACAAGTAGTGCGTCGACGGCAACTTATTCTGCCAGAACCGAGGAACAGCGTATATGTAAACAACGATTCACTGTACATCATTGGCAGACGATTTAAAAAAAGCTTTCACATCTTTGACTTTAATATATCTTTTACGCACTAAATTTTTAATTTTAACCTAGACTTGATAATATTTTAAATTTTAATTAAACATAATCATTATAATCAAACAATCAACAACTGAAATTTCTTATAGCATGTTTAAAAATTGATATTGAATTAAAAATTCATTTCAGGTTTACGCAGGATAAAACCCAACCAAGTTGGTCACCCACCGTGGACTTCAAGTGGTAGCATTTCAATATCACATTCATTTTTATTCAATTTATTTACATGGTTTATACTTTAAGACGGCCGAGAAGCACCGGAATTTTTGAAAATATTGAATGAACTAATCGAAGAACAAGCTCGCCGTCGTTTTCTAGAACACCTACAGCGTTTCCAATTGAACAGTAACATTTTACAAAGGCCCGAGCTAGACGATTTTGCTAGACCAGTATTTACGTATCAATTACCACTGAGGAATGATGTGGATATTAAAAAACCTATTGAATTTGCTGTAGATCCAATCAATGTTTATTCATGAGTAGATGAATTGAATAAATCTCAGTGTCAGCACATTTGTTCTCTGATGCAACTCAGTAACCTATGTTCATTGCGACGATGCATGAATATCGTTTTTCATATTCAATGACAGAACAGTGGAATGAATATCAAAGGCCTCATATTGATATTCAAAGAAGCTTCGGTGATTATCAATCCAAGTAGTGCAAATCTGTTCAGACGCTGTACACTGCCCAGTACAGTATAAAAGGTCGAATAAGGTTAATTTTGATTTTCACTATTCTGAAATGATTCTCATTTTTGACGATCAAAATATCAACACGAGTGTTGAAGTTTATCTTGTCGGTGTTCATCGGTTGTTTGGTATGAATATCAACGGTCGCATGGGGAGTATGATTATCAATATGAGGACGGCTGAAAATCGCTGCTTTTGAATATCATGTCAGTGAATATTCTCAGCACTGATCCAAACGCACTAGAATCATTACAATGCAGTACAATACCTTTCAGTAAATTTTCACGAATGCGGTGACAGAAAAAGTAAATGTAAACAAAGTGCATAGCAGTGTTGCCATTACTCTGGTGTGTTTTTCTGATTGCATCATTCGTGTATATTTTCACAAACCAAAATTATGCCGATGTTTACGAAATCGTTGAAAAAATGTTTGAATAATTTTTAAAAATATTTCCAGTATCGTTCTATGTGAAAAAGCTTATGAAAAAAATTATTTTAATAATTTACATCTTAACATTTATTTTTTTTATTTAGGTTTAAGTTGGTTTATTTGACACGGCACGATACATCTTATGCTTTACTGAGCCAGATACAATTCTTATTATGTCTAAGTTAGCAGGAGAAAGAGGGAGGCCATTTTTTATTTCTCGCGGCCGACTACGAGCAGTTGTCCCACCACTTGTTGGGAGGACGCTGTCTAATCGTTTCCCCGGGTATCGGTTTCGTCTGAGCTTGAGTCACGGCGTCGATGATCAAGCCAGAAAGGAACGCGTATTCTTCCTCCGGAGGAAGTTCCTCGTGAGACTCGATGGATTCCATTATGATCGTCTCATATGACTTCCAATCAATATTACGAGTAAGGTCGTATGAAATATTGATTGGGTTCGGAGGAGTTGAACCATTAGCAATTGAGATAACGATTGGAAGATGATCACTACCGTGGGAATCATTGATTACTTTCCACTGGCAATCTAACGCTAGTGATGTCGAGAAAAGGGATAGGTCAAGCACGCTTTCACGAGCTGGAGGATTAGGTACACGTGTCGCTTCTCCAGTATTTGAAAGTGTCATATTGAAGTCGTCGATCAAGTTACAGATTAAAGAAAGTCGGATGTCGTCGTAATGCGACCCCCATTACAAACAGTGGGAATTAAAATCTCCCAATATCAAAAAAGGTGCGGGAAGCAATTCTGCTATATCAGAAAGTTGCCTCTGTTCAATCCGCACGGATGGATGAATATAAATCGAAGCAAGGCAAAGGTCTTTTCCATTCATATTCGTTTGAATGGCAACGACTTCAATATTCGAGAGCGAGGGGAGGTCGATTCTGAAAAAGGAATAGCACTTTGTGATCCTTAAAAGTACCCCTCCACCGTGTAAGTTTCGGTTTCGACGAATTATGTTAAATTATGAGAAAATAGATCGAATTTGGGGATGATACTTCTGCAATTCCACTGTAATACAGTGATAAAATTCCTAACCTCTTTCGCCGTATTAGTCATCGAAAGATATGATAGCTGAAATGAGGGGCCAAGTTGCTGCTAGTTGCTTCAAAAAGGTTTTCACTGTAGGGAGAAGGGCAAGAAGAATGTTTTTAAGGGGATCTGTTATGTTGTATGTTTTGAATATCCAGTCCACAATATCAGAGAAATTTATGAACCCTGTTTCTTTTTTATCCTCTGATCGAAAAATGGGTGCACGAGGGGTTTTTGGTGCCCCGGGAAGCGGTGGATCGGCATTTTTTCACCGCTTCCTTTTTGTTTTGGCTTATTGGTCATTCCGCTAGGGGTTATCTTGCGACCTTTGCGAGAAACATTAGGAGAGTTAACAATTGTCCTCTTCCTTGATCCTTCTGGCATGGCATAGGAACACCCTTCGACGGGATCGTCAGATGTACCCTCATCGGTTGGCAAAAAGGAAAAGATGTTTCCTGTCGAGGGTGGCTCAGCCCTTTTAGGCATTTCTGCAAAAGAGCGCTTTGATCGTTCCTTGAGGGAACGCTTAATTTTCTCCTCGCGCTGTTTGTACGCGGGACAGGCCGAAAGGTCATGACGGGGACCAACGCAATAAAGGCACTTTTCAGTGTCCTCACTGCAAGCGGTCTCAACGTGATTCCCTCCGCATTTGCTGCAGCGTGCCTTGTTGCAGCAGTAGGTGACTGTATGACCCAACTGCTTGCAGTTTTGGCAGTGCATGACCCGCGGCACAAACAGGCGTACAGGTAGAACCCTGTCCAAACGGATGTAGTTCGGCAGTGCGGATCCGGCAAATGTCACTCGAAAGGACTCCGAAGGAAAAAATTTCTGCTTCCCTTCTTCGATTGATACTGAATGCAATTGCTTGCAATCCAGCACCTTTACACTTTGCATCAGGGGGTTCTTGAAACAGCCCACCCCGTAACGCAAAATGTCTTCAACAGTGAGATTCCCTTCGGTGACCACACCGTCGATTTCTACATCCTTGGCAGGGATGTACACGCGATACTCTCTTGTGAAGAGCTCGTGGTAAGCAATTGCGTTTGCTTGCTTCAAGCTGTTCACGACAACTTGCAGTTTGTTCGGTCTCACTTTCGTAATTTCAGTGACGTCCGAAAAATTTTTTGCCAGGTCCTTGCCGATTTGAAAAATATTCAATGCCTTTTTAATTGGCCTGAAGAAGACTACGAAAGGACCGCCAGCGGTATCTGGGTGAGCTTTTGCCCGTACCGGGGCCTTCGGTACTGGGCTAGGTACAGGGGAAGGTACATGGGAAGGCAGGGGGGAACTGCAGGGGGAGATTTCAACCTCTTCCTCATTTGTTTCCACATCCAGGAATAGTTCCATCTGGATGTTGTCCATTTTTGCGGGAGCGTTCTGCTCTACCGCACGCAAACTATAAATATGCGTATATAGGGGGGGAGGGGGGTCAAATAATTTTTGTAAAATGTGAAAACAATTTTCCAAAATAAGATGTGTTAAATAGAAAAAAAGACTATTGTATTGAGAAAAAAAATATATATATATAAAAAATAATAATAAAAACAAATGTGAATACTTCACCAGACTATTCCAATTTCGACCTACGCGCCTCACTGGCTGATAGTTGGGTTGATCCAGTAGGTGGCAGGAATCACAATCAGTCTCCTTCAGCTGAGCCAGCACTAGGGACTAACCAGCGGTTGGTGGTGCGGGAAGTTTCTTTCGGCAGCTGAACGGTTGATATAGTACTGCACTGGTAGCACAAACGACATGTGACCGTCTACACACAATGCACAGTTACCACACCGTTAGGGTATAGCCGGCGCCCAGCGGCGCGGGGGGTTTGCTCCAACTACTGAACGGCTTTTGATTTGACTCCAGTATCGGTACCGAAAACACAAGTAGCACGTGTATCGTCTGGAGACAATGCACAGTCTTCTGTGCCACAAGAAGTAACCAGCGCGCGGCGGCGCGAGAATTTGCTTCGACTGCTGGACGTCTATTGTATACTTCACTATAGAGCAAGATCGCGCCAAATCACCGATGGTCGAATATCGACCATTTTTGATTTGAATGAAACTTTGCACACGTATTTGGCTTAGCAAACTGAGCATTTTCCACAGATGGAGCGATTTTTCACACCCATTCTAAAGTTACATTCTAAAAGGGCGTATGCATTTTGGCATAGGTTTTATTCGAAGCATTGTAGCCCAGAAACCGTTGGTTGTATAGAAAAACTGTCTGATAATGAGTTGTAGGGAATTAAAAATGCACCATAAAAAAAATATACAGTGTACAAAAAATTTTTTTTTGACCAAAAAAAATTAAAAATAAACATTAAATTTCAATTTAAAATTAAAAAGAGTTGGATTTTTTTTTCATTTTTTTTTAAAGAAACTTGACGTTAATACGCAACTTTTGAAAAAAATTTCAGGATGGAGAAATGAAAAATATTTTTTTTATGGTAGATTAATTTTTTTATAAAAATTCTAATATAATCATTTTTCAAAATATTTGTATTCTGATGACCTTAAGAGATGCAGAGAGTCATTTTGAATCAAAAAGCTTTTGGTAGTAAACATTCTAAAGGCATCGGTTTTCGTTATTCGAGTTATTTTAAATTTAAGCTCAATAAATTATTAATATTTCGGAAAATACACGTTTTTTTTAATTTGTCCTTGGTTCTCCAGCAAAAACCACACGTTCGTTGGAATGCCTCATCAAAAATAAACAATTCATTCTTTGACAACAAAACGATTGAGCGAACGGTTCTCAAGAAAAGAGTTAAATGTTCTAAGTGATATAAATATATATAAGAATCAAATATTTGTTTTAGAGTTTTGTTATCTTAGGAACATATTTTTTATGACATAGATACTTTACAGAACTAGTTTCACCTTATATTTTATATACATCATAAGCTTGTTCGAATGTTTTATAAAAATGTTTTATAAAATAATATGTTTGTCGTGCAACACTACCTACTTGTTTACTAATAATAACTGTTTGTGAAGTACGCAACCAATAACTACTGGGTCACCTATAATATTTGTTGTCGTATATAAATACGATTGCACTATTCCAGATGTGTTAGTTACAGTTTGCATTATGTGAAGATGAATAAAGTGAAAATGGAATACACCAAGCCCAAATGCTGTAAACCCTTTCCTGATCATCGGTGCTCATCAAGCTTACGCAAATTAAACGAAAACGTTATTGCAAAATTAAAAATATTGAACAGTCAAGCTCATTTTGATACGTCTTTATCAATTTGTGATTCGTGTAGTTATTGGAATGATAGTCAAGTCACCATTCATCCCTTCGTTGTTTACTATTCAGAATCTGGAACACTTAAGAATATCAGCTTCATCATAATATCGGAAGTACTCCATCATGATACTGTTGCGGTTCAGGTGTTCATTGCCAAATTAATGAGTTTTTTTAAAACAACAATACAGTTTAAAAAAGCGATATTAATGTCTGATGGAGCTGCCTCACATTATAAAAATAGAAAAAACTTTGCAACAAAATATAACGTCGATGCAGAGTGGCATTTTTTGCGACTTCTCATGGTAAAGGCCCATGCGATGCAATTGGTGGCATATTAAAACGAATGGCAGGAAATGCAAGTTTAGCTAAAGAACATGAACATCCCATTACAAGCGCAAAAGAATTGTATGATTGTAATAAAAATTCATCAAAAATGTCATTTAGTTGGGTATCATATGAAGAATATGAACAAGGAGTAACAGAATGGAGCAATATTTTCAAAAAATCTATAATAATAGCTGCCACACAAAAGTTCCGTTCCGATTTCAGAAAATAAGATACAAACGAAGCTGTTTTAAAAAGATGATTTACTTATGATGTTTATAAAATATAAGGTGAAACTAGTTCTGTAAAGTATCTGTCATAAAAAAATGTGTTCCTAAGATAATAAAACTCGAAAATAAATATTTGATTATTATATATATATATTTATATCACTTAGAACATTTAACTCTTTTCTTGAGAACCGTTCGCCCAATCGTTTTGTTGTCAAAGAATGAATTGTATATTTTTGATGAAGCATTCCAATGAACGTATGGTTTTTGCTGGAGAACCATAAACAAATTAAGAGAAACGTGTATTTTCCTAAATAATTATAATTTTTCGAGCTTAAATTAGAAATTACTCGAAAACCAATGCCTTTAGAATGTTTACTACCAAAAGCTTTTTGGTTCAAAATGACTCTCTGCATCTTTTAAAATCATCAGAATAAAAATATCTTGAAAAATGATTAAATTAGAATTTTTATAAAATAATTAATCTACCATAAAAAAATTATTTTTCATTTCTCCATCCTGGAATTTTTTTTTTAAAAGTTGCGTATTAACGTCAAGTTTCTTAAAAAAAAAATGAAAAAAAATTCAACTCTTTTTTTTTTTAATTGAAATTTAATGTTTATTTTTAATTTTTTTGGTCAAAAAATTTTTTTTTGTACAGTGTATATTTTTTTATGGTGCATTTTCAATTTCCTGCAACTCATTCTCAGACCGTTTTTCTATACAACCAACGGTTCCTGGGCTACAATGCTTCGAATAAAACCTATGCCAAAAGGCATACACCCTTTTAGAATGTAACTCATGGGTGTAAAAAAATCTCTCCACCTGTGAAAAATGCTCAGTTTGCTAAGCCAAATACGTGTGCAAAGTTTCATTCAAATCAAAAATGGTCGATTAAATTTTCGCGTATTTCCAGGCGATTTGAATTGATTTTGCTCTATACCGAAAAAAAAACCACGCGCGCACCAAACGGTATTGTTTGTTCGAGCTAGCAAAGAATAACGGAGCTGTGTTCAAATGCTTCCTATCGCAACGGTAGCAGAAAAGCGAATGCTCTAAACATTAATCATAACTATTAAAATATAATTTTGGTTGCACTGATGGAAGTCATTGATGATTATGAAGAGGAAAAGTTCTGAGCACCATCACAGATGAATCTTTTGTGTCAGTTAGCCAGAAGTGAACCAAGATTTTTAGTGTAATTATTTCGACAAGTATACTTTTTTTATTCATTTAGAGTTAATAATCGGATAAATCAAAGTTTTAAGTGCAATCGATAATAGTAATAAAGTGATACATGGTGATTGAAATGCAAGGTAGGCTGATATAAAATTGTGTTTTTTTTCTGCAAAATATCGCTGCCAAAAATGAAAGAAGAAGAAGTGACGATATTTCTAACTAAATGTGAAAAATTGTGCTTTAGATCATTTTTTCGAGTGAAATCAATAGTGAAACCTCTAGTGTATGAAGTGAGGACAATTTTCCCATATGTGGTTGATTCTTTTTTTTTGGTAAGTAACTAGTACTAACTTGTACTTGCCAAGGATATATTTATTTATTTGTTTATTTGTTTATTCATTTATTCATTTATTTATTTATTTATTTATTTATATAGTGTACAATATTCATTTCGGGATAATTTTCTTGTTAACAAACCGCGGTTTCAGAACGCCTTTAGGTAATTCTTTTTAATTTGGTGAAAATTCAACAAATTGGTAATTTTTCCACCAGAAACTTTCTATTTGAGACCAACTGTGTTAGATTATGCAGTTTTTTTTTGTTAAAATGACATGGTGTATTGAACGAGAAATTTCAAATTTCTTGCTAATTTTTTTTTTCAGGATACTACTTGAATAATTGTTTATTTCGATCTTTTGCATGCATAATAAATAAAGTCCTACTATCACATTCTAGTTAATATGATGTTTAATTTTTTATAATCACAAAAAAGGAGCTTGCATTACAGCTGCAAAAAATTGCTTCCATCGTTTTTGGGGTTAACGGGCAGTGGCAACTATATTGCCGCTTTGCCAAAGACTCTATACCGATAAAATCAACTTTTTCGCCCCTTAAAATATTTGTTATCCTCAACAGATGGTGGGCGGGCTTACCACGCATCAAAAATATCTGCAAATGTTCAATGCATTTATAAAATTGAAAAAAAAAAAAACAAAAACAAATAAACAAAAATATTTTAGTTCTAATTTTCAGATGCGGGTATTGAATTGAACAGCAAATAAAAAATGAAATTGTAGCCGTAACTTTTTTTTCTATTAATATAATTGCTTAAGGGGGCGGTCTTACCCCCCTTAGCCTTTCGTACTGTTGATGTTGCGTCAGTGCTGCGTATTATGTCTGGCAGATGTTCGATCTGTTTTCTTCATACTAAAGAGTTGTTGTTCTAACTCAGACATCAGAGCGATAGAATTGATGATTGCAAATATACTTTCTTTGTATAGCTAAAGAAAGTATACTTGAGAGGTCTAGTCTAGTCTACACTAACACAGCCAGTACTTGGAAGGATCTTGGAAAATAATATCCATCATTTAAAAAAAAAAAAAGATTTCCATACGTTTTTCTTGTCAAAGGCCAGGCCTACTGTGTAGCGCAATATAATACAATATCATCTAAGATCGGGGACAATCCGTACCAAACGATCCGTAAGAAGTAACATACCTAATTCGTTGGGAGTGTTAGAGCTAAGAAAGTACACTCCTTTGTTGACCAATCTCCTTGGGTGGAACATAGGTATTTCCTCCTTTTGTTCTGGTTTCAAAACCAAGGATATAGCGCCTTTAGCGAACACACTCACTGTTAACATTTTCACTTTTTCCATTGAATTCCATTAATTTTTTCAATAAAACGTGGACGCGGAAAAAAGACGTCTATTCGATTTTTTCCTAAAGAAAGTATACTTGAGAGGTAGGCTTAAAGTTAACTGCTAAAGTTTTTCTATTGCTAACCCTTTGCATTGCTCAGTCATCATTTTTTCATGGCATATTTTAGTTTGATTAACGTTATTATCGAAAATTATCTCATCCAATTCAGGATTGAAAACGACATACTTGAATAATCTACATGGTTGGTCATGCCGGTAATGCTTACAGTAACTGTATAGAATTATACTCTTTTTACTGTGAGATTGATTGTGAACGCAATGAACACAATTCCGTTCAAAAGCATTCATTTTTTCTCAAAAAAAAAAAAAAAAAAAAACTGGTGTATTAAAATTTGTCAAACCATCAAACTCGCTGGGGTATGTTTTTGTATATTGGCGAAATTTGCTAGTTTGTGTAACTAATATCTGAGTAATATTTGTCAAACTTTTTATTTTGTAAATTTGGTCCATGTACTCACAAAGGGACTCTATAAAACACGTGGCATGTAAGATTTGATCTTTCAGCATTGCAAATAACGAATATGCCGCAGCTATGACCATCGTTTTATTTTTCGCTAGCAAGTCCACATAAACTCCATCATAAACATCGTGCTTGCGTGCATTCTCTATCCCTATTTTAGCAAAAGAGTTTAGGGATTGTAGAAAAGGTTCAAAAGACCATTTTCTGTATTCTATTCGTTTTTGAAGAACCTACGTCACTTGAATCAAATAAATATGAAATACTGCGCTCCACATCAATAAAGATTTAAAAGTATTGGTCACTTTTATTCACAGGAATAAATATATTTTTTTCGCTTAACAGAGCAACAATGATAACCTTGTCGGTTTTGACTTCTATGGCTCTTAAAGATAATTTAGACTCATAAATATCAAGAAAACGTACGCTTTCGGTTGCAAGCTTTTTTCAAATCAAAGTTAGCCAATTATTGTCATAAACATGACTTCAAATAAATTCCCAATATTTCACCAGCATTACGAATTAAGCTTTTCGAGTGACTTCACGAGAAGGCTGCAAAACTATTTTCCATTATCTATGTAAACCTATAAAAATGCAGTCAGGTCTGTCTGTCTGATCCATATAAGCTCGGAAACTACCAACCGATCGACGTGAAAATTAGTATGTGGGGGTTTTCGGGGCCGAGAAAGGTTCCTATGATGGTTTGAGACCCCTCCTTTCTCTGAAAGGGAGCAAATAAATTTATAATGCTTCGATACCCCTTCCTCTTCTGGAAGGGAGGAGTTACATACAAATGGATATTGCACATCTTGAGAAATAATCAAGTAAATGGAACCAAATTTGATTGAGGTTTTTAAGAGCAAGAAAAATTTTCATGGTGGTTCCACTTCTGGATGGGAGGGCTCTTATACAGATCAAACACAAATTCCTACCTACCAGTTTCTGAAAAACAACGGAAAATGACCAAATACCACCCAATATGGGTATTTCTGGAATCATAATGATGCACTGAAGCCACAAATCGACCTCAGACAACATTTTGAATTGTAAGATGGCGTCTTCCGGTTTATGGAAAATAGCCGAAAACGACCAAATACCACCCAATATGAGTATTTCTTTAACCTGAATGTCGCTCAGGAGCCATAAATTGTCTACAAAGGCCATTTTGAAATCCAACATGGCGACTTCCGGTTTATGAAAAACAGCGAATAATGACCAAATACCACCCAATATGAGTTAGTCTTCAACCAGTTTTACGCTCAGAGGCCAGAAAATGTTCCCAAATACCATTTTGAAATCCAAGCTGCCGTCTTCCAGTTTCTGGAAAACAGCCGAAAATGACCAAATACCACCCAATATGAGTATTTCTTTAACCAGAATGTCGCTCAGGAGCCATAAATTGTCTCCAAATGCCATTTTGAAGTCTAAGATGGCGACTTCCGGTTTCTGAAAAACAGTGGAAAATGACCTAATACCACCCAATATGGGTATTTCTGAAATCGTAATGATGCACTGAAGCCACAAATCGACCTCAGACACAGCTTGAATTGTAAGATGGCGACTTCCGGTTTCTGGAAAATACCTAAAAATGGTCGATTTCCATCGAATATGAGTATCTTCGGAATTAGAATCATACACAGGAGCTAAAATCGACCACAGACACCATTTAGAAATCTAATATGGAAACTTCTGGTGTCTGGGAAACAGCCGAAAATGACCAAATGCCACCCAATATGAGGTTCTACGGAACCAGAATGATGCAAGGAGCTAAAAATTGACCTCAGATACCATTTAGAATTGTAGGATGGCAACTTCTGGGAAACTGCCAAAAATGAATGAACACTGATGATGCATAGAAGCCAAGCATTGACCCTGAACATATATATATATATATTTTTTTTATATAGAGTTGACGCACTTCTCAACAAGTTGCTGAGAAAATTTCACCTACCCCGGCAATCTTCATGCCGTGAGGGGGTTAGGCTCTGTGGATTTTTAAATTACGACGTGAAGTGCTCCCAGTGAGAATGATTCTCTTTCAAGGGAGCACGAGAAAAGTTACTCTAAGATTTTAACATAAAGTAACTGACAACTAGATGATATTATTTTTTAAAACAGTTGTGGTGGTAGCGATGATGGAGGAGGCAGCGATGATGGAGGTGGCAGCGATGACAGCGGAGGTAGTGGTGACAGCGAGGGTAGCGGTGGCAGTGGAGGTAGCGGTAGCAGTGGTGGTAGTGGTGGAATCGGTAATAGCGGAGGCGTTGACAAAATTGGTAGTAGATGCTAATGACCAAAGGCTGAGATTAAGCTACTGGAGACGACGTGGTACAAGACAGTTAGTGTTCGAACAAAGTTTATTAGTTTAGACCAGTCATATCAGAGACAGTACTGTTGCGCATCAAATATTGGTCAATTTTCAGCTTGATGTGTTTTCTCAGCATAGTTTTGAAGGAGTTCAGGTTGCTAGCAGATTTACACACTTGCGGCAAAGCGTTATGGTTCTTGAACCCATTGTATGTTAGCTTTCTTCGTCCCATCATGGTATTCGGTCTGGCCAGCAAGAAATTTCTGGTTTGCCTTGATGCACGACTGTATTGAATCCTTCTTACGACAATGTTGTGATGCAACGATGGATCCATGATTAGCTTGTGGACGTAGGTCAGTGTCTGGAACTCGTGGAAGCTTTTATAGGCAAGATCACGTCCTTTTAACCGGAGAACAGTTGAACTGTTGGGGACCAGTAAGGTTTCCTTAAAACGGTCTTCAGACAACGGTTTTGAATGACCTGAAGTTCGCGCAGATTCGATTTGCAGGCTGAACCCCAAATAGCAACCAAATATTGCAGCCGGGAGTGGATTAACGAAATATACAACTTCAACAGCCATTTTTGCGGAATAAACGAGGTCACTTTACGCAAAACACCACACAGGGAGCTCAGCTTCATCTTTAATCGCTGGATGTGGGCGGACCAACTTAGAGTAGAGTCAAGTGTAAGCCCCAGGAAAACATATTCTCGAACTTCTTCGACTTCTTGTCCTTGAATTTCAAGCGGTAAATGAGGCGTGATCCGTCTCCGTGGCGAGTGCATAAACATATATTTTGTTTTCCGCAAGTTTAGGGACAGCATATTGGATCTGAAGTAATCGTGCAAAAGAACTAGGTCTTGTTCCATCTGCCGCTGAACAGCTGGCCTTTGGGTACCTTTGTAGAAGATCGATGTATCGTCAGCAAACAAACAGAGACTACCTTCCAAATTCAATTTGCAGATATCGTTGATGAACAAAAGAAAAAGAATCGGGCCAAGGTTGCTACCCTGCGGTACACCGGTTCTGATGAACCGTTCATCACTGCAACTATTTCCCAATGCAACAAACTGCAGGCGATCAGTGAGATAACTTCTAATTTTGAATTCGAAGATGACCACTCTCAGTTTCTGGAGAGCAACGAAAATAACTTAATACCAATATGGGTTTTTCCGGAATCAGATTGATGCAAGAAGAATAGATAAAAATGACCGAATACCACCCAATATGGATATATTCAGAATAAAGGTAATGTATAAAAGCCAAAAGTCTAGGATGTTGTCATTCCGATGAAACCAATCATTTCAAACGATTTGTCTTTTGACTTTGATCATATTCTAGGACTGATTCGTCGTGCATTTGCAGACTTTAAACAAATTCCAAGGAATCAATGACTTTGAAATGTTTAGAATTTTTAAATTGAACACGACGAAGTTGCCGGGTTAGCTAGTGATGAATATAGGGATTGGAAAATTATCGGAGGGTACACGGTTAAATAAAGTTTTGGATGCAAAATTATCATAAAGCAGGATTACAAAATTAAAACGCGTTGTGTAATTATTGGTTGAAGTATCGGAACTTCTCCCAAACGTAATTTAATGGAGCAGGGAATTTCGTCCAGTGAATCGTGAGCAAGAAAAAGGAAACAACAGACTGTACTTTAGCTGGACCTTACACATATCCCAAAAAGCAATGTAAGTACAGTTGTGGTGGATACGGCCCCTTTTAAGATAAGCAAAAGAAAGTAATATAAACTTAAGTAGTGTAAACACTGTGATCAGCATAAACGCTATCACGCCACCCGCGCGAGGAACGGGCGACGGAGATTATGCTGAGCACAGCATTAAAGGTCACGTATCGATCTGCGATCGTGCGGCCTGTATAGGCTAAGAAATAGAAATAATAAAGCATTATTGAATCGACCGTACACTCGAGAGGTTCGAGTTCTCTTTTAGTAACCGAAACCCACATAAACATATATATACAACCACCAACATTTCATGGCGATCCTGCCAGGAGGCGATCCTATGATGGTGTATCGGTTCGGCGTCGCTTTACTGAAAACTTTGAACCCAGTTATGAAGTGTTTGAAATTGTGCAACAAAGATATACAAATGTAAAATGTTCAAAACAGTGAACAATAACCCGAAGAGCAGTAGAAAATGAGCAGTATCAGTCAGTGGAATTGTGCAACGTAAAGTTAACGATGAGGCGATCAGAAGATTCCAGGTTCCTCGAATGAACCAGAAAAGACCAAATGCACCAATAGAAGAGGCCACAATCGCATAGAGCCGCAATTTTTAGTGCATTCCTTGTGAAGTATTGCCGTCATCATCTATCGCAATTAAGAGACACTTTGTACGACCATATCAAACAACGATCATTTATACCGGAAGAGGCCGAAGCATACTTGAAACTTTCGGAACACCTGTACCACCTAGCTACAAATGCAGCCATCGGATATAGCGCACCAACGACAACTTTCAACGCTCTGGCAGCGCTATACGATGAAATAGATACAGTGCTGTTGTGGAATAATATGGGAAATCACTGAAATATACAATGGACCAACTCGTTTTAGACTAAAGGAGAGTATCGTGAGTTGTTTAATAAAACTTCGCAATATTTAAAAATATACCTTTTAGGTAACAACAAGAATATAAGTATTCTATTTTACTTATGGAGTAGCAACGAAAAAAAAAAATAAAAACACTAATCCACGTATACGTGTAAGTAGATATGGATATATATATATATATATATATATATATATATATATATATATATATATATATATATATATATATATATATATATATATATATATATATATATATATATATATATATATATATATATATATATATATATATATATATATATATATATATATATATATATATATATATATATATATATATATATATATATATATATATGTATTTTCCTCGTATCAAAAACACTCTATACTTATTATGACCATTCGTGTCTGAAAGATATATATAAATATAAATAAATAACTAACTACGTAACATACAACCTATGCTTTAATGCTAAATGGAAAAAAATTTTGAAGCTGGTGACACTCTAAACAAGTTGCTAGCTAGTTCAAAGAAATTTAAGAATTTGACAGCGCCGACTAGGCATAAAAAGATTAAAGCGGTATACGATCTATTACGAGAAATCAAGCAGATAACAGTAACCGCTGAAGGAACCGCCGACTATATTGTCATTAGAAAAAGATACAAAAAATTAAAAACAATAGCCATTGAGTGTTTGACCTTGTTAAAGGGAGACTTAAATTTAACGATTACAGAAAACGACCCAAGAGACATAGGAGACGAAGACGACGACAAAGAAAGTAATTGAAGCGAAATAAGCCAAAAAAACGATCACAATGGCTCATAAAATTGATTTGGGAGTGGCTATCCGAGTCGTTGATAAATACGACGGGGATGCTGCTTCTCTCCAGTCTTGGTTGGACAACGTGGATGTCCTACGAGCTGATGACCCGGAAGTACCGGAAGTCAGCTTTATTACCTTTCTCAAATCCCGATTAGTGGGCGCTGCACGCGGATCCCTCGAAGGAGTTCAAACCCTTGCGGTAGCGAAAGCCACACTTAAAGAGAAGTTTGCTGTCCAGCTCACCCCCATAGCGGTGGAGGCTGAATTGCGATCGTTAAAGCAGAGGAGTGGTAGAACTGTTACCGAATTCGGCAGTGAAATTGAAAAACTAGCCACGAAACTGGCAGCTGCATGGGTTTCCAAAGGCCCCCCATTTACTACCGAAGCTTCCGCTAGGCCAGTGGTGGAGCCTTTAGCCGTACACACCTTTATAAATGGTTTAAGAGACAAATCGGCAGCTTATTTAGTAAAGTCCAGAAATTCAAAGACTTTGACTTTGGCTATTTCTGATGCATTGGAGGTTCAACCTCAATCATCGACGGAGCCAGCATTCTGGGCTCAGGGAAACAGAGTTCCCCATTTCAGTAATCATTTTAGTAACCGAAACCCAGGCCGTAGAGGAGGCCGCAGATTCAATAATAATAACCGTGGTTATCGTCATAATAACAATAATCAACGAAATTATAACCAAGGTTATTGCAATAACAACCATGGTTACGATAACCACAACCCTGGATATTTTAATAACAATCAAGGATACAATTATAATAATCGAAGCAATCGACGTAACTTCAACAATAACCACAACAATCTTAATAATAACTATCCTAATAATAACTACCAAAATAATAATAACAACAATAACAATGGAAACAATGCTCCTCGGAATAACAACAACCTCAACAATAATAATAATCCCCAGAGACGAAATGCAAATGTGGCGGAGGAACCACAAGAGCAACAACCCCGAGCAGAAGCAAATGTAAGAGAGTTTTTTCGTGAGTAATTTTAGCGGCGAGAGAGCTCTAAGATTGAATTTAAAAATAGATAACACTAATTTTCTTTTAGTAGTGGACAGTGGAGCTTCATGCTGTCTACTCGATAAGCGTCATTTAACGAAAAATTCAAATTCATATCTTGACACATCACGGATAATTGAAGTAAGTGGTGTAAATGGAGTAACCACTACACTAGGTACAATAGATACTTTTACAGAATATAATGGCTACATGTACCCGATTACGTTTCACCTTATGGATGAGCTACCATCCAATGTCATAGGTTTAATTGGAACCAACTTTTTGAAAAAGTTTGGAGCAAAGATAAATTTTGAAAATTCTAAAATGACATTAAGAATCCCCCGATTTGAGGAAAATTTCATAATTCCTCCACGAACTGAAGTGATTGCTTTTGTTGAAACTTGTTTCTCAGAACAAATGGTTATTCTAAATCAGGAGATACAACCACAAGTATACATTGCAGGAGCAATTGTAAAACCTGAAAAAGGAAAAATTCCTGTTAGGATACTGAACATAAAAAAATAAAGCTGTGAAGGTCGATAGTTTAAAACCTCAAGCAAAACCTTTAAAAAATTATGATATACTTGAGATTGACGGTGCATCAAAATATAATGTTGCTAGAACGAAAGAACTTTTATCAGAATTTAAACTGACTGAAATCCATGACAAGGACAGACCAGTGATAGAAAGATTGTGCATAAAATATAATGACATTTTTTGTTTGAAAGATGACAAATTAACAGTGACGAAAATTTATCAACCCTCGCTTACTGTTAAGCCAGATACACATCCTGTATATACCAGACCATATAAATTACCACAAGCTCACAAGGAAGAAGTCCAGAGACAAGTAGACAAAATGTTGAGCGAAAATATCATTGAGAACGCTATTTCTGAGTGGAATAGTCCTTTATTACTGGTTCCCAAGAAATCAGCTCAGGATGTAAGAAAATGGAGGTTGGTCATAGACTACCGCAAATTGAATAACGCATTGCAAGATGATAAGTTTCCACTTCCTAACATAGAAGAAGTGATTGAGTCGCTAGCAGGAGCGAAATATTTTTCTCATTTGGATCTTTCACAAGGATATTACCAATGTGAACTGAAGCCAGAAGATAGACCAATTACCGCTTTTGGTACCAGCGGAGGACAATATCAAATGACACGTCTTCCTATGGGATTAAAAGTGAGTCCTTCAACATTTTCAAGATCAATGACCGTAGCCATGTCAGGCCTTAATATGGAGAGATGTCTTGTTTATTTAGATGATATTATTGTTTTTTGGAAAGACTCTGGAAGAGCACAATAGAAACCTTTCAGATGTTTCCGAACGTTTACGTAAAACAAATTTAAAACTCAATCCGCAAAAATGTAATTTTCTTAAAACCGAATTGTTGTATTTAGGACATTTGGTATCTGTAGAAGGAGTAAAACCCGATCCTTCAAAAATTGAAATAATAAATGGTAAAAAGATGAGGTAAAAAGGTTCGTTGCTTTTGCGAGCTATTACCGTAAGCACATTAAGGATTTTGCGAAACTTTGTAGTCCTTTAAATAAATTAACTCGAAAAAATGAAGATTTTAAATGGACGGAGGAGTGTGAACGATCCTTTCAATACTTGAAGGAGTGTTTCATGAATCCACCAGTCCTCGATTACCCGAATTTTTCGGAGAGTAATATTCTTACCTTGCACACAGATGCATCGGGAAAGGCTTTAGGAGCAGTATTAAGTAATCAAAACACTAGACCCATCGCATTTGCGAGTAGGGCTTTGAATAAAGCTGAACTGAATTACAGCACTATCGAGAAGGAGTTATTAGGCGTCGTATGGGCAATACGCCATTTCAGACCATATTTATATGGCAGGAAATTTGAAATTTTTACAGACCATCGCCCATTAGTTTATTTATTTACACTAAATGATCCTTCAAGCCGATTAACCAAGTTCCGTTTGGCTCTAGAGGAATATAAGTTTGACGTTATATACAAAAAGGGCTCGGAAAACGTAGTAGCGGACGCGTTATCACGTATTTCGATCGAAGATCTTAAGGCTCTAACACCAGCAGGTACAGCTTTTATTTGTACCAGAAGTCAAACCGCGAAACAGAAAATACAGTCTGATACATCGGTTAAGATTGATACACCGAATAATTATATTGAAATTAAAATTGGATCCATGAAGAAAAATGAAGCGCTAGAAGCTCAATTAGAGCAGGGTATTATTTGTATCGACCCTAATACGACATTGACTCACCTACGGGGAGTAATGAACCGATTAGTGGATCTTATCAAAGAAACCAAAATAAAAGGCCTAATCGTTAAAAATACGATTGAAAATTAAAAATTAAAGGACAAAATAAAAGTCCTCGATATAAAAGGCATGCCGCCTATAATTATATTAGGCAGAAATACTCGTCAAATAGACGAAAGAAATGAACAAAAAATTATTATAAACGATTTCCATGTATTGCCAACTGCAGGGCATGCAGGAATAAGAAGAACAATTAATACTATAAAACAACGATATCATTGGAAAACCTTAGATAACGATGTTGTTTCATTTATAAAGAGATGTACACATTGTCAGAGAAACAAGAGCCATTACACTAAACAACCAATGCAGCTGACAAGCACAGCTAGTCAAGCTTTCGAAAAAATATTTCTGGATATGGTAGGTCCATTATTGCCGGACGCAGAAGGTAACCAGTATATACTGACTACTCAATGTGATCTGACGAAATTTGTGACCGCAACACCTATTATGGACAAGACAACAGATGCCGTGGCCAAAGCGTTTGTTGAAAATGTCATTTTGAATTATGGTGTACCAGCACAGGTTCTAACAGATAGAGGTACCGAATTTATGTCTACTGTATTTGAAAAAATATGTAAACTATGAGAGGTGAAGAAGCTGAATTCCACAGCTTACCACCATCAAACAATCGGAGCGTTGGAAAATTCGCATAAAGTTCTTGGAAATTTTCTACGCATACAAACGAACAACTCTTATGGAAGTTGGTCTGCCTGGATACCGTTTTACAAATTTGCCTATAATACAACGGTACAAAGTGCAACAGGTAAGACTCCGTTCGAATTACTTTTCGGAAGACTTTGCACCCTTCCTTCAAATCTAACTGGACAATACCAAACAGACCCAATATATAACATTGACGACTATACGAGTATTTTGAAATACAAGCTACAAGTTTCTCAAAGAGAAGCTAGGGAGAATCTTCTCAAAGTAAAGGCAGATAGAGTTTCAAAATATAATCAAAACGCCAAAGACACAAATTTTACAAAAGGAGCATTGGTCCTCGTGAAGACCGAAAAGGGACCTAAATTAGAAACAAATTATAACGGACCATATGAAATTTTAGAAGATATGGGATCAAATGTAAAGATAGTGATCGCGCACGGCCCTACGTTGTGTATAATTTCGCCCTTTGGCATCATGATGGGGCAATTAAGGCCCAGGGAGAAGTTTTCTTTCCTACGACGAAGGCAACGCACATATTCGCTATACTGTAGAATTTATTCCTACCGATATTTATAAATGGGCAGCGTGACGGCGCTGCCGCCGTACGCTTATTGAATAACACAAATTGCGATGATCAGAGTATCCTTTATAGCTGGTCGCGAACAATGACCAGCTTAGGCGGGAAGCGCAGATAATGCCTAATTGTTTTGACCGATGCGCGCCAACTGGCTTGGCTTGGCTTCCAAGTCACTCACGGCATCGCGGGCAGTCATTCTCTCTATAGTGCGGATAGTGTGACTCAACATACTCCCCCCCTTGGAACCACCAGGTTCCAATTTGCGTAGCGACAATGATGACGGGGTGAATGAGCCAAAGCGTAGCTGACGACGATAATTTAGCAACGATGAACGAAGACTGCTGCGGCTGCGGGACAGGCAGCAAGCGATGACATCAAGTAAAGGCGACGCGAATCTGGTAGCTATAACAACGGTCCGTTGTTGATGAAAGTGTCGTCTGCAGCATTCTTGCTGAAATTTGCTTCGCAGGAATGACTTCAAACTTCAAACTATATTGGTGTATACTTAACTTGAGGTGGTGGTGGGGCAACAGTTTCGGTCGCCGCAGTTGACCAGAATCGCGTTGCCCCTGATGCTTTGATGCTGGATACCAGGTAGCCACTTCTTGCTTGTGGCTTGTCGACTGTTACTCATCCTAAGGGTAGAGGCATGGCTCTAAATGTACACGGCTCTGAGCGAGACATCGCTCTGGTGAGTGGAGGCACGGCTCCGACTATTTACACGAGGAGGCAGGGCTCCGACAGGTGGAGGCACGGCTCCGAACATCAACGCAAGGAGGCAGGGCTCCTGGAGGCATCGCTCCGAAAGGGTGGAGGCACGGCTCCTAAACCGGCGGGCACGCAGAGGTCCGTCAATGGAGGCACTGTTCCATAAACATCACTTTGTACAGACGCGTGGGGTCCGGGATGAATACACAGCTCCATCGAAAGCAGACACGGCTGCTAACCATTCCATGGCGGAGACGCATGGATCCAAGTGGAGGCACAGCTCCAAACACACATAATGACGCAGAGGTCCAGGTGGAGGTTCGACTCCGAAAGTTCGTGGACGCAGCGGTCCGGGTGGAGGCTTGACTCCGTCAAAAACAGTCAGGTAACTGACGCGAACTAAAAATTGTTACAGCGTAAACGTACTGCATTGTTGCATGTAAGGATAAATACTTAACTAGGCAGGATAGCGGGGCAACAGTTTTTCGGTCGCCGCGGTTGACCTAAAACGCGCTACCCCTAGAGGCATCGATTACTGGAACCGCCTGGCCACTTTTAGCTTGTGGCTGTCAATGATGAAACGGATGAAAGTCGATTCGTCCCGTTGATCAGCATTCCATGGAACTAGTGGACGGCACGGTAACGGTAAATTCCTACTGCTTGTGTATCGCTGTCTCCGCACTGAGTGGCGCACGGGAATCATTGTCCGAAGATGTTTCACACTACTTTTCACGTTGTCGGTTGCAAAGTGGTAAAATTCGTTCGTTGACCTTCACACAACCTTGTAGCCCGAAATCCACTCACTTTTCTAAGTACAAATGGCTATTGTTTCCACTCACCGCAAATTTTTATTGTTCTTATTGCCGTTGCGTTGCGGCAAGGCTAGCGGCTTTGTTACAGTGCCGACGGCCGACTACGGACGGCTAACTGCCGGCTGACATTCAACGCGTTCATCGAAAGCGTAAAAATAACTTCAACACTTCATCTAGCTGTGTAGGTTTAGTTCGATGAGGGTGAAGTCCCGTTAGTAAAACTGACGCTCGAAGTGCCCCAGCAGAGCCTTTTGGTTGCGATAATTTGCACACTAACACGACGCGAACAATTCAACTCAGCACTTGCGCGGCGGAATCTTAAACGTCTCCGGTGGCTTGCGATAGCCAAACGTGATACCAAATTGGCGCGATCCTGGTCACGGCACCAAATATGATCGCGCACGGCCCTACGTTGTGTATAATTTCGCCCTTTGGCATCATGATGGGGCAATTAAGGCCCAGGGAGAAGTTTTCTTTCCTACGACGAAGGCAACGCACATATTCGCTATACTGTAGAATTTATTCCTACCGATATTTATAAATGGGCAGCGTGACGGCGCTGCCGCCGTACGCTTATTGAATAACACAAATTGCGATGATCAGAGTATCCTTTATAGCTGGTCGCGAACAATGACCAGCTTAGGCGGGAAGCGCAGATAATGCCTAATTGTTTTGACCGATGCGCGCCAACTGGCTTGGCTTGGCTTCCAAGTCACTCACGGCATCGCGGGCAGTCATTCTCTCTATAGTGCGGATAGTGTGACTCAACAGATAGCAATTAAAAATAATAAAGATATAGACATAGTTCATAAGGACAGAATAAGAGAATTTTTAAAGAAAAAAAAAAAAAAAAAAAAAGAGAGAGAAGAACCTACATTCAGTTTTTCAGAAAGATAAGAAGATGAAACCAGAGTAGTTTATAATGATTATTTCCATGAATATTTTATATAAATGTTATTCTTATGCATAAACATTTTATACAGAAATATTTTTATATAAAAACATTTGATACAAAAACATTTTTATACAGATTTTAATATATGTATATGTACGTGTGTGTGTGTATATGTGTATATGTATATATATATATATATATATATATATATATATATATATATATATATATATATATATATATATATATATATATATATATATATATATATATATATATATATATATATTTTTTTTTTTGTTTCAGGTGGAGGGGAAATTTGCATCCAAACCCCTGAGGTGACCAACCTCAGGGAGTGTGGGGTTGGTTTGAATCAGTGACCGGACCCACTAAAACCCCTCCAGTCTCCAGCCCATATTACTCCCCGGGACCACCGCTTGGTATTGCTTCGGGGAGCGGCTTTTGTGCTCTGTGCACCCTCTTGGTTCTATAGATCTCTTTGCTAACTTAGCTAACTAACCTGGAGACTGGCCGTTAGCTAACACTGGCGTGTCGGTGGTCAACCTGTCGCCTGTTTTGCAATTCTAAAACTATTTGAGAGGCGGCTGTACAAACCGCCCTCCAAATGTTTGGGTCTTTACACATCCTCCGAACTAGGTTGTCCGGAGTGGTGTCTGGCCCGCTCACTACCATCATGTCGCTCCGCGCATGCACAAAACGAGGGCACACGAAGAAGACGTGCTCAGCAGTTTCTTCCGCATCCGCACACTCGGGACACATGGGGGACCCCGCATGCCCGAATCTGTGTAGATACTGCCTGAAGCAACCATGACCTGACAGAATCTGTGTCAAGTGGAAGTTAACTTCTCCATGGCGCCTCCCGACCCATCCGGATACGTCCGGAATAAGTCGATGCGTCCATCTACCCTTTGCGGAATTGGACCATTCCTGCTGCCATCTGATCATCGAGAATGACCTTCTGGTGCCTCGTATACCCCTTGTGTCACGTTGATCGAAGCATTCTACGTCCTCCTTAATGGCTATGCTGATAGGCATCATGCCGGACAGGACGCAGATTGCGTCGTATGACACTGTACGGTACGCGCTCACAACCCTCAGGCACATGAGCCTGTAGGTACTTTCCAGTTTTCGACGATGACTGTTGGTACCTAACGCTTTGGACCACGCTGGCCCACCATACCTAAGTATGGACGAAACCACGCTGGCAAGAAGTTTACGCTTGCTGCCATATACCGCTGAGCTATTGGACATCATTCGAGATAGTCCTGCAGCGGCCGTTGAAGCCCTCTTACAGGCATAGTCGACGTGACTCTTAAATGTGAGCTTATCGTCAACCATAACCCCCAAGAGCTTCAAGGAACGCCTTGAGGTAATGGTGCAGTCACCGACTCTGACCACCGCCTGTTGCTCTAATTTGCGGTTGTTCACAACCGTAACCTCCGTTTTATGGTGCGCTAACTCCAGTTTCCTAGAGTGCATCCAGTCTTCGACCTTGCGTATGCAGTGCGCGGCCGTCAACTCGACCTCTTCGATCGACTCGCCGTAGACCTCTAGCGTGATGTCGTCTGCGAAACCGACGATCACAACCCCTACAGGGAACTTTAGTTTCAACACCCCGTCATACATGACATTCCACAACACCGGGCCCAGGATGGAACCTTGCGGTACCCCTGCGGTGATTGGGACGCACTTCTGACCCTCCTCCGTGTTGTAAACTAGTACCCGATTCTGGAAATAATTTTCCAAAATCTTGTACAGCGACACCGGTACGTGGATGCTCCTAAGCGCATTCTTCACGTCAAGCGTGACGATTGCGCAATAGCGAATGCCCCAACTCTTACGCTGGAGTGCTACCTCTGCCGTCTTGGTGACAGAGAGAATAGCTTCCAGCGTGGATCTACCTTTCCGGAAGCCGAACTGGTTACTTGCCAGACCGTTTACACCCTCTGTGTACTTCACCAGTCTGTTGAGGATAATCCTCTCAAGCACCTTGCCCGTAGTGTCCAGCAGACAGATAGGTCTGTATGCCGATGGGTCCCCTGGCGGTTTCCCAGCCTTCGGCAACAGCACCAATCTCTGTCGCTTCCACCTGTCCGGAAAGAGGCAGTCATCCAGGCACTTCTGCATGACTGCTCGAAATAGATCAGGGGCCACTTTCATGGCCGTCCTGATGGCCAAGTTCGGGATTCCATCCGGTCCCGGTGCCTTGCTCACCTTTAGGGAGTTGGCGATCACGATGAGTTCCTCATTCGTAACCCTTACCTCCTCCACAACCTCTGCACGGCTGCCGTCTCTCACGGATTGGATGCCCGGCAGGTTGGCCGACCATCCCTGGTCTGTGTCTGAGATACTGGAACGTCGGACGTGAGACTCAGCAACCGGAGGCCAAGGATTTGGCTCGTGTCGTGGAAAGAGTCCCTCGATGATGCGCTCCAGCATCGCTGGTGATCGCTCTGCAGGCGCCAACACGCCTTTGGTCTTCGCCATTACGACTCTGTGGGCGTTGCCCCACGGATTCGTATTGGAACTCGCGCATAGCCTATCGAAGCAGACCCTTTTGCTCGCCTTTATCGCACTTTTAAGCGCCGATCTTGCAAATCCGAATACAACACGGCGCTCTACCCTCTGTGCATCGGTACGTGCACGTTGCAACATCCGTCTTGCACGGAGGCACGCGCTACGGAGGTCCGCTATCGCGTCGGTCCACCAGTATACCGGTGACTTACCATTCCTAGGTTGGCGGGTCCTAGGCATGGTGGCGTCGCACGCCCGCGATAATGTGGCAACTAATTGGTCAGCACTCGGGCGGAGCCAACTGCCCCCCTCGCGCTCTCTTCTCATTGCTTCTGCAAATACCTCGGCATCGAAATGCGATGTCTTCCACCCGCGGACGGTCGGAGTATTGGCTCTACCCGTCGCCTGCCGCCTCACGTTCTGGACTACGCTATAGCAGACCGACTGGTGGTCACTATAGGTGTAGCCATCGTCTACCCTCCAGTTCACGATCAGTCCTGGGCTGGAGAACGTCACGTCGATGATCGACTCCGCACCATTTCTGCTGAATGTACACTTGGTTCCAACGTTGGCCAGATCTAGGTTGAGCTTTGCCAAAGCTTCCAACAAGATCTTCCCACTCAACAGCCCAAGCGTTGAAGTCGCCCGCCACTACTAAGGGTGTTAGTCCCGTCAGCTCCATAGATAACAGATCGACCATCTGGGTGAACCTTTCGATAGACCAACGCGGCGGAGCATAACAACTGCAGTAGAACACTCCGTCCACCTTGGCAACCGCGTATCCTTCATTTGAGGTTGACACAACCTCCTGAACCGGGAACTTGCTGGTCGTGCATATGGCCGCCGTACTGGACTTATCTGCAACCCAATTACCGTTTCCGGGAGGAATGCAGTAGGGGTCCGATACGATTGCGATGTCCGACTGCGACTCAGACGCTGCTTGGTATAGCAGCTGCTGTGCCGCATAGCAATGGTTCAGGTTCAATTGTGTCACCCTCACGCCCGTGGTTTCGTGGCCGCCTTACCGGCTGGGCACCGTGGGCCTCCCATAAAGTGCTTGGCGTCCCGTTTTCCAGTACATACCAAGCACTTGGGAGGCTCCCCGCAGTCTTTAGCTTTATGGCCAGCACCACCACAACGCCTACATAACTGGCTCCTATCGGGCCCCTTGCAGGTCCAGGACTTGTGTCCTCCCTCGAAACACCTGAAGCAAACGTCCGGCTGCTGGAGTATGCTCAGGGGACATACTGACCAGCCAACCTTAAGTTTGGCTGTCTTCAGGGCCAGAGTTGCATCGGCCGATGCAAGCCGGAAAGTGGCCACCTGGGTCCCCGCTGGACCCTTTCTGAGGCGAATTACCTCAGTGGCTACTTCCACTCCGCACTTCTCCTTGAGGGCCTGTGCAATATCGCACCTCTCGGTGATTTCATCCAGGTTTTTGAGCTGGAGAGTCACCTCTGAGGTGAGTGCCCGAATTTGCACATCTTTCCCTAGGACCTGCTCGGCTACCGTCTTGTAGGCAGCGCCCTTGTTTTTAGCATCCTTACGGAGCTCAAGGATCATCTCGCCGGTGCGAGAACGACGGATGGTCCGCACATCCGCTCCCAGATCCTTGAGCTGGGTTTCGCCTCTCATTTTCTTCAAGACTTCGGAGTACTTGGACCCCTCCGTCTTGAGTATGAGGGCGTCGCCCCTGCTTCGCGCCTTCTTTCCCGTTTTTGGACGATTTGTCGCCTTCTCGTCGTTGCGCTTGCTGTCTTTTTGGCGCTTCCTTCCTCCCACGGTAACCCAAGGGTTTCCCGTAGCTGCCACTTCGGCAGACTTTTCGGCGGACTTGGAGGCCGTTGGTGTGCTATCTCGCGGGCTTAGCACAACCAACCGTTTCTTGCTGTTCTCGGGGGCTTCCCCCGGAGACTGCCTTGCTCTTTTTGCGGCTGACCCGGAGGCGCAAACCGCTGCAGACGTGCAGGTGTCCGTTTGGACCGACTTCGTCGCCCTTCCGGTCACCTCCGTTGCATTCTTCTCTGCAGCCACCGCTCTTGCCTTGAGCTCGGCGTGCTCCTTATTCGCAGCATCGACGGAGGACCGAAGCATGTAGAGAGCCTGCTTCAGGTACTTCGTCGTGTTGGTGCGACTTTTCGCAAACTCGATTATGGCATCGAGCTGCTCCGACAGCGCTACTACCTTCGGTAGCGTGTCTCGCTGTCTTCCGACCGCCTTTATCAACAGTGGACCAGCCACTGCGATGTCTTGCGTCGATCCGGTAGGCGTACTGCCTTTGCCGTCTTCGCAGGCGTCCTTTACTGCATCCATCTCCGCCTTTCTCGGCGGAGACCTCTGGATGCCTCCTCGTGCAAACGGGTTTTTCAACCCATCTGCGCCCAATTGTTGATCTTCATTTTTTTCAAAATTCATTCTTGTTAATTGGGTCCCCCTTCCAGCCGCTATCCTTATCCATACTGGAGTGGTCGCCTATCTGGTCCCATGGTAGTCTATGCCGAAGCAGTGAGGCCATGGCTAGGGGCGGCTGCCATAGCGCCTTATGAGCAACTATGACACCCCCGACCGGCGCAAATCAGGAAAGGACATCTGATCCCACTCCTGCCCGGTTCCCACCGGGCAATGAATTTGGAACGTACTGGAAGGCCTGCCAGGTTTTACGGGACGGAGACCCCTGCACCGGTTGTTGTCTCGCCGTTTCAAGCCGTTGTCACACGACCTTACTAAGGGAGCTCGGCGCAGGTGCCAGCCCAGAATCGTGGTACGAAAACGAAATCCGACTCTTATCATATGGCGTTGCGACCAGTTACCGTAATTGGGAACTTACTGGCATCAATCCCAATGGGCGAATTAGTGCATTTGGGTGGTGGGAGCGGCACTATTCGCTCCGTCAGAGCTGCTTCCGGATAATGTGGCTTTTGTGAGAATTCGGCGGCCCAATGCCTGAGTCTCACCACAACCTAGGCTAGCTCTCGCTGATGGTCCGGGACTGCGTTCTTGCAGTTAGCACTTCCGTGGCCTACGGTAATCGCCAAATACCGACCCGTGGTGGCATACAGCTCTGCCAAATATATATATATATATATATATATATATATATATATATATATATATATATATATATATATATATATATATATATATATATATATATATATGTATATATGTGTATGTATATGTATATATATATGTATCTCCATCATTATATATTATATTAGAGTAATAATTATAAATTCAAACTATAAATTTTTGTTTTATTATCCACTAAACTATAAATTTTTGTTTTATTATCCACTAAACTATAAATTTTTGTTTTATTATCCACCAATTTCAATTTGTATTATTGATTTTCACTTCATATGTTTTATTCCTAATTTCAATTCAAACATTATATAGATTTAAAAATTAGAACTTAAGGCTAATTTTTAAATTCATTAAGAAAGGGCGTGTGGTGGATACGACCCCTTTTAAGATAAGCAAAAGAAAGTAATATAAACTTAAGTAGTGTAAACACTGTGATCAGCATAAACGCTATCACGCCACCCGCGCGAGGAACGGGCGACGGCGATTATGCTGAGCACAGCATTAAAGGTCACGTAAGGATCTGCGATCGTGCGGCCTGTATAGGCTAAGAAATAGAAATAATAAAGCATTATTGAATCGACCGTACACTCGAGAGGTTCGAGTTCTCTTTTAGTAACCGAAACCCACATAAACATATATATATACAACCACCAACATTTCACAGTGCTTTTCGATTTTATTACGGTCAAAAAAATTTCACCGTGGAATGATAAAAATAAGATTAGGGTGTTGGATTTAATTGAAACCTATAATATTTTAAGTAAAATGATGCACTTTCACATGTGGTTATCGTGGCTCTGTGACTAACGATGTCGGTCGGCTAGCTCTCCCACACGGTTGTGATATCGGGTTCGATTCTCGATCGAGTCGAGGATCTTTTCGAGCTGGAAATTTTCTCGACTCAGCACTGGCGCATGGTGTGTATCGTTGTACTTATCCTACACATGCAAAATGTGCCAAAAACAATATCGATAACGAATTCTCTCAACTATAATCTAGTTGATCAAGACCGCTATTAGCCCCCAGGCTAAGCGCGCGATATTGTTTGTTGATGCACTTTCACAGTTCAATGGAATATAAGTTCAAGATATAAATGAATAAACAAAAAAAGGTAGTTTATAACATTTTTCTCCATAGCATTTTCACGAGCTTTCTCACGGCAATCATACATGCGATATCAATATGTATTTGTACTGCCCACACGGGTAGAAATAAAATCTTGAAAACGGGCAAAATGACTCATGATTTCATGATTTGAATGCATTCTTTAGCATAGTTAGGAGAGTCTAATGCTTGTTTATGTGAAATTGTGGAACTGCTAGATTTTATTATTTTAGAATCTACGTTATATGAGCACCAAACTGTATGGCTAATGGAGCTGTTGAAAGATCTTTCTTCTCCACTGCTCGAATAATGCTACAAAGTCAGTAAAATACGTATTTCACGATTAATTTTTTTCAAAATTATGACACGAATAAATTGTAACAGGTATTCCACTTGGTTACTTCAAAAAAGTGATCAAATAAGGCCGATACAAATTTCATTTTCATTTTATATCACCCCCCCCCCCCCCCCCCACATTTGACATTCAATGTGGCTTCTGTGGAAATCCATGAAAAACGATCATGTATTCCAAAATATGGCCTCTCTAATAGAGTATGACATCTACCGAAGACCGAGATCAGACACCATTTTGAATCTAAGATGAGGAACTCTATTTTCTCTATTTTCTGAAAGACTGGGTATGCTTTATCGTAGATAATGGTTAAATATTCTCAACATAAATATATTCGGAGCTGACAAAATATTAAAATGCTGCTTATTGACATCTAATACCATATTGAAATTCAATTCGTGACTTCCGGTTTCAGCGTAGCTGTGTAAAGCTAAAAAAATATTCAAGTGAATATGCCTAAAAACTGAGGATTGTTATCCGATACCTTCAAAACACTGCCCAAGATGGCAGGGCAGAGTGTCATCTAGAGGCTGGATGTTTATGCTGAAGCAATTGGTTGAGTTGCAGATGTAGACAGATTTGACTACTTTGACTGATACAATACTTTATTAGGAAAAAGTTTCTATTTAGAGTGAATCGATATTTTCTGGTATACTGCATACAAAATTAATCACTGTTGTTGATATCGATGCTTTTGGTTGTTTGGCTATTGGACAAATGAGGAATATCTAAGGTTGGTGATGTTGCATTTCCAGCGGTTTTTAAACTTTCAAATTTCAACAAAGAAGCACTTCAAGACAGACTGCAAATATTAACAAAGAAGCGTTTCAAGACGCCCAAAGTTGTAACCACCACGGTTTTATATAATAGCAATAAAATAATAATTTGATAGCGGAGAACTTGGAATACGTAAAAAACGTTATTTAAGCTAATAGAAATTTGGTCGAAAACATCGATTGAATAAGATAAAAACTTCGGATATCTATCTATATGAAAGTATATTCGGCTAGTCCTGCCTTTACTCAACATGACACAGGTGTTTCTTGACATGAAAGATTGTTTATAGGAAGGAAAACCAAAGCTCAGCCTCTGATTACAAAAATGATGTTCTTACAATTCTGTTCAAGATTACAAATTCAATATTCACATAGCATTTCTTAGTTCAACTTATCAGACCTTAGTAACTTCTAAGCCACCAATACTACAAGAGTTGATATTTAATCCCAAGCCTCTGTAAAAAACTTGTCTATGTATGAATACTAAAAAAATCACTAAAGTAGGAGAAAACCTGCAAAAATGTAAAAAGCAAAGCGTTGGTGCTACATTCCGATTCGGAACTTGACCTTCTGTTTACTATACACAGACTTCGCAGCCAACCGTTAAGTGTACAGGACAATTGCGGGGCTAGGCGCTACGGTCCTACTGACACTAACAGTCTTTCCCGAGACAAGACTCGAACCTACAACGACTGGCTTGTTAGGCCAGCATCGTACCTCGAGACCAGCTGGGGATGCAAAAATGTATTTATGCAAAAATGTATTTATGTAAAATACAACATATGTCAAACAAATCATTTGTTTGATTATAAAATATATAGTTAAGCGTAAATTGTAAGGGAAAAACATCGGTGTAAAACTTCTAACTACTAGGAAAGAAGTTGAAACGCAAAGCTACAGTGATGGAACTAATTCGTATAAAACAGGTTGAAAAAGTTTCTCTAAGTCCATTTTCAACGTTCTGTTTCTATTCCAGTGGAAGTGTTTATTATTTCCGTTCAGATGGGATTCTGAACCTTGCTACCAGAAGTCTCACTCGAAAGCTTCTTTAAGGGACAGTAGGCTAATCGCGTAAACGAAAAAATCTTTCAAACAGCACCAAAGCGTTCCTATATTTTTGGCGTGATATTTCCCGGGATCGTTAAACACACGCACTCTATAATTCAACTGCGATAATTTATTGAAAGGAGCCCTTAACTTATTTCCATACGTAGGACATTCATAGTAATACATAATGTGATTTATATTTGAATGAATATGAAAACAGGCTATATTATTCAATTCAAGATACCTCAGCCTATCTGACGTAATTCATAAGCGGATTGAAATGAAAATTATGTCTCGTGGAGGGATTTTGATGAATATTTATTCAATATCAACATTGGTTGAATAATGGAACTACGAGTTATTTATAGAAACTTTTGCTATCTTATTGCAGTGATAGAGCTTTGCGAACGAAGCAATGATGAAATGGTTTCGGTATCGGATTACTTGGTCCACTAATAGAACATCACCCTATTTAGCTCAATTTCACAGTTCTTTTTTTTTTCTTACAGCAACATTTCCGAAGATATGAGCCAACAGAGTTCTACAGGAAGCATGCTCAAATGAATTCAATTTACGTCAGCGACGCCTTCAGCAGATTTTGTGCAAACGGTAGAATTGTCAAGAATTCTCTCGCTGTTTCCTGGCAAACGTCGCTACCGGTTGTGAAATCAATTTGCGTGCAAAGTTTACACCGTTTGATCTGCGCCGCGTTGAAGTCGGGCACTTTAGGAAGCAGAGAAAGTTCGCCGCAGTACTCGAAACGAACGAAACTTTTATGTCGTGCAGCTGCAAAGTGGCTTAAGGGAGTGGCAGAAGTTTTTTTTGCGTATGCTTTTAAAGCTGATGCCGTGTAATCCATCCTCTGGGACTCGAAATTAGATTAATTTTGAATATCGTTGAAAAATGTTGACGGCTAACTTGTCTGCAACACCGCGGCCAGTGTTTTGGTTTTTGAAATCATTGACTGGTACGTACAAATAACTGAGAAAACCGCTTTGATTTGTTTCATAGACAGCACAGACCAGACTAAACATAACATGAAATATCTTTGTGACTGATTTGAAATATAAAACCCTGTAGGGAAAGGTCACCATAAACGAAAGTTATTAATATTGAAACAAGTATAAATCATTTGGGTTGATTTTTAACAACATTATCTAAATTGTTTTCAAATTGAAACACAAACCTATGCGCAGTATTTGCGTTACTTTCGTGCAGGGCGAAATTCAATTAGCATGTAAACTGGAAGTCGTTTGATCTGCTTAGAAGCCCGGTACACTTGAAGGTCTAGTTGGTGAAACTTTTTGAACCCATCCCGGAAATAAAGTTTTTTTTTCTACAGAACCTCTTCAAGCAAATCAGTTCCAGTTCGTCTCACAGCAAAGTTTGCTCTCAGTTAGTCAAATCTTGTGCGAATCAACCGCCACGACTTGTTCAACTTTGAGTTCCTAGTTCATGTCGAGCGCGGAAATCCTTTCTTTATTGGAAATGAAAAAAAAAAAATTCAGAAAACTGCCGGTAACAAATTGGAATCTTCGCTAGCAGCGAAAAAAAAATCACAGTCGAATAGCGAAATGCCTGAACCAGTCCCCACTTTTCGACTCATCAAGTGGTAAACTTTTTTTCTCGTTTACGTTCGAATCGAATATCGGACCAACTTTTCGCGAAAAGCTTTTTTCGGTTGGCAGTTGTGAACAGGAGGCAAAGTTCATTAGGCTTTCTCACTTTCTAATTTACTTTGCTCCAAAGCACCAGAAGACTCGAAAAGGGGCTTTCTTTTGAACAAATCAAGCCACCCATTGCGTCCGCTGTTGCTGCCGTCGCACTCCAATTATGACCACATACAAACTGGGATGATGCCTCAGGAGAGCAATAGCTTTTGCTGCTCATCGACTATTCTTATTTTTGCCGAAATTAGTCCACACGCCGTGGGATGGCCGAGGGTAAGTCTCCGTGGGGCGATTCAGAAATTCCTACTTCCATGGACAGATGCCGATCGGTGCCAGCAGCAAGTCAACTCGCTATGTGTAGCGAGATAAATCAAGAGAGGTATAAGGAAAAGTAATTTCACGGACAGTAGTTTCTAATCTGTTTACTCCTTAATGTACATATTCTTGTCAGTCCCCAAGAAATGAGACAGCTCTCGAGGAGAACCGTTGATAGCTTCTCGTCCCAGTAAGCGATTTTTGTTTTTTTTATCTGTTGAACTAGTTTCACTGTTTCGATGAGAATAGCTGGTGCTATTTAGTGTACATCAAAATATTTTTCTGTTAAATTGGAATAATTACTAAACCGCAAATGGATTCTATATAAATCAAGATAGAAATGGTTAGTAGTAATCTAAGTCTTATACGGCACACGAACGCTGGATTTCAGCTGTTTCTGAAAGAAATTAGTAGAATATGCTAAACGTCCTACGAGGTATCTATTGATAGTAATTGTTGGATAGTATAGCATAACATCGCACATTTGATCGAACATGATCTAGAAAAATCATACAATGAAAATGGAAACTTTTGTTTTTAGGGAAAACAGTACAATTCATGTATTCGAGAATAGATTCCGAAAAATAACACGATTCTACAAAACTGCGCGATACAAGTCTCCTCATAACACTGGTCGACAAAAGCAAAAAAAAATCGCCTTAGAAAGATTATAGCTTTTTAACCATTCCTGTGAATTTCGGTGCTCCCAGTGTGTGCAGAAATGCGCCGAAGTGCTCGCCGGGCTTATCGCTTCTACGATGGCTTATGGGAAAACTAATTTAGGTCTTTGAGAAAGTTATCACCAACATTCACCGGAATGGTTAAAAAGCCATAATCCATCATTTTTTTCTAGCCCGAGCTCTGGGACAAAACCTGTGTTTACTATTGTAATTCTTCGCCTAATTCCGCGACACGATTCAACGTTTTCGCATGGCAGAGCAGAGAGCTCCATATGAGATTCTCTTAGAGTATTGTGAAACTGGGAAATAACATAACTTGAAAAAAGGCGCTCAAAACGAAGGGGAAGATATTGTATAAACCAGTGATCGGACATGAAAGTCTGCACACTGAGACGAACAACAACTGCCAAAGATGCGTTAACTTTGCAGCTTCCCGACAATTGGTATCCCGAAGTACATTCTTTCTCCTCAAGGACATCCGCAAAGCCACTTGCGAATCATCTGACCAACGAACAACAAACCAAATTGACCATGTGATCGTCGAAGAACGGTTTTTATTGGACACCACCAACATGCGAACTTACTGATATGCGGTCACTGATTCGGACTACTACTTAGTGGCGGTTTGTATGCGCTCAAAACTGTCGACTGTCTATTAGTCATAACAGAGCCGATTTCCGCAACTCAACATCAAGCAGCAGCTTTGAACGCCTTAGATTTAACATCCTTATACAACTTCTGGTTTGCTGGATAACCTGAGGGTAAAGACGAGAGAGAACCTGGTCAAGTGCAGACGAGCAATAAATGACATGACTACGATCCTGAGAAGCAAAAAGTGTCAGCAGGAGGATCGTGACCATGAAGAGCTAGAAGAGCTATTCACTGCTAATAATACGCGAAAGTTCTACGAAAGGATTAACCAAACCCATAAAGGCTATGTGCCGCGAGCTGACTTTTGCAAGGATATGGATAGCGAGGTGGCCGACAGGTGGAAGCAGCTTTTCGATGAACATCTGAATGGCGATGCAAGAAACAAAAGCGGAACTGGAACGGACCTGGGAGTGCCAGCAGTAGATGACCAGGTATCAACCCTCGTCCTCCACGAAATTCAGCGGGAGATTGGGAGGCTGCAGAACAACAAAGCCACCGGCAAAGACACCCTGCCGGGTGAGTTCTACGAACATGGTAAAGAAACACTTGCTAGAGCACTGCACTGGGTCATTTGCAAGATCTCGGAGGTGGAAAAATTGCCGAAGGAGTGGATGAAGGAGTCGTCTGCCTCATCTATAAGAAGGGCAACAAGCTGAGGTGTTTCATGGGAGCCCGCGCAACCACGGACCTGATATTTTCAATCCGCTAGATTTTGTAAAAATGTCGGGAGTACATCTTGTCCACGCATCACATTTTTATCGACTTCAAGGCAGCTTATGATACAGTTAATCGAGAACAGCTATGGCAGGTCATGCACGAGAACAAGGATATTTTCCCGGATAAACTGACGCGGCTGATGTAGTCTACCATGAATCGTGTGACGTGTTACGTCATACGTGCATGTTTTGAGGATACTCTCGAGTCCCTTGAAAACATGTCGAAGATTGAGACTAGGTGATGGACCATCCTGTTTGCTTTTCATCATCGCCCTCGAAGGTGTTTTATGAAGAGCGGGCATCGACACGAGTGGTACGCTTTTAACGAAGTGAGTTCAGCTTAAAGGCTTCGCTGGAAGGAGGAAACCCACACCAGACTAATAGCGGAAGCTGATCGTATTGGACTGCTGATCAATACGTCAAAAACAAGGTACGTAACGAAAGAGGTTTCAAGGAGAACAATGTTAGCCTCCCACCCCGAATCTGCGTAGACGGCAATGAGGTGGTAGACGAGTTCGTGTACTTAGGATCACTGGTGACCGCTGACAACAACATCAAGCGGGAAATCGTTCGTACTTTTTAGGACTCTGAGATCCAATCGAGTGCGCCGCCGTACGAAACTGTACAAAACACTAGTTAAACCGGTAGTCCTCTATGGGCTAGAGACGACAACACTGTCTCAGAGGTCCTCAGCGCCATTGGAGTTTTCGAACGGAAGATGCTGCGAACCATCTACGGTGGAGACGGGGGATGGCGTAGATGCATGAACCATGAACTGCACGCGGTGCTAGGGGAGACCCCCATTGCATATATGGTTAAAGTTAACAGACTGCAATAGGCCGGACACGTCACAAGGATGCCGGACGACAACCCGATTAAAACGATTTCAGTAAGCCATCTGGCATTAGGAACAGAGGAGCACAGCGTGCACGATGGCTTGGTAAGATTGGAAGTAACCTACGAGTGATAAGACGCCTGGGAGCATGGTACTATGTAGCTCAGAACCGAGTGGAATGAGGACGACTTCACAGTACGAGCCATCCCGGTTTCAGCCTGCTAGGTAAGGTAAGGTATGAAAAAAAGACAACATACTTATTTTATTTTACTTCGTTGTCCGACCGACGACTCTCTGCCACTGTAGTTTCCGTGCAAGCAAGCCAGTTCTCGTCGCTTCATTGAGAGATCGGACGTTTTAAGTACCCGTTTTCTGTTTCCATGTTCGTAGCCTAGGTTTTTGCGTTTCGTATTACCAGGGTCGCGATACCTAGGTCCGGCTGACAAGGCTGTTACCTAAGGTGTAACTGGTGGACACAACATTTCATGATTCAACTGCTGGCTCAGGGTCAGACTAAGCATGGAAATTTTCACTCACAAGCAATATTTCATGCAAATGTGTTCTTTGATTCATCAGGTATCGTTCAACTATTTCCAATCGCGTACAAGTTTTCCATAGAAACGCTGCTGATTGTTTTTCGCTTCTAAGAGTTCCAAATACCATAGAAGGAGGCTGAATGACTCAAACACGATAGTATTTATTGTATCCAAGTTAACTTGCATTCAACAGTATCGCGAGAATTATTGAGATATTATCGCCAGTGATACAAAATTATGAATACAAATGAACGTTAGATTGCGTTCAACTGTTTGCTTACCGGAGCAAGCAGGTATCATCAATGCTAACGGAAATTGTAGCATGGTGCATTAGCATGTGATATTCAAAATCACCAAGAATCATCGTATATCACGGTATATCACGGTGAAAGCACGACGGGGAGTTGCCGAATTCCACCCACAAGCAACCAACATTTGAAAGAATCGTTGCGATCGCTTGAGTGCAATCGTTTACGATTCTTTCGTGTAACACTCGCTATATGTTGCTCGCTCCGCCTAATGCAGGCAATACTGGAACAAAATCATCAAAGAAAGCTACCATATATTTCATTGCACTAAGTTGTCTCTTGCATGCGTGAGAATGTGTAACTTTTAATAGCGATGGTTTGCAGGGATTGGAAGCTTATGGATAATGATACCCGAATGATTGTTATGCGATACGATTTTTTCCATCCTTGGGTCAGACGCTGTTGTACGTTGCTCCTGACATGGGGACACAACATACGGCATACGACTAAAGTTTACACCGAAGGTTGGTTACCCAATCTCCGCTAAGGTTACTCGTATTCCGGTCGGCACCGGAATGGACCGTGGAGGTTGGGATAGGAGTTAGGGTCTCATATTTACACGTGTCCAGTCATTTACCAACTATTCTAGAATAGATACCTTTGTCGAAATCAAATCGATTTCTTGCATGATAGTCAGCAACGTTGTGTTGGTGAATTTTGACGATGAAAGTTCTTTGGCAAAAATTTACAGATAATTATTAATATGTACCTCAATTCACTTAAAAAGAATGTTTTTGTAACTATCAAATTGAAGAAATCGGATTTTCTGTTAATTTATAATCAATGTAACAAAATAAAAACAATCTAAAAACACTACATGGATAGTTTCATACGAAAAAATTCCAATTTTGGAGTCGATTGTAATACCCCAGCTTGGTGAGACCTCTCTCTTTTTGTTACAAAATAACGCATTTTTTGTTCCAAATCTCCTAACTCTTTTTCTTAGAATTCACAGACGTAAGATGCCCGAAAAATATTGGTTTTTGAAGGAAGTAAACCAAGGAATCTAGAAAAAAAAACATAAATTTGACGGGCTGTATTGCCAGACAGATTATTATAGTATTGTAAAATACCATTTACATTTTTTGGCAAATGCAGCCATTTTTGGAAAATATCATATAAAACAACTATTATTCCGAGATAATATAAGTCAACCTCGAGATATTCCATTTTTGCGGAACCAGTTTTGAACAACAAAAAGTATGATTTTAAGATTATTAAGGATTCAAAAATATCTTTCATTTTTTATAGCAGTGTTGCCAGTTTTTTTACCCCGTTCTATTATTTCAGACTCGAAACTCATTTCAATACGACGAGAAAAATGCTATAAAGTAATTTATAATTTGATATTACCGTAGAATAAAACAACATAAAACAAAATAACAACAAAAGTGCAATGAAGTGAGAACAAGTAAAAGAAAAAAAAAAAAAAAGAGAGATAAACCCTTAGCTTTTTCCTAACAAAAAAAAAAAGAATAGGAAGAAGTACCAATAACTTAATGGAAAAGAAAGATAAATCCATAACTTTGATAGAACGATTTAATGGCTGGGAAATAATTGAGCAAAAAATGGTAACACTGCTGCACATTAGTAAGTTGACAAGCATTATTTAATAAATATGATTGTTTGTGAAATTATAGATTGACTCGGTATATATATGCGGTGAATGTATATACCTTATCTATATATCTTGTCTGAAATAAAAACACGTTTGAAATATGTAAATAAGTTTTAAAATCCAATCTGGCAGCATTTTCTGTCAAAATTATGTTTTCTGCTGAATTCCTTGGTTTATTTTCTTCGAAAATCGTCCATCAGTATTTTTCGGACATCTATAAATTGTAAGGTAAAAAATAAAAAGGCTTTGTACAAATAAGCGTTATTTTGCAACATAGAGAAGGGTCTCATAGAGCGGAGGTATTCCAATCACCTCCAAAATTGTGTGTGTTTTTTTTTAAAGTGAACCTAGATAAATAACACCCTCAACTCGGAATATAGACACTCGGAATATAGTAGACAAACGTGTTACTCTGAATTTGAATGTAAAAACCTTTTAAATAGATCATCGCTGTTGTTAGACAGTCCAGGTGGTCTTGAGGTACGATGTTAGAGTCTAACAAGCTAGTCATAGTTCGGATCGGGGGAAGACTGTTAGTAGCAGGATCGTAGCACTAGCCTCGAAACTGTCCTGTACATTCAGCAGCCGGCTGTGAAGTCTGAGTCTAATAAAAACTTCGGTTCTAATTCTGGGTTAGATGAAGAAGGACACAACTGGTTGGCGTTGCCTGAGCAATGTTGTCATCCGACAATAGCTAAGTGAGAAGGTGCGATGCGAACGTCCTGGTGTCAGCGTGGGACTCTAATCAGAGCTGACACGATGGCTCTCCGGCGAGACAGTGGGTTGGGGAAGGCCCAACAAGCCCTCTCGAAAAACACCGAATGTTGCAAATATCGAAGAAATAAATACGGATCGGAACAATCGGCACAGACCTAGGCGACGAAATAAGGACTACGATTGAAAACTCGGTACATGGAACTGCAGATCGTTAGGCTTTCACGGCTGCGACAGGACAGGAACTTTGCTGGTCGGGACAGCTACCAACGAGCTTGGGACGGGCTTTATAGTGCTGGGTAGGATGCGCCAACGCGTGATGGGGTGGCAGCCGATCAGTGCGAGGATGTGTAAGTTGAGAATTAACGGCCGGTTCTTCAACTACAGCATCATCAACGTGCACTGCCCACACGAAGGAAGAGCCGACGATGAGAAAGAAGCGTTCTATGCGCAGCTGGAGCAGGTGTATGATAGCTGTCCGCAACGGGACGTTAAGATCGTCATCGGTGATAAAAACGCTCAGATAGGACGGGAGGCAATGTACAGACCGATGATAGGGCCGAATAGCCTACACGCCGCATCAAATGATAACGGTCAACGATGTGTGAACTTTGCAGCCTCCCGCGGTATGGTAGTCAGAAGTACCTTCTTCCCCCGCAAAGACATCCACAAAGCCACCTGTAGATCACCTGACTTACAAGTGGAGAACCAAATCGACCACGTTCTAATCGATGGTAAATTCTTCTCTGACGTCATCAACGTTCGCACCTACCGCAGTGCGAATATTGATTCGGACCATTACCTTGTTGCAGTATGCATGCGCTCAAAACTTTCGACGGAGCAGAACACGCGGCAAAGTCGCCCACCACGACCAAACATCGGGCAACTACGGGACGCCGAGGTTGCACGGGAGTACGCGCAGCAGCTGGAAGCAGCATTACCAACGGAAGAGCAGCTTGGTGCAGCTACTCTTGAAGATGGTAGGAGGGACATTCGATCAGCCATAGGTAGTACTGCTGTAGCGGCGCTTGGTACTATGGCTCCGAACAGGAGAAACGACTGGTTTGACGACGAGTGCAAACAGAATGCAGCACGAGCGAGAATGCTGCAACACCAAACGAGGGCGAACGTGGAGCGCTACTGACCCGCACGGAACAGGCAAAACTCGGTCTTACGGAAGAAGAAGCGCCAGGAGGAAGATCGAGATCGCGAGGCGATGGAGGTACTGTACCGTGCGAATGACACACGAAAGTTCTACGAGAAGCTGAACTGTTCCCGCAAAGGCTATGTGCCACAAGCCGACATGTGCAGGGACCTGGGCGGCAACCTTCTCACGAACAAGTGTGAGGTGATTGACAGGTGGAAGCAGTACTACGATGAGCACCTTAATGGCGATGTAGCAGAGGACGACGACGGAGTGGTAGTAGATCTCGGTGTACGCGCAGATGACGACAGAATCCCAGCCCCTGACGTCCAGGAGGTTAGAGAGGAGATCGGCCGGCTGAAAAACAATGAAGCCGCTGGAGCTGACCAACTCCCTAGCGAGCTGTTAAAACACGGTGGTGAATCACTGGCTAAGGCGCTACACTGGGTTATTGCCAAGATTTGGGAGGACGAGGCAGTACTGGAGGAGTGGATGGAGGGTACAGTGTGCCCCATCTACAAAAAAGGCGTTGGATTGCTGCAACTACCGCGCAATCACGTTGCTGAACGCCACAAGGTACTCTCTCAAATTCTGTGCCGTCGACTATCACCGTTTGCAAGGGAATTCGTGGGGCAATACCAAGCGGGATTTATGGGTGCCCGCTCCACCACGGACCAAATATTCGCGGTACGGCAGGTCCTACAGAAGTGCCGTTAGTATAATGTGCTCGCACATTACTTGTTCATCGATTTTAAATCGGCATACGACACAATCGTTCGAGACCAGCTATGGCAGATTATGCACGATTACAGCTTTCCGGATAAACTGACACCGTTGGTCAAGTCGACGATGGATCGGGTGATGTGCGTAGTTCGAGTTTCGGGGACACTCTCGAGTCCCTTCGAATCTCGAGGAGGGTTACGGTAAAGTGATGGATTATCGTGCTTGCTATTCAACATCGCTTTGGAAGGTGTGGTACGTAGGGCTGGTATCGACACGAGTGGCACAATTTTTAGAAGGTCTGTCCAGCTCTTTGGCTTTGCCGATGACATTGATATTGTAGCACGAACCATTGAAAAGATGACGGAGACGTACATCAGACTGAAGTCTGAAGCCGGACGAATTGGACTGGCCATAAACGCATCGAAGACCAAGTACATAAGAGGAAGAGGTTCCAGAGAAGACAGTGTCAACCTCCCGCCACGAATTCATATTTGCGGTGATGAAATCGAGGTGGTAGACGAGTTCGTGTAACTGGGCTCACTGGTGACTGCTGACAACGACACCAGCAGAGAAATTCGTCGACGCCTTATGGCAGGAAATCGTGCCTACTTTGGACTCCGGAGGACGCTCCGCTCGATTAAAATCCGCCGCCGCATGAAGTTAACCATCTACAAAACACTGATCAGACCGGTAGTCCTCTACGACCACGAAACCTGGATTATGCTCGTGGAGGACCAACACGCCCTTGGGGTTTTCGAACGAAAGGTGTTGCGTGCCATCTGTGGTGGAGTGCAGATGGAAGATGGATCATGGCGGAGGCGGATGAACCACGAGTTGCATCAGCTGCTGGGAGAACCACTCATCGTTCAAACGGCGAAAATCGGGAGACTACGGTGGTCTGGGCATGTCGTTACCCGGTGAAAATAGTTCTTGATAACAACCCGACTGGAACAAGACGACGGGGCACGCAGCGAGCAAGGTGGCTCGATCAAGTGGAAGACGACCTGCGGGGCCTCCGCAGACGACATGGCTGGCGAGCTGCAGCCATGGAACGAGTTGAATGGAGAGGACTTCTTCGAACAGCAAGGGACACTTCGGCCTGGAGCTGACTGGTAAGGTAATTATGAAGAAGGTCATCGCTGAAAAAATTATTTATTCACAACCAGTTGAGTATTTTGATAGGGCCACCTTAACGGCTTTGATTTCTAAGGTATCGAAACTGCGCTGCCCGATAATTTGTAGCTATTCGCCGAAACAAAGTTCGAGTTCGACGATTACTCTTGTCTAAATATTGGCGAAGATAAAAATTTATTTTTTATAAAATGGTAGACTCAGCCTTCAATTTGCCTATCCCTCTAGTGCCCAAGCCCGCCTTTAGAGGGGTTTCGGTGAAATCACTGTAAATCTTCATAAACATTTATCAAGTATGTATTGAAGATGTATAATGATTTTACTGCAGCCCGTTTAAGGCTAAAATTAAAAATATAATTCGTAAGGCTCTAGAGTAAAATTGATTCTGAATTGTTTTGAATCGTAATCATTGTGCAAGTTCAAGAGTTTATCATTCAACAGTCATCATTTAGAATACCGTGGAATGGAGTGAAATTTATCAGTACACGCAAAAGTTGAAGGCTTGTACAATCATTGTGTCTTCCCGATTCGCACAAAAGTTGCACAGAAATCGCACAAAAAAATGTGTGGAATGCATAACGCAACAGTTGTACTGCGGATACATTGACATAGAATGAAATCGGAATATGTATCATATACCGACACTTTATTTCTCACATCGAGTGTATTAGTGACTGCTGCTCATGGATCAGTGCAAGCAGCAACAACTTGTGAGCTGACTGGCATGCTACTGCTAAATAAACATTTTTAAAGTTAACAAAATAGTAATCAGTAACCCCGGTAACAGTTGACACCTCCATGGTTTTTATTAAATTTTGCGATACGCTTTATATTTCTTATTTTCATAGTCACCACCGATTGAAAAAGTCGAATGAAAATATTAGTCAACACTTCACTTTGAGAAGAGATCTGGAACCTCTGACATATAAAACCTTATAAAACCCAACAAGCTGCTTAAATGTTGTTGAAAGATTTGGGCATTAACCGCAAAGACGAGATTTATGAGGCCTGGGTCAAATGCTATAATATAACATTAGAAGACACGAAGCATTGACTGGAAAGTTGGATTTCGGATAATGGGAAATATTAGGCAAGACATCTTATCCTTGGTAAGTTACATGTTCTAGGAATACATGTAAATATAAATACGGCAAGAGAAACACAGTAAGAATTGGGTCCTAAAGCTATACCAGTTTTTATATATCATTTGAAAAAGCCGCGTTTTCTGAGCAAAACGTGATTTTTAAAAAATGTTTATCGTTTTCCTTCGATTTTTAAATAAAGAATAAAAAAACTGCTCGAAAGGTCTTAGATGACGTTTCGCCCTTGTACGGTATATGAGAGAACTGTCATTTAAGGCATTTCGAGCAGTTTTTCGTTCTTCATTTAAAAATCGAAGGAAAACGATAAACATTTTTTAAAAATCACGTTTTGCTCAGAAAATTGCACTCTTCCAGCTGATATATAAAAATCAGAAAACCGTTTTAAACTTTAGGACCCCATTGGGTTTTATAACGTTACCAGGTTTTATATATCATCGAAAAGAGCGTGATTTGTAAAAAAAATATATCGTTGTCCTTGGGTTCTTAAATCACGTTTTAAAACTGCTCAAAATTCATTGAATTTCAGTCCGCCCATATACCAACTGTTATTCAACAGATTTCAAGCGATTTTTTATACCTTATTTAAAAATTAAAGGAAAATAATAAAAATAATTTCCTCAATTATGTTTCATAGTTATTTTAGACAACATCAAGTTCAAGTGTACAAGCATCATTGCCTCCATAGACCTGCTTTTTAAACTGTACATAGTTTTCCACCATCAGAATGTGACTCCGTTTTAAAATTCCTTCAATTTTATTTTCACAATATATACTACTGTGACGACAGAATTGATTCGAATGTGTTGGCATTCCTCACGGGTATTAATAAGGAGAACAGTTATTTTTTTTTGATTTTTAGTTTTTAGTTATTGTTACTAATGTAAATAAAAAATTGCAGAAAAACATTTCGAACGGTTTAATTTTTAATATCGCATATTATCGCCGAATATTTTTCACGTAACATAACATTCAACACGCAATCATAACATTAACAATAGAGCTTCTACAAACACTTCTACCAAAAACCAAACGTACCACTCGAGAATTATAAACGAGACTACCATGTTAAAACGCATAATATATTGTGTGTTTTATTTTCCAATGGTTATACATAGTTTTGAACATACACTATTTATACAATAACAATAGTTACAAAGCATTTATTCACATAAACAATGTCAATAAAATTAAAAAAATAATGGAAACAAACTTCTTCTGTAACGATTGCAAAATAATTTCATCTTTCACTGGCTCAGAAGTTAGCTTATTTATTTATTCACGTATTGAGCTCGAAAAAGGAAAACACCACAGTTTTTCTATCTTCATATTGCTTGTAAAATAACACCAGAGTCTTGGAACCAGAAAACGTAGTTGTAAGCGACATGATTGTCACACGACACTCGGATCCAAATATCGACAGCGTTAGTTTTCTCCTTTTCCAACAGCAACAGAGGCTTTTGATGTTTCTTCCGCAATATCTTCGGTTCAATTTGGTCCAGTGAGTGACCTCAACTCGCAGCGGACCGCGTCTCAGCTTTCAGAAGGTAGCAACATTAACAGTTTTTGGTATCCGAAGACCTGCGGCTCCAAGAACACGTTTGGACAGCTGAACAGCACTGATGAGTTCCTTGCGTTTTTTTCGCATATTTAGCCCAATACACAACACATAAAAAAACACAGTACACACAGTTGTACAGTACGGAGTACAGAATAAATATTCATGTATTGAACTTGATTAATTTAATTCACTCGCTAGAAAAACAAGACAGGTCTATAAGAAGGTAAACAAACCTGCAGTCAAATGCTTGTGGTTGCCAGATTTGTTTGCAACCGAATATTTATTGTTAAAAGAGTTGTTATTTTGATTGCATTTCTGTGCAAGTCTGTATCAGGCCCATGGCAAGCCACCTGTATTTGTGACTTTATTATATATCGAGAGAAACAGTTGAACGTGATTGGCACAAAACAAACACAACTTTACATGGCTTATACGGTTGCTACACTGAAAATCATTCCTACGCTTATGCTAAATGCTCTTTACGCATGAATGCTAATAAACAAACCCAATCATTTTTTCATGTCAATCCATATCGGTTTTTGATGGAGTCCACGCTATTTGGTGTATTTTGGCATTCAACGTGTTTTGTCATTGTAATCTGATTGTTATGATAGATATAAGTACAGATGTAAATGAAATCCAATTCGCAGTAACGTGTCGAATTTTTATAGTGTTTTGTGTGTAGATGAAAGTCACTTATCTTTATGGGGCCGTTCAATAATTACGTAAGCATATTTTTCCACTTTTTCTACTTTTTCTGGTGATTCTGAAAATATACCATCAGACCAAAAAAACGATATTGCATCTTTCACACCAGTTTGGACTAAAGATACTCAGAGAGAGAGATAAGTGATGAAAAAAAACCGCCTATTTGGCAACTAGGTTTCACATGTCAGAGGTGCCAGATCTCTTCTCAAAGTGCAATGATGACAAACTTTTTCATTCGACTCGTATACCCAGGCCTTAGACGCGCCCATTCTTTTGTACTGGGTGTTATGTGACTTTTTTGTGGCTCCATTTCCATTGCGAACCCACCGTGCTTCCAATATTTTGCTTGTTATTTTTCGGTTATAGAAAAGTTGCGTTTTTTCATAAACCTGCGTATAACTGATTGTGACGGTGGAAGTCCTCAGGAATAATAAAGTGCATCACAAAAACCGTGAAAGTGTTAAGTTTTATGTTTATCTTCATTTTTATATACTTTCAACATATTTGAATATTATTTTGTTTACCATACGAGAGGTTTGTAAGCCACCAGTTAAAAATCACTGTGATAAACCAATTTTGGAGCATCCCCAATTCATTGTTTAGCAATTGAACATGAAAAACGTGTTAAAATAAATATATTCTTCATTGTATCTGATTGCAAAAACTTCAATGTGTTACCTTTCTTGTTCGTTTGGCTCGGATTTTGACATGTTCGTTTGGCTCACAAAATAACTCTTCGCATATCTCTCCCTCTGAGTATAGCTAGCCTGCACATACACTGATTTAAACGGTTTGAATTAGGCATGTCATATGAATTTGATAAATGTATTCACGTTACGTGAAAAAATGTTTCCACACCCAATTAATATTTCGATAGTTGGAGACCATCCTAGAAAACACACTAAATCGGTAGCCGCTCATCAGCCGACTATTACCCGCATAATCAATAACCATAAAACGTGCCTAACAACTAGTTCGGGATATAGTCACGACTGTATGGGTTATCATGTAACCGATAATCATGTTATCATGATTATCATCCGTTTTTGGTTATTGATAATGCGGGAAGGCGTTTACGTCTTCACACGAGCTCAAATGCAGGGGACTATAAACGTCAACATTTTGCCTACCAATCATCAATTCACTGCCTGTGATCGCATAATTGTAACATTCGACATTTTATGGATTTCGTGCTATTTATTGGGAAATGCTTAGAATAGTATGTACTTTTTACATCTGAAAAAATATGCCCATGTTTGTGTGAAAAAAGTCGTAAAAAATACCAAGTTGTTTTGTCACATAGCGTAAATAACCGCATAATTGTCACCCTACTTAATTTTTTCAACTTTTTCATCAAAAAAGCTTCCATCCGAATCCACATCTGCATTCTTTGGAACTCGGAAGTTATTCTGGTCCGGTAACCAACCACCGGTGACCCGTTTCTGATGTTCAGCTCATGCTTGTTAAATACATGAAAAACTTTATTTTCCCTGTGATATATTTCAAAAGTAGCTTGAAAGTGACGGCATAAATGAATCATTGCAAAAATTTCAACCAATTTGACTTCAAAAGTAATGTTTAATGTATACAGAATGTAAAGTAGTGCTTTCTTCATGATACAAAGTTTAGTTAAAGTGTCTATTTGCAAGAATATATTGGGAACAAAGCATTTAAGTTCAAAATATAAAAGTGCTATTTGCTCGAACAACCAATTTTGCAAATGTTACAAATATGCGATTATGGGCAGTTCATCACGGCGTCAATATTTCACTTCAAATGCTTACATAACCTATCTTATTCTTTGAAAGTGCACATTGTACTGTAAACAAATGTTGAGTTCTTGTTTTCCCATCTAAAACAATATATATTCGAAATAAAGTTTACCGAAAATTTAGAACGTTTACTCTATTTCACTTGTTTTAGGGCAAACCAACCAAAAAGTGGGAACCAGGAACGCTGGTACCAGGCTCAATCAGTGGTAGATGGAAAATGTATGGAGTTTGACAGCCACACGAGCCCCTTGCTCAAATGTCAAATTTCATATTCATCAAGTACACTATTCGATTCATAACTACACTTTCTGAATATTTTTGTAAAATCATATTACACTTGAGTCGCTTTTTACGTGGGAGATACGTGCCGCGTAAATTCCAGAATCTGCGTAAAAAAACTGCGTAAATTTCGGATTATACACACTTAATTTATCTCGCCAAACTTCCCAACAGCTGATGGACCTCGGCGAAATTTTCAACATATGTCATCAGTATATTTCAACGAACATTCAGCAAATATATCGATCTACCGTAAACCAGCGGGTAATCAATTCCATTTGCCAATGTTCTTGAAAATTTCGCCGAAAACTTGTGGAACATTTCGCTGAATTTATCAGTTGTTGAGTTCTCGGCAAAGAAATATAACTGTGTTCTTCTTAATATAACCAAAAAGCTATTCAACCGGAATATAGAATGGAGCATACGCAGGCGGAGACACAACATGTATTTTCAAACTGCACAAATATCCAACAATTGCTAAATTTAAATAAATGCGTGCTCCGTTTATAACCCACACTGAGTGATATCTTGTGATATCCAAAGTTGAATAATATGACGCCATGTCAAAATTTTCCATAGATACAATTATTCCAGTCGAAGGGTCTTTTTCAATATCTTAATCGTTTGTTCTTGTTACATTCTGAATCACTAATTCTTTTTTTAAAAGATCTTATGTAAAAAAATATCGTTGATTGAATTTCACTATGAAATTAAAAAATCGATCGCTTGATTCTAAAACCAACAGCACGATTTCTTACAGTCATAACGGATTTGGTAGCTGCGGTTGTCATTTGCGGATCTGCCACCGCCGACCGATTCTAATTTTTTACCGCGCAGGCAATAACTAATGATATAAAAATTATGCATGTACATAAGTTGTAACTTATAAAATTCTTAAGCGTTTTTCTCTGAGTGTATGCTACGCTGTTTTTCCTGTTAACTGCCAACACTGGATTCACTTTTCAGTGTACTCATACACCCTGCTTTTATGTCATCTTGTAAACAATTGTATACATGGACTTCTATCCTTTCTATTACCGCAACCGAATGATTCATGTTTTTGAGTCAATAATTCTATTTTGTCAAAGAAGATACAACACACAAGATAACCTGCCGGCTGCCGGAAGGTAAGTGAGAATACAATTTTTATCTGATGAGTAAATAACTGGAATAAACACCATAATTCTGTTTCCTTTCTGATTCACTTAAAGGAACCCTATGAAATGCTCAGATGCTGTCGATTCAAAAATTACCCACAAGAAGTTTCCTATTGGGGTGCAATCCGAGGAAGCAGTACAGGAGCAGCCAGCAGCTACACTGTCATCATCTTGGAAGGATGAGCTGCCGGTCGTTGACATACAGTTCAATTAGGTTCTTTCGGCTGCAGTTTGAAAAACTAGAGAAAATTCGCAGCAAAGAGTTGCAGGTTACTCGGGAAGCGTTAAATTTCATGTGGCGGTGTCGGGCGGAACCTTTTCGCTTCTCGTTAGGAATAAATTGCAGATTTTAAAAATTTCTGCGAAACATATTAGTTTGTATTTAACTAGGATATTGAAGACAAGAACATTCCTTGCATTTTTATCATAGTTTGTACTGGCACCCTTTGATTCCTTCTTTTCGACGTCTAAAATTTCATCCCAACATTTCAAAGCAACAGTAAATCAAGAAAAAAAAATGATCTTAGGTTCATAAATACGCCAACAAACTTGAGTCCAATGCATCATCATCCTTTTCACCTGTTTGGTCGCCGTTGTGCCGTTTTTTCTTTGATGTTGGTTTTCTCTGTGGTGGATTTCGTTTTATCCGGCTCACCTTGGTTATGGGCAGTTTCGAGGGCTTTAACAAATTGTTACAGGTCGCCACTGGTTGCGCCAGCAACTGCTTCTGCTTTTAGTTGAAAGTGCTAAACTACTGGACCAAGTTGACCAGATTGCGGGCACTGATAAACATAGATAGGGCTTGTTGAAATTAGGGTGATGATAAAGTTTCCTTGAACTGTTGCTTAAAATAAAAAATACTTGGAGCCCTGATTTGACAGCTCTCTTGGCGTTCTTAACGTTCATTGTTGTCGGAAAGTTCATTTTCGCTGATGTCAGTCAGTTCAACCAAACGCATATGAATAAAATCAACGAAATCATAGTTGAATGCAATTTTTTTGAACACAACCAATATCTTTTTTATTTTTATTAACTCAATGTTGTTTTTTAATGATCTTGTTCATGGGATTGAATCGATCAGGTAAAATTTTTATTAAGCTAATCAGTAAACAAATTACCAATATTGATTACTGGTTACACTGCGTCGACGAAAGCAGCCTTCTGGAAAAACATTATCAATACCAGTACAAATCAACATGACGATACTAACGCCAGTTGAATTTTTGTAGGTGTAGTAGTTTGAAGCTGCCAAATACATTGAAAAGACGCTAGAGCATAAATTGCGTTATACCCAACACGCAATCATTGTACTGGTTGCAAATCACATCAACAATTGTACTGAAAACACACAATTTCGTACTGGTTTCGCACCATCCAACTTTTGCGTGTAGGGTGATGTTAATCACCTGAAAATTCATGATAAAAAATACTAATCAAAAGATACTGATCCTTCAACACTAGGCAATGTTTACGTGTCCTAAAATGCAACTTCTGCAAGATTCACATACCTGTCAAAGCTAACCCTTGCCCTTTAGAGAAGTGAGTTTGATAAAAGCTCAAAAAATCTAATTTTCAACAGAGATTCTCCCATACCTTTAAAATAACACTGATGAATTCGCAGGAAACCACAAAGATTTTAATTTTAGAACTAGTTTTCGAGCTTTTGCAACAAACCGAATTGAAATCGTTCTAAATATGGTCAAATGAGAGCAAATTCAGCAAACTGCAGCTCGTGAACCAAAATTATTGAGTTTTAACCTAAAATATAATTATTTTCGTTTCCAAACTAGCTGTGATTGATATTTTTCAGTTCAGAAATCAACATTTATCATGAACAAATCTAAAATAGCGTGTTTCCAATAGAATGTATGGATTTCAAGAATGATCAATTTCATCCCGATATATCTCATAGAATTCTCGAATTTATTTCATGAAGTAGACGATAGAAATTTCCCCAATAGCCATAGAAGTTTTCTAGAGCACGCACCAGTATTTGTTTTAAATAGGGGAACTGCTCCATTATTCATCTCATTAAGCCGATATTCACGAAGAATGCACGGATAGAACATAAAATTTTCACGGGATCATTGAACAAATGAACTAAATATGCTTACGTACTCTTATGGAATCGTTTAGCATTGTATATTTAGTAAAATTAGCTAGATTTATCCTAAATTTTGTAAAACAAAACCATTTTTAACAACGCTTCCATATCCATCTCAAAACTTGAATCACTGCTCAATTATTCATCTTACGACGCCCCCATATTCATCACACTGTTAATCATGAATGAAACACATTATCATGAATGAACGTAGCCGCAGCCCGTCGTAGTAGGTTACCTAGATATCCGCTGCAGTTGTTTACGTGCGAAATTGGTAACCTAGGTAACCACTACAGTGCTTTCGATTTATGTCAATTATGTTGTAATAATTCACGATTTTCAGTATGATTTTTTCGTATTAACAGGAACTGATTTGGCAACTCTTGATTTTCTTCAACGCAGTGAAAACAGATGAAAATACATACAGTTGAAGTTTAGGAATTGTGGATATTCATCTCATATATTTCTACTAATTCAAGCTTGTTTTAGGAAATTTGAGGTGAACATTTCAAAGATTGAAGTATTCTTAGTTTAGTGAGTGATTTTGTTTAGTGGTTAAAATAAAAAGTGGTCCGCTAGTGATGAAAAAAACTTTGGTTGGCTGCTGAACGAGTCCCGTTGCAGCCGTATAGAACGATGCGCGGATTTTGTTTTCTGAGGTAGGTGATTGAATTAAATGAGTTTTCGAGTGCAGATGCCCGACTATAATATCAAATTTAGTGCTTTTAGGTGAATTTTTGTGGATTATACTTTATGAGGAATCTAAAGTGAACTAAGAAGAATCCATTCCATGGATTAGCAGATTGGTTTAAGAAGAAAATATGCGTTTTTTCCTGTTTTCAATTGTGTTTACATGTTGAATAAGATGAATATACGGGCTAAGATGAATAATGGAGCAATTCCCCTATGTACTATTTCGTGTAAAATGTACATGAAGCTAGTTTATTGAAAAATATCATAAAAATTGATCAACTTCACCCCGTTCCATAGTAGGTTTTGCAGTTCTGTAACATTATTGTAATTCACTCACAGTCAGGGTTGATATTTGTTGACACTCTTGAGTAAAAGTGAAAAAAAGCATTCATAAACGTTATTTTTTTACAATCCTTTCAGAGTTCTCGCTTCCCGCTTTTTGCATGGAAGTGAACTGTCAAAAAACCTCATTATATTTCATGCGATGGAAGCAAGACAACAAAATCAGTTTATCAGTTAACGAAGATTGTCAAGGCATCGGTCAGTGTCAGTGAAACAGTGTTTCGGTGAGGTTCATTTTGGTTGATTGGACTGTTTGTTTTTCTTTTTCGCTTTGAAGTGAAGATCATTTGGTTGGATTTGTCGTCAAATGTTATTCCGTAACCGTGAACGATGCGCGCGATCTATTTCATCTGAGTATAACAGCACGTTACTAGGACGAAAATCTAGTGTATCTGAAAGAGTGCTGCGGTCATTGGAAGTGAAAATTGAAAATGATTGGCTGTAATTTTCGAAGAATTTTGCTGGGGAAAATGACTTTTATCAGCACTGCTCACAGTATTATTTGGTGTATTCACTGTTTTACCAACAATCAACAGTTGCACTTTTACTGTGAAGTTGCGCTACGTTGTACTCCATCTTTCATAACATGGAACCTTCTAAATCGTGGAAAATACTTTCTACCCCTTATCGCGAAACAATGATTTATTAAAATTGAAAATGGTCCTTGTGGTGTATCCAGCATTCAGTTTGAAATTACTCTTCTAGAGAAAACTTCGGCTTTTCGAATTATAGAAAAAGGAAATAATCAGAATAACAACAAAGTAATACACGCTGATATGTACACAAATTCATCTGACGCATAACACCTTTCAACGCGTTGTCAATCCCTGCCTAGCAATATTAGAACCATTCTACATTCGCCCGACAACGACGGCGGGAAAGTTTACACCGAAAGGTATGAGACCACATAATGTTCGCGTAATGTGTGTGATAACAGCAGCCGTTTAAACTAATTAATGGAAGCGTTTAATTGTAATTGTCACCAGCTCGAACCGTACAAACCGTAACAATCACCGGCATGACCGATTCGGGTCGGCAGACAATTATTATTAAACAATTATCAAATGATTTAAAGTACTATAAAAGTGAGTTCCACGAAAAGGTTAATCATCAGTCAGCTGTAAACTGTGCGAGTGTGAAAACGCAAACATCAGTTGCCATCATGAAGTCCTTTGTTACCGTCGTTTTCCTTGTTCTGATTTCCGGTTGCATGGTTGAAAAATTCAATGTATTTAAAAGCACTTCCGTTATTACACTTTCATTCATAGGGCGTCACGGATGAGGAAAGGGAAGCCGCTCGGCAGCTGGCCGGAAGATGCATGAGAGAAACCGGAACCTCGGAGGAAGCGGTTCAACGGCTTCGTAACGGGGATACCTCGAATGCCGATAGTAACACCAAGTGCTTTACCCAGTGCTTCTTCCAGGGCGCTGGTTTTGTTGATGCTGACGGTAATGTTCAGGAGGATCACCTGGTAGAAAAGCTTTCGACCCAATATGACCGCTCGAAGGCTGAGGAAATTGTGCAAAGATGTAAGAACAACAGTGGACCCAGCCCTTGCGAGCGATCGTTCATCCTGTTTGAGTGCTATGTTGCGAACAGAGCCAGTCTAATGTAAAGCAGGTTATCGGAGTAAATGACGCTTAATGAAGAAGGAAGGCATGAGAATATTATTTTATCATATCATGTTGAACGAACTCTTCCCTCGTGAATTCATGTGAATTGGTTCCTAATAAAGATTAAATGAAAGAGTGTGTTGATTACTTTTTATTTAGTTGGTGCCAGAGATAACAATAATACTTTGGTAAATTTTTACAGAGATATACATTTTTGATATTAACCCTGGAAAGATAATCATATTTTGATGTGCGTAAAAGGATAATCATGCGTCATAAGCAATAAGCACTGTTGAATAGTCTCCAGTTTTTTCAATGCTAACGATATCACTCAATTTTTTGGTCAAGCCCATATGCCAAAAAGAATAAATTCTTCATTCTTTTAGTGAGCCAGACTGATTCGCGTCAAATTTGAAACTGACGATCTCCATACTTTCGTTTCGGATGTTATTGGTCCAGCGTCTGGGAGTGAAAATGTCAGTTTTTTAAGTGTCATTTTTAAGAAAGAACCAATCACAGTTTTATATGTTTGATTACATTAGAACAATGCAAAAACAAGTTTGGCTGTAAAATTTGTCCAGTTTTCCCAGAAGTTTCTATTCCCCACTTCTTGATTTCTTAGATTGAACAAATCGTGGGAAAAAATGACACACAAGACTAGTTTTTTCAAATATCAATTGCTTCTTGTGATTCATGTTCAGTTCAATATATTTTGGTCGGACTTTTTCGCAGCTCGGAAGCATAACCAGTCCGTCACCTGGGCCGGACAACTCTGTTCCGTTTCGGTTCAAAATAAAATCGGACTATGAAAATTGTAGTCTGACCGGACTACATGGTAAACACTGATCAAACAATGCCTATCGTAAAATTTAGAATTTAGGCTGACGGCTGAATCGCTTCATTTTCTGAGTATTTTTCCGTGAATAGAATATACCAGTATCGTTGGTTGGCATCGGCTTTAAATGTGGCGATTCTCGAAGCTGGATTTCTAACACTGTAATTCCTTCAATGCACTCGTTGCTTCGGAGTAGAACTTTGTAAAATTTTTTTCTGACCTTAGTTCTTCGATCGCACATGGTCGCACCCTTAAGAAATTTGAACATTTGAAGAAATTAAGTAGAAGATACACAGTTTCGCTAATCAATAGCGGTCTTCACGTCGAGGTCGAATACAAATACCCAGGCTTAACCTGTGTATAAGAGTGCCATTAAAAATAGATTTTTCGAATTTCGTTTAGCGATAGGGACAAAAGTTTTGTCCTCTCAAAGAAATTATCAGCTCTACCGCTAAACGAAATACGAAGGTCAATTTTTTCCCATATGTTCCATTGGTCCCAGCTCAAAAAATTTTTAACACCAGAGAGTCAATTTTTTCAAAAAAAAAATTTTTTTTCCGATTAACTGCAACAGATTTCGTCGTTTTATGAATTTTCAAGGCGTTGGCATAAACAAATCGATGTGCAATTTTATTCACTAGTCATAAAGTTGAAACATTGATCACTTTGAGGCACGTGTTCCCAATGTCCGGTTTAGCTGCAATTTGGCATGAGGACTTTTTTCGAGATAACCAAACTTTTGAACCCTACCATTAAACGATATTCGAAGGTCATTTTTTTCATACATCTCATTGGCGCCCTGCTGTATATCTTCGGCTGGGTATTTGAATACGAGCTCGATATGAATACAAAGCAAATGTACGAAGCTCTTACTCAGTTAGAGTAAAAATGGCTGAACTTGCGTAAGAAGTTGGTCCCCTGGACCTCAATTACACTATGTAAACCAGCTTATTTAAGTTAGCAAACTCAATAAAATTTTCCTTTAATAAGAAGGTTTTAGCAACAAGCTGGCTCGTCACTGTAAGACAAAAATTACGAAGTTTATATCCCTGCTTTCTTTCGACTATACGCACATTCGCAGTTTGTTTGTTTGTTTTTTTTTTTTTGAATATGAACCCGGAAAACCGAATTTTCGGGTACAAAAAAATTCTTCCGGGACACCACTAACGCTTCTTAAAAAAATGAGCTTCTGAATCCTTTGGTGCTAAAACTATCGAAATAGTAGTAAAACTGCAAAAGTTATAAGAATTTTAATTTGTGAGTTCCCGGGTACTTCGTTGGACGCATAAAGGTACTTCTTTGTCGAGCACATAACGGTTTTAAACTGCTTACTCTACTAAAAATAACGTTTTATTAAATAAAAATTCTCTGTCCCACCACGCAAAACGAAGTAGCTACGGCTCTGCTGCTGCCGTTGGGGATCGTAACATTAGATCCTTCACGAAAAAGATCACTATGTATTTCAACAGGGCGGCGCACTGGCCCACACAGCAGGCCCGGATTCAAGAGAGGCGAAGCAAGCAAATACCCCGTAAATGGGCCGTACGATACAAGGGCCCCCCGAACCCTGAGCCAGACGTGAAGACAGAGGGGTGACCTTTTTTTTTTTGCTCGCCACCTTCCAGCGTAACGTTAAGTCATTTCAGCTAAAATTCGTAAAGGCTCTCAATTGATATTGCCTCAATAAAAATGTACTCTGAAAAGAATATCTTGTTTACCTGTTCATATTTTTAACATTTTTTTAAAGTGTATTCTTATTGAACACCCTGTAGTTGTGAACAATCGCAAATCAGAGTACCAAACCAAAGTCGGGGACTAAATCTTCCCTGGTTCGGGGAACGATGCACGCTTGAGCTGAAATTTCTCCCATACATTTCATTGACACCTATATAAACAGTATTTTAAAACGCAAATATTAACAAAATAAGATAAATGGCTAATGGTTTCAATCCTAAAACCCCTCTACACTACGGAAAATAAACGGTAATTTTGACGTAGAATTACGTCTTACGGCATCATATATAGGGGTACGAATTGAAGAACCGAAAACATCGAGAGCGTCACGAAAATTGTTTACTTTTAAATGCTTGAAACACAGTCAGTTTTCAACCGATTTCCTTCATCCTTATAGCAATCGATTACACCCGATCAAATGCAAAGAATCGTAGTTTGATTTTTCGAACTACTGTACTATTAAAAATTGTCAAGCCTTGTTGAAACGCCGATTTTGACCTCTGATTGGTCGTTGAATGTTCGCTTTCGCTAACACGGTCGACAGAATTTAGTCAACCGGAAATGTATTATTTTGACTGTATAAGAGCCTGCTTCTGCTCAAACCAATCAGTTTACCAATGAATGGCTACTAGGACGGTCCTAACTAAGTAGTAGTAGTAGTAGTAATGACAGTTGCAGCGGATAGCAGTAGCGGAATATCCGGTTGATTTACTGCGAACTGGATCGACCAGCAGCAGTAGAGTAAACAGTACCTTCCAAAGCCCTACATTTTGGATCTCTTTTCTGTATCAGAAGCACCGGCGACCAGTGGTGGGCACCGTTCCCCTAATTCGCTAATCGCTAATTTGCTAATCGCTAGTTAGCGACGCGATATTCAGTTAGCGGTTAAGCGATCTAGCTAATTTTTGAGCCGGTTTAGGGACTGTTAGCGTCGCTAAAATTTTGGCCTTCGAAACACTAATCGCTAATTCGCTAATTTGATAGAGAAGCAAAAAAAAACTATTTTCAAAAACTGTGAGTCGCTGATGGCGTACATAAATTGCTTTGAATAATGTACATATCTTACTGAAAAATTTATGTTTGGAACATATGTTCCTCTCCTCTCTTTACGTCACAAGTCCAAGTGAGTCTTTTCACTCTAGACCCTAGACTTTAGCACTCTAGTTCCAGCTCAATCCAGATCACCTTGGGCATTCTGTAGAACAAGCTCAAGGTGATCTGGATTAAATTTTTGGAACGCCAAAAGTCAGCATATTGCAATGCGCTAGAATGTACGGAAACTTCGGACTCGGTGATTGGCACAATAACAGTGGCGGCACTAGACCGACGAAAAATAAGCGAGCAAAAAAAAATCCCAAAAATATTTATTTTACATCTACATCTTCAAGTACGGCCTTTTGGTGAATTTTGAACCTCTTTTTGTTAAAAGCACTCAAAAGTAATTATTTTCGTCTGTTTTTATGAGCAACAAACATATTTATGATTATCTACGTGTTAATAAGTTAGCGATCAGCGAGAGTTCCGCTAATATGAGTTTAGCGTTTAGCGTTCAGCGATTATCGAGCTAAATTTTCCAGTTAGCGGATTAGCGATTAGCGTAGCTAAATTATCAGTTAGCGGCAGTGGCGTAGCTACGGTTTGGTGGGCCTGGTGCGGTAACAAAAACGTGGGCCCCCAAGAAAAATGACTGGGCAGTTTCTTCTTCAATAAAAGGAATTGAGACAAACAAAAACTTAAACTTTTCTACTTATTTAATCCATTTAGATACTCACTTTCCGAGTCGTTTGGTTTTCAAAATCAGAAATAAAAGATTCAAAATCAATGGAATCAGTGATTTCACGTTCGATTGATAAAATGCAAGGTTTGTTAATCTGAAGTTACTCATCGTTGACCTCAAATCGTTCTTGATCAACTTTAACTTATATGGTGACAAAAAAGTCCGGTCACACTTTTTTGGGGTCGCCTGTAGCCTACACGTTGCATCTCTCTGGTGCCATCTATATGTCAAATGTAAGGATTAACTTTGCTGCCCAAAGTGGCAGAGTTTCGTTTCTGTGCAGTTTGTTTACATAGACACATGCAAGATTTTTTTCTGTCAAAAACTGCTCCATTTCCATATCAAGTAAAAAAATCACACACCGTCGCATATTTTGCACATGTTACAAGTTTCTCCAATCTCCAATAGATCAATTCACACTAACACATACGCGACTTCTAGGGGGCACACATTCCGTCAAAACATCTGACACAAAAGGTAAATATTAAAGGAAAAAAGTATTTCCTTTACGGTTGTTTTTTACTACTTTTCATCGTTTATCTTATACAAGAAGAAGGTAAAACGATTCGTTGTGTGTGTATAAAATGCAAAATTCTTTTACAGTGCCTAAAATTCGTGCGGTGTTTGCATGCAGTTTTCGTGATGGATGTCGATTCAGTCGATTTCCGGCAATTGTCCACAGAACGGAAGAGAGAATACGTTTGTCGACTTTACGACAACAGAAGTGGTTGTCCGCGTTGAAACGGGATGACTTGAAGGCTAATAACTTGAAGCACATCGTAGTTTGCCATCGTCATTTTATTGGAGGTAAAATTAGAATACTTTCATGTTTGACCAATTATTGTTCGAGTATTCGGAACCATACTTGCCCGATGGTAAAAAATCCAACTTTCAAGTATTACTGCTAACATTGACACGAATCAGGTTTGGATTTTACTTTGCTTAGTCATATGGCACACATTCCAATTAGCCATACGGCAACACTTTTTGAAATATGTATTTATGTTCTTCACCAACGATTGAAACATTTACTCACTTGGCATACACAAGCTGCGAGTCAAAATTTACCTCCAAGTTGCTTTCGGAAGCATTTTGGTGATAAGGTTATCGTTATAATCGAGTCTACGAGTTTTGATCCCATGAACTGGAACTATCCTGCTTGGAACATTTTGTACGCATCAAGACTTCGAAAGGCCTTAAAGCATTCCCGTGTGTACGTACTCTCACGATGAATGAGGTATTCGACAATATCAAAATAAGCAACGTTTTTCGGTAAAGTGTGCTGTAAGAAGTTTTTCTGTTGTAACTGGTAGGGGTCAAATCCACCGCATAACTTCCGTATTTTCGCTTGATACCGAGACCTAACCACTGTAACGTATAAACAGAGAACATATTGTATCATGCCATTCATTTAACAGAGAACATATTTTATCATTTTATTTTATATATCCGATTAACAACGAAAAATACAACTTGCTCAGTATATTCTACGTTCATTTTCGCCTGGTTGTCAAACTTTGTGTGCCCCGCAGACCACTAACACACTTAAACTTTAGCTAAAGCTCTATTCATCCGGTGAGCGTGTATTAGTTCGCTCGTTGTATGCATACGGAGTAGAGGAAGAATATGACAAGAGCTGCCAAGCAGCATTTTCCCCGTCATAGAGTATGCAAACGTTGATGATTTCAAAGACATCACGATCTGTAAACTGTGTTAGAGAAAAACAAAAACATTCGCTTTCTTGCAAGCTATCCAAAACACATACTCATTGGTTCATGGAAACTCATTTGCACCTGTTTGAAAATACGAAACTCGTGCCCATCCAGAACAATATTCGCAACTTCGGCAACTCTGTTCAGACAGTATAACATATTTTCATTTCAAGTAAATACTGGGGGACGAAACGAAAGTTTTTTTAATTAGACATTCGAGATTGACGGGTGAGATTCTCATTATGTGTGGATGAAGGGGACAAAAATGAATCTGATCGTTGCATCAATACAAATGCAGCGAGTGAAGTCGTGCTAACACATGCATTGCGGTGCTTGGCTGTATGTTCTCCTGCAGAAACACATACAAGCGTGTGTCCGTCATAATTTTTGGTACTTTTCGGTTATTACTATTTGTGTATAATGCGCAGTCATAAGACACAATAAGTAATAAAAAATTGCCCTAAAGTAATAAAATGTTCCCCGTTTGCGTTGGGTGTACCTAGAGACCGGAGGCACCGAGGACAAGGCACGATCTGGACGACCAAGGTCTGTGAGAACACCAAGGCTGAAAAAGATTATACGAGACCGGATTCGGAATCCCGCCCAAACTGCACGGAAGCTGGCCAGGAACCTTAAAATGAACCGAGAATCAATCCGCCTGCTTCTGCGCAAGGATTTAAAACTCACACCGTATGAAAAACAGGTAGTTCATGGGGTTACCAAAGCTACAAAGGACAAGAGGTACCAACGGTCGCGGGAGTTGCTCGGTTGGCGCGCAGATGACGAGATTATTTTTTCGGACGAGAAGCTGTTCGTTTTGGAGCAAACAGTCAATCGCCAAAATGATCGAGTTTGGAGTGTGAGCCTCCAGCAAGCTCCTGCGGACAAGCTGAACGTTTTCCGGTTCCAAAATAAGACGTCAGTGATGGTTTGGGGAGCCATTTGCAAGAGAGGTAAACTGCCTCTTATTTTTATCGATAAAGGGGTCAAAATCAACGCGGCGTACTACTTGGACACGGTTTTGAATGAAAATGTTCTGCCTCAAGCTGAACTATTGTTTGAAGACGATTACTACTGCTTCCAGCAAGATGGCGCCCCATCTCACACCGCAAAGGTTGTTCAGGCGTGGTGTGAGGAAAACTTGACCGATTTCATTTCGAAGAATGAATGGCCTCTGTCGTCTCCGGATCTGAATCCACTGGATTATTTCGTGTGGGGATACATGATGTCGAAGCTGAACGACTATAAAATAACAAATTTGGAGCAATTAAAGCGAGTTATCACGAAAATCTGGGACGAGATGCCGATGGAGCACGTGCGCGCCGCTTGCGACGACTTTCCAAGCCGTCTGATGCTGGTTCGATCAGAGAAAGATGGTGTAATTCCGAGATATTGAAGTATCTGTGAAGTATCTTTATGAGTTTCTGAATAAAGCTATGGAAGCCAGATTCAGATTTTCTTCTTATTCTTTGAAATATTGAGATTTTCCTGTGTGACCGGACTTTTTTGTCACCCTGTAGAGAAACTTGATCAACTTTAACTAAGAGCCAACTGTTTTCGGGTGCATATAGTCTCGCGTGAACGCAGATTATTTCCCTCGCTCTGTTTCATGTTTTCAAGTTAGCCACACAGCAACACAAATAGACAGCGTTTTCCCGACTTGGTAAAAGCACCGCTCCGAGCCGCTCGGTGACATCGCCAAATTATAGACACCCAGCACCACGAGCGTATTATCGTCTTATGAGACATTCGTAGCAAGCACCAGCTCGGCGCAAGAGCTAAAAAAGCTACGAATGCAATGCGATAATCTTGAGTTCACCTGGAGGCACGTTGATCGTTTTTTTCTTTTTCGTTTTGTTTTGATCCGTGAAGAGATATTTGCTGTGTGATGCTTTCCTTATTTGCTGCGCACCAAGCTGAAGACCAAAGGACCTAGCCCGAGTGCGTGTGGATTATGGAGTTAGAGCTACAATCAATCACTGCTTGAGACGCTGTGCGTACTTTACCAAGTTTGATTAGGAATTTTGTAATATTTTTTAAAATATAAACTCGTTTTTTGAATAAAAATTGATGATTATACTTCCTGAACCGACGGAAAGTATCAAAATAGTGTCTTGATTATATTCCACTGTATTTTATGGCTGAAGGCTCAAACATATAAAGCAATTTAAACCTCATGTTACAGGGAATACTTACCGAAACGCATGCTTTCTTTAAACGAAACAAACAAATCCAAGTAATTGCAAAAATTGTAAAAAAATTCCACGGCATGTTCTTTTGAAACTATTAAACAGAGCATTCTTTTGCTGCTTCACTACCTTAATTTTTATTTCATTGAATTCATGATATTTAATTTCAAAAACAACACAAATATAAAGTCACCCACTCATCCGCATACGTCATCAGCGCTCACCCTCTGCACTAGCTGTAACGTGTAATATACATAGCAAAGATAAGCAGAGTACAAGGAGATGGAGATGCCACGAAACAAAAAAGCAAGCAAAATGATTCGGGGGTGCACCGTGCGCTCTATGTAACTTTAGAAAAACACCAACGAAGATATATCCGCTCTACCCAAGCAGCATACATTGTTGCAATGAAGGAAATGCAACTCTCAATCAAAGATTGTAATAATTCGCATCCGTTACTTTTATTCAACTTGTAAATAACCGAAAAAGAGCAAGAGGTGGAGCCTATATGCAACTAACAGTGCTATGTGAAATCATCATCTGCATCAATGGCCGCTGCAGTATAGGAAGTGTAGAGAGGAGAAATAAAATTTCCTCAAAACTTCAAATTTCTTCAAATATATCGCATTTTTTCTCTACTTACGCTTCTGATAGGTATGTAGTTCTACCTTCGATTCAAAATTTACCGTGCGAAAAATGTTTTTACTTCGTAATTATTCACGCGCCCTTTATAAAGTGTTGTAAAAGAAATTTTATGATTTAAACTTGCCAAATTATAAACAATGTTTTGGGAAACGATAGTTTAGGAAACCTTGCTTAGTGGATATGCAGTGTTAATCATGCGAAATATAAAATAACTAAACCATATTTCCAACAATAATCATTTATCATTCATTTAGAATTAAGATGGCCGTTTACTGTGTGGTAATTTTAGCAAATATATGGTTTAACAAGATGTTGCTATCATTCCGCGTCGAACACTCGACAGAAACGGACGTGCAAAGTGGTCGTTCTATTACAATCCGGTCCGTGTGTACGATTAGCCAAACAATAGAGTGTATTATTCGCGCTAAAGGCCAACTAGATTGTGAGTTGTGTCGCTACGTTCTGTACCCGGCTCGCAACTTTGGCTGTATTGGTGCAAAATACCAGCTACAGTTTTGATCTGTGCACAGTGAATAGATCTTTCTAATTCAAGGCCATCAGTTTACAGTCGAGTCGCGTCGCTGTGCTGAGTGATCTCACACCCGGCTCACTGCTGGTGGCTGTATTGGTGCTGCTGTACTGGTGCTGCTGGCTGCTTTGGGTGCAGCTTCGAACGATCGGACAACCACTGCTGGAAGGAAGAAGTAAATAGGTATGTGTTCTTGTCGGCGCTAGTGCGCTAGTGCGCTACATCTAGTGCGATGGATATAGATCCCTCGCCTCCCGTGCCACCATCCCCGAACCTCCCTGACCCTGACCCTTCTGTTACCCCCTCCCCTGTTCATTCTCCAGTCCCCCCTCGCCCCAGGCTTTACCCGGACGGATCTCAACAGGGCAGCTATACTGTTTATTTTCGTCCAAAGGCAGGAGTGAATTCAAAGCGATTAAACATACTGCAAATTTCTAAAGACCCGACGAAGGGGTACAAGGCCGTGACCGAAATTTCCAAGGTGCGACCTAACAAGCTCCGTGTCGTGGTCAGTGATCTGACACAGGCCAATGCTATCGCTTGCTCTGAGCTCTTCACACGCGAGTATCGCGCTTACATACCCGCACGAGACGTGGAGATCGACGGTGTCATAACCGATTCGAGTCTGTCTGTCGAGTGTATCCTAAAAAGCGCAACCGGTTGCTTCAAAAATACCGAAACACAGGCGAAGATTTTGGATTGTAAGCAATTGCGGTCCATGTCTCTCGTCGGCGGTAAAAAAGTTTACACTCCGTCAGACTCGTTTCGCGTTACGGTTGCCGGATCTGCACTCCCTAGCCACGTCTCGATCGACCGGGTCCGTCTGCCTGTGCGATTGTATGTACCCCGTGTTATGAATTGCACTAATTGCAAGCAGCTAGGCCACACAGCCGCCTACTGCTGCAATAAGGCACGATGTAGCAAGTGTGGGGAGACTCATGCGGAAGATTCTTTCAGTGTTAATGCTGAAAAATGTATTCACTGTGGGGAAAACCAGCATGAGCTCTCCACATGCCCGGTGTACATGCAGCGCAGAGATAAAATAAAGAGGTCTCTCAAAGAGCGTTCGAAGCGTTCTTATGCTGAGATGCTGAAGAAGACCGTGACCACTTATACCATAACATCGAACCCCTTTGATCTGTTGTCCTCTGATGAAACCGATTCTGACGATTCATCAGCGGGAACATCTTATGCCAATTCTGGGGAGTCTAGGAAGAGGAAAAATGTTTCTTCTCCTAAACTTCCCCGTAAAGGTCCTAAGATTTCCCAAAATGTAATGAAAAGTACGAACAAACCAAACAGTGCAGCGGAAAAATCGAAGCAAACTCCTCCTGGGCTTGCAAATTTAAAGTCCCAGAAGGAGTTCCCAGCACTGCCAGGAACATCTAAAACCCCAGTTGTTCCTTTTGCACATCCAGTTGATGAAACAAACTCTGGATTAGTGAAATTTTCTGACATTGTGGACTGGATTTTTGAAAATTTCAATGTACCCGATCCAATTAAAATTTTTCTTACAGCATTCCTCCCAACAGTTAGATCATTTTTGAAGCAGTTGTCTGCCCAATGGCCCCTCCTTGCAGCGATTGTATCCTTCGATGCCTAATTCAACTGCGTATATGAAGGATTCTATCTCTGTCTTACAGTGGAATTGTAGAAGTATTTTACCAAAAATTGATTCGTTTAAAGTTTTGATAAATAAAAACAAATGCGATGCATTTTCCCTTTGTGAAACTTGGCTTACTTCAAATATTGATCTCAACTTCCATGATTTTAATATTATTCGCCTTGATCGAGACACCCCATATGGAGGAGTACTTTTAGGGATTAAAAAGTGCTATTCTTTCTATCGTATTAACCTCCCCTCGATTCCAGGCATCGAAGTTGTCGCATGTCAAATGACAATACAAGGTAAAGAGCTTTGTATTGCCTCAATATATATTCCTCCCAGAGCAGAGGTTGGGCAACGGCTGCTCTTTGATTTAATAGAACTTCTTCCCTCGCCACGTTTGATTTTAGGAGACTTCAACTCTCATGGTGTGGCTTGGGGTTCTCCTTACAATGATAACCGCTGCTCTTTAATCTATAACCTTTGCGATGATTTCGACATGACTATTTTAAACAACGGTGAAATTACACGTATCCCGAAACCTCCAGCGCGCCCAAGCGCTTTGGATCTATCCTTATGTTCGACGTCGCTACGGTTGGATTGCACATGGAAGGTAATCCTCGATCCTCACGGTAGCGACCATTTGCCTATTCTTATTTCAATTAATAACGGGTCAACTCGCATGCGACCAGTTGACATTCCGTATGACCTCACACGGAATGTCGATTGGAAGTTATACGAGGAAATGATTTCAGAAGCGGTCGATTCGATTCAACATCATCCACCACTTGAAGAATACAACCTCCTCGCGGGCTTGATTCTCGACGCCGCGTTGCAAGCCCAAACGAAGAAATATCCTGGCGTAACGATTAAAAAACGGCCTCCCACTCCGTGGTGGGACCAAGAGTGCTCCGATGTCTACACGCAAAGATCCGACGCGTTTTTGGCCTACCAGAAGGGAGGTATACCTGGCGACTATTTACGGTATTCGGAGCATGATACCAAGCTTAAAAGCTTGGCTAAAGCAAAGAAACGCGGATATTGGCGTCGGTTCGTGAACGAGACGTCGAGGGAGACATCGATGAGCACTCTTTGGAACACAGCCCGAAGAATGCGGAATCGCGTAACGGTCAACGAAAGCGAGGAGTCTTCAAGTCGGTGGATATTTGATTTTGCCAGGAAAGTATGTCCGGACTCTGTTCCTGAGCAAAACATTGTTCGCGATGCGTCTCCGGGCCACGACGCGATAGAATCACCTTTTACGATGGCAGAATTTTCAGTTGCCCTCCTGTCCTGTAACAATAACGCGCCTGGGTTAGATAGAATCAAATTCAACTTGTTGAAGAATCTACCCGGCAATGCCAAGAGGCGCTTGTTGAACTTGTTCAATAAGTTCCAGGAGCAAAACCTTGTACCGCAGGATTGGAGGCAAGTGAAGGTGATCGCCATCCAAAAACCAGGGAAACCAGCTTCTGATCACAACTCTTATAGGCCGATTGCAATGCTATCCTGTATCCGGAAATTGATGGAAAAAATGATACTCCGTCGTTTAGACCATTGGGTCGAATCAAATGGTCTACTATCAGATACTCAATTTGGCTTCCGCCGTGCCAAAGGGACGAATGATTGTCTTGCGTTGCTTACAACAGATATTCAGCTGGCGTATGCTCGCAAAGAACAAATGGCGTCTGCGTTCTTGGACATTAAGGGGGCTTTTGATTCCGTTTCTATTGACATTCTTTCGGGTAAACTTCACCGACAAGGATTTTCTCCAATTTTGAACATTTTTTTGCACAATTTGTTGTCCGAAAAGCACATGCATTTTACGCACGGTGATTTGGCAACTTTTCGCATTAGCTACATGGGTCTTCCCCAGGGCTCATGTTTAAGCCCCCTTCTTTACAACTTTTATGTAAATGACATCGACGAATGTCTGGCAAATTCATGCACGATAAGACAACTTGCAGACGACAGTGTAATCTCTGTTACAGGAGCCAAAGCTGCCGATTTGCAAGGACCATTGCAAGATACCTTGGACAATTTGTCTGCTTGGGCTTTACAGCTAGGTATCGAATTCTCTGCGGAGAAGACTGAGATAGTAGTTTTTTCTAGGAAGCATGAACCTGCTCAGCTTCAAACACAATTAATGGGTAAAACGATTTCTCAGGTTTTGGTACACAAATATCTTGGTGTCTGGTTCGACTCTAAAGGTCACGTGAGGTATCTGATGAAAAAATGTCAACAAAGAGTGAATTTTCTTCGTACAATAACCGGACAATGGTGGGGAGCCCACCCAGGAGACCTTATAAGGCTTTACCAAACAACGATACTGTCTGTTATTGAGTACGGGTGTTTCTGCTTCCGCTCCGCAGCAAACACACATTTGATCAAACTGGAGCGAATACAATATCGTTGTTTGCGTATCGCCTTGGGTTGCATGCAATCGACCCATACGATGAGTTTGGAGATCTTAGCTGGAGTACTACCATTGAAAAACCGCTTCTGGAGCCTGTCTTCTCGTATTCTAATCAAATGTGAGGTCTTGAACCGTCCCGTGATTGAAAATTTTGAATGGTTAATCGAACTTAATTCTCAAACCCGTTTTATGACATTGTATTTCAATCACATGTCCCAAAATATTAACCCTTCTTCGAATATTCCAAATCGTGTCGACTTATCAAATACTTCTGATTCTACTGTGTTTTTCGATACATCCATTATAGAAGAAACTCGTGGAATCCCGGATCATTTACGCGTGCAGCAGATCCTTAAAATTTTTTCCAATAAATATCGAAACATCAACAGCGACAATATGTACTACACTGACGGATCACTTCTTGATGGGTCCACTGGCTTCGGTATCTTCAATAACAATTTAACCGTCTCCCATAAGCTCGATAATCCTGCTTCTGTTTACGTCGCAGAATTGGCTGCAATTCAGTACACCCTAGGGATAATCGAAAAAATGCCCACGGATTTCATCTTTACGGACAGTCTCAGTTCCATTGAGGCTCTCCGATCGATGAAAGATGTTAAGCACTCTCCGTATTTCCTGGGGAAAATACGTGAACATCTGAGTGCTTTATCCGAAAAATCTACTCAGATTACCTTAGCGTGGGTCCCTTCTCACTGCTCGATACCGGGTAATGAGAAAGCGGACTCTTTGGCTAAGGTGGGCGCAACAAACGGTGATATTTGTGAAAGACCAATTGCCTTTAATGAATTTTTCGCATTTGTACGTCAGAATACGATCATCAGTTGGCAAAATTCTTGGACCAGAGGGGAATTGGGAAGGTGGTTACATTCCATAATCCCCAAAGCATCGACGAACCCGTGGTTCAAGGGGTTGGATGTAGGTCGGGATTTCATTTGCGTGATGTCCCGGCTTATGTCCAATCACTATAGATTTGACGCGCATCTCCGTCGTGTTGGGCTCGGGGAGAGTGGTATCTGTGCCTGTGGTGAAGGTTATCACGACATAGAGCACGTTGTTTGGTCATGCCTTGTACACCGTGACGCCAGGTCTAGATTAATAGCTTCCCTGCAGGCCGAAGGTAGGCAGCCGGCTGTTCCTGTTCGTGATGTCTTGGCGAGCCGTGACCTATCCTACATGTCCCTTATATACGTTTTCCTGAAATCCATCCACGCCCCAGTTTAGTCCTATCCCCTTCCGCCTACATCCAACCAAACGACAAGAACACGTTAAGACCCCGGATCCGGAAACAGCAATCAGACCCGCACGATACTCTCAAGGCCCGATGGAAACAACCCAATATGCCAGTCCGTAGTATCTTGGCCCAGCAGCGGAACAAATTTAATATGCTGCTTACCTATGGCAATGAAAACCATCAAATAGCAAACCTGTGCTTTTAATGCAAAATATTCTAGCTTTAAGTTAGATTTAGTTTCAGCTTGTAGCCGGCAGCGAGGATAAAAAATTTGCTTTTAGCTATTAAGATACTTTAGAAAGTAAGCTACCAGATATAATTGGCGCCGTTAAACATTGAATTGTATTTGTGCCGTGTTAAATAAACTATAGATGAAGAAAAAAAAAAGATGTTGCTATACATTTCCATCACTAGATTGCTTTTCTTAGAAGAAAACATTTTGAGAAACAACAATATGCAACATCATGTGATATTATCGTTATTTAATAGCATCATGAAATATGCAGTTGGAAATAGACTGCCGAAAACTATTGAGCAATTCCTAGTGTTCAGTTACGAGAAAGTTACACGTAAATAACAAAACGTTGCTCAATTCTTTTAAATTTCTTTAGAGTAACCGGAAAAGTTTCTTGCACCGTTAAAAAATTTTAAAACAACAAATATTGAGTAGTCTCATTTGAAAACATGTTGCAAGTGCTGCTTGGGTATGGTGGTATTCTTCATTCTTCGCGTGTCGAATCGTCGACCGAAGCACCCAGCTCAAGTGCGTGATACCTAGCAAGCAAGAGCTCAATTTTTGTTCCGCCTCTAGTGCCATGCGTGCTTTACCAAGTCTGGTTTTCAGCATTGCAAAAAATCACTTCTTCGTTGCGTGTTTCCACGTTGCATCGAATGTTTTTTGCGATCGCAAAACATTTAACTTCGGCGTCAGTCGAATCACTAATCATGGTAAAAATGAACATCGGTATCACGTATACTTTATCCGTGTGGAGCACGAGAGCAGAGTGGCGAGCACAGATTCATGAGGTTAAGTTCAGAAGGGCATGTTGACCGGTTCAGTGTTCGCAAGATTTTCGGGCCCCCTTAAGTGGTAGGCCTGGTGCGGACCGCACCAACCGCACCCCCCCTAGCTACGCTATTGGTAAGAAAATTTTCTCATTGGTGAATAAAATTGTGCGATGCCGTCCATCGATAAATTCTTTCAACAGAATCTGCGTAATGGACTTGACTTCATTTTGACACTTAATGCACACTGTTTTGAAGGAGATGTCGTGGTTTTGTTTACACATAGCCAAGATTAAAAATTGCATAGGTAAGCTCATTTCAACATCTGTCAAATCTTAGTTGTACACTGAAACCAAAACACGGATAATTATTCCTCACCCTCTAGGTTGACCATAAGAGCTAGCAGATAACATATGAACATATCGATCGTATTCACAAACCTATTTCAATAATTGCATTGACAAAATTACATTTGTCATTATTGACAGTATCTAACATTGTCTGTAGCTTATCGGATCTGTGAGATATTTAATACAATATTTATTAAATGAATTTTTATTTATTTTGGAGCGTATCGTATGGCCTACTTATTTTGATAATATGGAACATGATTTAAAAGTAGGGTGTTGTAGCATGATCGGAGCATTTCTTTGAATGCGAGATTCCTCAACTTTTGAATTAAAATTTGTATCAAATATGTAGCAGTATCATTGAAAAACTTCTTTTGATGATGTTCAGAAGGTTTTATTCAGATTGCTTAGGTACAGGTCGAACTCGATTATATAAAGACTCCATTATATATTGACTCGTTTATATATGATTCGATTATATATAATTTTAGACTCGATTATATACAGAAGCAAAAATTTTTTTTCTTGAATTTCAAATATGACTAATCTAGAGCTAATATATCGTAAGAGTATATCTACAAAATACGTAACGCTTGATAAGAAGGTAAAAATCAGAAAAAATTTAAATTTTTAAAATTGTTTGAAAAAAATTAAAAATAAAAAAACTAAAAATATTTTAATAAAAATGCCTGAATAGAAATAATTTCAAAAATAAAAAAAAATGAAAAAAAAAAAAATTTGATTTTTAAAAATTTGAGAAATTAAATACAAACAAGTTGACAAATCTATGTATACTTTTATATTTTTATTAAATAATTTGACTGTAATTACATAAGGAATAACTACAAGATATGTATTTTTTTTGTAAGAAGTGTGTTTTCTGACTTTTAGGGGGATGAATCAAAAATGAAATTCTTCTGATTTATTCGAAAACAACAAATCATTTATGAAAAATAAATATAAAACATTTTTTTCCTCTGATTCGATTATATATAAAATTCGATTATATATAGTGAAAAAAAATCGGAGACTATATATAATCGAGTCCGACCTTTATTACTAATATTAAAAAAAATTAAAATATGAACTATATTCGAACACAATCTGCCCTTACAATTGCTATCAAGTCTTACTAGCAAGCAGTGATTTTAGAATCAAACATTTAAGGATTGCAGTATTTTTTCCAGTAATATGCTTCTGTAACTTTTGAATTAAATGTAGAAACACGAAATATTTGCATTAAAGTTGGAACTATTGGTGAAACTCGAAGGCCTGTTTTGTATCATGATCGGACCAGCATTGAACTATGATCGGACCAGTCTACTTGTGAGACATCACACCTTCACTTTGCTTATGCTTGATATACCCAATGAAGGATTTCATGTTTAATTTATTGGAACAGAATATAAATGATGAAGCTTATTTTCTTTAGAATGAAACATCTCGAAAACGACGTAAGGTTCACAAATAGCCCACCATGCTTCAAATAGGAAACATTTAATCACGAAAGACTTTACCGATGAATGTTTTGCCTTTCTCCTAGAAAGGTATGGCAATCACTGGAAAAACCGAAGGTATAAAAGTGGTCCCAATGGCCGAATGTCATATACCACTCGACTTCTTTCGACGAACTGAGCATTTTCTGTATGTATGTATGTATGTGTGTGTGTGTGTGTGTGTGTGTGTGTGTGTGTGTGTGTGTGTGTGTGTGTATGTGCAACTTTTTTTTCTCACTCACTTTTCTCAGAGATGACTGGACCGATTTTCATGAAATTAATTGCTTATGAAAGGTCTAGTTGCGCCATAGGTTGCTATTGAATTTCATTGTAATCGGATTTTTAGTTTAAAGGTTATGTATCAAAATGTAAAAATCATGAAACATCAATATCTCAGAAATCACACAACCGATTTCAATAAAACTGGTTTCAAATGATTGGGTCCCCAGAGCCCTTAACTTTTGAATTTCGTTATGATTGAACATATGGTTCAAAAGTTATGTAAAGAAAAGTTATCCTGAGGTTGTTTAAACTCACTCATTTTTTTTTCTCAGTGATGGCTGAACCGATTTTCACAAAATTAGTGTCAAATGAAAGGTCTAGTTGCCCCATAGGTTGCTATTGAATTTCATTGCAATCGGATTGTAACTGTGTCCGTTGTTCATAAAAATGTGAAATCACATAATAAAAGTAAACATATTGACTTTCTCCTAACGATCACTGGCTAATTAAAAGGTAGAAAATGATTGAAATGGCCGAATGTCATATACTATTCAACTCAGTTCGACGAATCGAGCATTTTCTGCATATATGCATGTATAGGTGTATATGTTTGTGTGTGGGTGTGTACGTGTGTATGTGCACCTTTCTTTCGCACTCACTTTTCTCAGAGATGGTCTGACCGATTCTTTCTATCTTGGTGTCAAATGAGGGGTCCATTTGCCGCTTAGGTTGCTATTGAATTTCATTGTAATCAAACTTTTAGTTTTGGCGCTGCGTCAGAATGTGAAAAACGCTCTTATATCTCAGAAGCTATGAACATAGTTGAATTCGAATAAATGGGCTTTCAAACCCTTAAACAATAAATTTCATAATGTTTAAACATGTAGTTTGAAAGTTATAGAAAGAAACGAAACCCGCAGACTGTTTAAAACTATAGCTACGATCAAAATATGTGGCCTCAACATCATTTAAATTTGATATTGTACTATTTCAATGTTTGCGGCCTTGCTCGGGATTAAAGTTGAAATTAAAAGTCATTTCTATCATTTCACTTTTTGCCTTTCTCCTAGAAAGGTATAGCAATCACTGCAAAAACTAAATGTGTAAAAGTGCTCAAAAGGGCAGAATGTCGTATACCACTCGACTCAGTTCGACGAGCTGAGCATTTTCTGCATGTGTGTGTAACGCTCTCCCAATCTCACTCGATTTTCTCAGAGATGGCTGAATCGATTTCAATGAAATCAATTGCAAATGAAAGATCTAGTTGCCCTATAAGACCCCATTGAATTTTATTGTAATCTGATATCTAGTTTAGAGGTTATGTATCAAAATGTAAAAATCACGAAACATCAATATCTCAGAAACTACACAACCGATTTGAACAAAATTGGTTTCAAATAAACGGGCTATCTAAAAACCCTCAACTTTTGAATTTTATGAAGATTGAACATATGGTTCAGAAGTTACAGAAAGAAACGTGTTCTGGAGACTGTTTAATCTCACTCATGTTTCTCAGAGATGGCTGGACCGATTTTCATAAAATCAGTGTCGTATGGAAAGTCTTGTTGCCCCATAAGACCCTAATGATTTTTTTTGCGAACGGATTATTACTTTTCCTGTTATGTTTCAAAATGTGAAATCCAGCTATGAAAAGAAACATATTCTGATGACTACTTGGGCACACTCTTTTTTTTCAGAGATGGTTGACCCGATTTCCACAGAATTAGTATCAAATGAAAGGTCTAGCTGCCTCATAACACCCTATTGAATTTTGCTGTAATCGGAATGTAACTTCGTCTGTAATGTATCGAAATGTGAAAATCACGAAACTTCATTAGCTTAGAAACTACACAACAGATTTGAACAATATTGATATCGAAAGAACGGGATAGTTAAGGGTTAACTGATGAATTATGATTGAACACGTAGTTTCAAAGTTTGGCTCCCCAAACCTTCCCTTTTCATTTGATTGTAATCAAACTTAAGCAACCGTTATGTTTTAATTTGTAAAACAACGAAAGTCTATTATCTCAAGTATTACACGACTTATTTGAACAGAACTAGTGTCATACAAACGAGTCATCTCTCAAACTTACAAATAACAAACTTCATAAAAATTTTATATACTGTTCAAAAGTTTTGTAAAGAAAAGAAATTCATAGACTAGTCAACTCTATAGCTGCTTTGATCAATATATATGGCCTCAACATGATTTAAATGTGGTATCGTACTATTTAAACGTTCCCGGTATCGCTCGTTGATTAAATTGTTCGAAATTAAGAGTCATTTCTTATATTTCGCTATTTTTGAAGCACTAACATTACGTCAAATTTCATATTTTATACATTAATTGCAACATTTATATTTTAGAACCATAAGAGTGAATATACCTTTTTGGATTTAAGCATTCATGTAAATCTATTTTTACAAATAATAAGTTTGAATGAGAAAGGCTGAGTCTGACCGCTAGGTGGATTAATTTAGGTTTTTATATATGATAACACGTGAAATTATTTGTGAAAATGTGACATGAAAAGCGATGTACCTTGAAAATAGTTGAAATTGGTTCGATCATGATACATTACTTAATTAAAAAATAATGTGTTTTAACCGGTTTGAAAATTTCGTGGTAGTAGGGTTATTAAGTTATTGTTGAAATTGAACAAAGTCTTGTGGTAGAGCACTTCTTGAAGGCTTGATTTTTTAACAGCTTGTGCAGTCGAATCGAAAGTACTGAATAATTTGTGCACTTCCGCAATGATCATGCTCACTCCAACAATAACGCATATCAGCCAAGATTAGAACATACGACGACTGGCTAATCAAACAAGCCACGTAAATTGAATTAAAAACGATTCTAAATTAAATTAACCTAACTCGATTCTCATTTCCACTCTTCTTTCGTGATTAAAAAGCAGACAACAACAGAAATGTTTACAAATGAGCAAAGAATGCCGTCCGAACATCACTGGAAGTGGAGAATAAGGAAAAAGAACTCCCAAAAGCAGATGAGATTTATTTCCGTATCGGTATGGCTCTGAGCATGATTGCACCCTGATGGTGACCAGCGACTTTTCTGTAGCTTGAGCCCAAAATATGTCGAAAAAATGGGTTAATGTTCCGTTATTCAGATTTCGTTGGAGATCGAATTTGTGTAGGAGTTTCTGAACTTTAGCATAAAACTCACCATAAACTGATCTCTCTAGTTCAGTCGTTCGACAACGATCAGTGTGGCTTGGTAAAATGTCGAAATTTACAGTATTGTTCTTGGTGATCGTTGCTCTTTCTAGAACATGTGTGCGTGTTTTATACAACTAAACATTCTGATCAATAAAATAAAATAAATCTTGTTTACAGCTTGGGCAAAGTTTGTTGAATGCGTATAACGGTTGCCGAACTGAATTCAACGTCGACATGGATACGTACAATGCACTAAAAAATGGAGATTTTTCGGTCAGATCACCGTTGATCGAGGTATGATCGAATGTTAGCGGTTTCCGGCAGTACTAAAAACGGTTGCAATTTAATTTACAGTGTTTCGGGGAGTGTCTGGTGAAGAAAGCCGGTTTCATGAATGACGACCTCAGTTTCAACAAGGACACGATCATCAAGTTCGTTACTCGATTCATAAAGAAGGAGGACGCAGAGGAAGTGTACCAGAAATGTACCTCGAATGTTGAGCCTTCGTTGTGTACGATGGCGTTCGATGTTTATCAATGTATGTATGAGAATTCTTACGCTAAGTGGGGCACGAAGAAACCCAATCAAAAAGTGGAATAATTGATTTAGTTACTAGAATAGTTTTCAAGAAAACGAATAAATTATATTTATTTTTCGCCGTTATAATTATTTCGAGCTAAAATTTGATGAATTCGAATAGCGGAAACAAACGATTGAATGATTAATTTTGTTTTGGCAAATGTTTCCAACCGTTAACAAATTTCAAACATTGTTTGGGTTATTAATCATTACGTACGGTCAGCTTATTAGGCGTTATAGGTTATTAATTGCTTTTTCTTCCCTTTTCGTAAACGCGAATCTGCCAAAATAAGTATCAGGGTTGTAGTTTATCGACCACCGAAGCCTTAAAAAAAGCATTGATCATCAGTGATCGGGTCAGCTCCAAATCGATGACCGGCAGCCAAACTTCAAACTTGGCGAAAGCTCGCAAAATAAAATAAAAGCCTATCAAGTAAAACAAAGAGAAAGAACCAGCGGTGAAAAGAGAAAGAGAGCAAATAAACAAACTTATATATACGTTGGAATTTCGAACCTAACAGTTCACGGTGAACAGTTGAGCAGAGACAAGCTTCGGTCGACCCGACAGTGTTGATAATCTCTTCTTACTCCGGTAGGAACGAACCTGACATACAAAGTGTTACTAGACAAGGTTTGTAGGTCAGTCTGGTCGACGTGCGACGTAATAAAAGAGTGAAAGTACAAGGTAGCAAACAAACATGAAGACAACGTTGGTGTACAGTGTGTTAGTACTGCTGATAGTGTCGATCCCTCAGAACGTGAGTGAATTTTCATGCGAATTACGGTGACACTTTTGTACTGGCGAAGGTGTTAAAACTGTCACTGATTCCGTGTTTTCGTTTCCAGCACGGGCAAGACTTCAAAGGCGCCATCGATCAGTGCACCAAGGAGTTCGACATGGATATGGATGTGGTGATCTCGCTCAAGTATGGAGATTTCAGTGAACGTGACCCGCTGATTGAGGTGTGAGAATAATAGCAACCGTTTGGTGAAGAAGAGATAAAATAAGATCGTTGATCGCCGACCGGTTGATGAACTAGATTTGTTACTGTTTTGTTATCAATGGCTGTGGCGGTGTAAGTCGCGATCGCCAACCATTGGACGAAGATTGTGTTGGTATACAAAAGCTGTGCATTGGAATTGCAATATTTTCGTTTCACTGCATTAAGTGTCTGTCTGCTTTTTTGCCACTAATCGACAAGTTGAAGCAATTAATGGAGATTTGGTTAACAGTTTCTAAAGACGGTAGTCTCCGGCACTATGTCGTAATGACCTTTGTTAGTGACATGTATTCGCTAGCTATTACGAAGAACATGCCTCTCTAGTGACATTAGGTAAAGTGTTACATCAAGTTGAAACTATTTTTGACAATGATATGTCTGAATACTTCCCATGATCATTAGGGTGGGGAAGAGTGATCGATTTTCCATAGCCAAGTTTTTTTGGTTCCTTTTGGGGTCCCAAGCAACCCTAAACATACCTGAGGTCGATTGGTTTTGTCTCCGCTTGGCGCATTACATTTCAAATTTGTATGATAATTCATATGGGAAAACCTACTTTTTTGCATTTACCTTTCTAGAGAGCTCAATAATGCTCTAATAATGCACTACATTATGTTAAAGTATAGTATTTTAGATGCCTAACAACTTTGCAGAAGACACTGAAGAGCTAGAATGTCCCGAGGAAGAGCTATAGCTGTTCGGAGTTGATTATGTCGATTTTAATGCAGAAAATCTTGTTTTCTGCCAACATTACCAATGTACCGGCGTCAGTAGGATTCCCATCCGAAGTAACCTGTCGTAACGAGTTTATGCACTGAGCTGGACCAAGCAAACAAATTTAGGTCAATATTCTAGGCGTAGATAGAATCTACAACGGTTTCAGAGGTTACTTCTGATGGAAATCTGACTGACGCCGGTACACTGGCAGTGTTGGCAGAAAAAAAGATTTGCAACATAAATTTCGACATAAAAATCAAAGCCTTGGTGCTACATTCCGATTCGGAACTTGACCTTCTGTTTACTCTACACAGACTTCGCAGTCAACCGTTAAGTGTACAGGACAATTGCGGGGCTAGCGCTACGATCCTACTGACACTAACAGTCTCTCCCGAGTCAAGACTCGAACCTACGACGACTGGCTTGTTAGGCCAGCATCGTACCTCGAGACCATCTAGGGAGGCATAAATTTCGACATACTCAACTTTAAACAGCTCTAGTAATTTTTTGGCACACCCTAGTTCTTTAGGTCTCCGGCCAAGTTGTTAGGCATCAAAAAACCTACCATTTGAAGTGATGAAACCTATGGTTTAAGCCATTTTGAGTTCTTTAGAATGAAAAATGCAAAAAAGTTGGTTTCTCCATACAAATCTCCATAAAAATTTTAAATGCAATAAATTCCAATAAATTCAGGATTGTTTGGGGCTCTAAATAGAACAAAAAAAACTTGGTACTGGCTTTCTGCTATCAAGTTTGGTTTTTTCCATATAACGATTTCTCACTCTAATGATCATGCATATCTCTAATTAGAGAGATTACTAAGCAATTGTTCATGACTATAAAAAAGAGTTTGTAGTCGAATGTGGGTACCTCGGATCATGTTCTATGGATAGTAGAGTAACTGACGGCTTAGGTAAATTGCTATATTACCGACCGGTTGAGAAAAAATGTAAATTTTTGTTCCTCTGAACCTTAACTCGAATCCGGAACTCTGGACCGTTAAAGTTTTGCCCCTGCGCACAAAACAAAATTAACTGATTGTGATTTTCTTCGCAAGCGGCATCTATTGGTGTTATATTGTCAAATAATGGTTATGTCATTGAACCTCATTTTAAGCCGAGAAATGCTCAATATGACAAATCATGGCGTATAGCGTTATTGGGTTGATTCGGTTTAAATTTTTTTCATTCACATCAATGCGACAATCCATTCAAAATCAATGTGTAGAATTGTTTTCTACCAAAAAAGCATGCATGCCGCACTCAATATAATTTTTGATGCTGCTGAAGAAACCTCTGCAAAACACGTTTTGAAAGTTTTAAAATTTCGTATTTTTCGGTAATGTAAACAAATAATTTTATTGTTGAAACGAATTATTGTTTGAATTCATGGCAATAAAAATCATTGTTTGATACTAATTAAATTGCAAAGCTTTAAAAATTATTTTTTTAAGCAACGTTAAATGACAAAATAAGTCGAAAAAATTCAAGATATTGTAATATAATTCTTGAAAGTGTGGAAGCACAATATATGCCACAATAACACGATAACGCGAATAACACAAATATGGATAACACGTATACTACCGTTCTACGTATAGTTGTCCCATGTTACTTTTAGTCGATTTTCGTTTTTCACCAAAGAGTCTATTTTCATTTATATTTTTGAAAAACTTTTGAAAATAACATAGTTTGTTCCGGAAATCTTCAAAAACACTTGGGCTTGGTCTGTTTGCACCATCGATGATTTTCTACGCATATCTGTCCTACTAGATATTTGCTATTCAAATTTGTCCCACTGAACACTAGTTCTTATATTCACTAGTTGAGAACTCCATAGATCTTTTCGATCGATAGTGTCATACGCGGTTTTGAAGTCAATGATGAGGTGGATCTGCCGGATGGTAAAGATTTGACCCGTCGTAGAACGTCCTTTCACGGAGCCGGCTTGATAGATTCCCACAAATCTGTTGGGTAGCAGTGAGAGTCGGCGGAGAATGATTTGAAAAAGTAATTTGTAGGCAGCATTCAGGACGGTGATCGCCCGATAGTTGCCACAGTTCAATTAACGGTAGCAATCAACCGGCGCAAACAGGTGGCCAGTTTTGCCGGGCCACTCTTTTAAAGCTCCGTGGAGGCCATCTTTCTCAGTCGATTTATTGTATTTCAGCTGTTTGATGGCATCCTTTCCTTTGCCTATTGTTGCGGCTGTCACGTCTTCTACATTTGTCGCACCGACGGGATCGCTTTCTCCGCCGCCATGTGCCTCTGCCTGGGTGCCATTCAGGTATATTTTTTTTTATTCTCGCTTAATTTCCGTCGGTCTAGTTCCGCCATTGTTGTTGTGCCAATCCCCGACGCCCGGGAGACGACTCCACCCAGGACCCTAACGTACGACCCGTTGATTAACAGATCGGCACCAACAGCTTTTCATCCTCATGCGATGGAAGGCGTGATCCCAGAGATTTTTCATTAAAAAAACCTCCCGGTGTCGGCTAGGAGTGAATCTAGACCAGTTGGGTTGGTTGTGAGTGAATCACGCCACCCCACAACCACCGACACCTATGTCGGTGTTGGGATTCGAATCCAGGCGTCGAGCGTGGTTGGCGGAGACGTTGCCAAGCACGCTAGGCCCCCGCTACCGTTCAGGTATTCGTCGATTGCTGCTTCATCTTCCGATCGTCCATCAGAATACTACCATCTTTATCCCGGCACATTTAGGCTGGCCGTGCAACGCTTCTAAAGGGATGCGTTTGGTTTTCTGGTAAATCTTTTGTGCATCCTGAGAATGATGCAGCTGTTCCAGTCCTGCATACTCTTCCTCCTTCAGACGACACTTCTCTCCCGATTTAGGTTCGTTTCAACTTTTTCTGCCGGTGTCTTCCTATATTCAGACGAGTGGTACTGCTCATCTTAGCCGCCCACGCAGCGTTTTGCTTGTCCATCACCCTGCTTATATTCGTCGTCGAACCACTTGTTTCGTTGAGCTCGTCCCACATGCCCGATGACGTTCTCCACTTTGCTGTTGATAGCTGTTTTGATTGTGTTCCAACAGTCCTCGAGAGGAGCTTCCTCCAGCTGGTTCTCTTCCGGTAGCGTAGCGTCGAGCGAATGCTCCAGTCGCACGAGATCCAACCGGTGCGGGCGTCGGTAACAAATGTCGTGAACAATGGAGAGCTTTGGGTACATCTTAATCATAACCAGGTGGTGGCCCGAGTCAACGTTGGCGCTTCTGTAGGATCTAACGTCTAACAGAGAAGTGCCGAAATCAATCAGAACGTGGTTAATCTGTGTTTCTGTCTGATTTGGTAACTTCCAGGTGTGCTTGTGTAGGAGGTTGTACTGGAAGCAGGTATTACGCTCGGCCATGTTGGTGGAGGTGCCAAAGTCGATAAGTCTTAGGCCCATTTTATTGGTCAGTTGGTGCGCGCTGAACCTTCCAAACACCGTTTTGTATTCGTCTTTCTGGCCTACCTGAGCGTTGAAATTCCCGATGAGGGCTTTTATATCATGTTTTTGGGAGTGGTCGTACTTACGGTCCAACCGCGCGCAGAAATCATCCTTGTCGTCTTCGGTACTTCTGAAGTGAGGGCTATGCACGTTTATAATGCCAACGTTGAAGAACCAGGCGATCACCCGTTTCCGCATCTCGTGCATAACTATAAAAGCTGTCCCCAGTTCATGTGGGTTGCCACAGCTCTGGTAGATGACATGATCATCCCGGATCGTACGTACCTTTAAGCCCCTCCAACACACCTCCTGCAGTGCTACGACGTCGAACCTGCGGGATTCCAATACTTCGGGGAGCACTCGTGTACTCTCTTGAAAGTTGAGGGATCGGCGGTTCCACATCCCGAGATTCCAATCGTTTGTCCGTTTTCATTGCGTGAGTCTGTGCCGAATGTACCAGTCCGCATTTCTTTGTTCCTCGTTCTTCACGGCGGCGCCCTGTAAGGCCTGCGCACCAACCCCCTGTCTAGAGTTCCACGTTGGTACGAGGACGATAATCGACCGCCCTAACCTGGAATACAGAGGCCGTTTTGTGCCGCTCCTAACAGGAGGAAAGACGCCCGGAAACTCAAAAGAGCCCTCCTTCCCTGTCAGCATACGGCCAAGTCCCCACCGGAGTTGGTTACCCGATCTTCCCTCGGGAGCTCGTATCCCAGCTGGCACCGCGTAGAGGTCGGGATAGGAGTGCACAGTGGTCGGAATAGGTAATTTGACGAATTTAATTCTTTTGTGCTCAAACGGTTGATGTAAGCCAAAAACATGGTTCAAAAGAATTGTTCACAAAAATATAACGGAAATGTTGATTAGAAAATTTTTTGATCATAGCCTAAATATCATAGAAACAAAAAATCTAACTTTTGATACAGCGAAGATACATGAATAGTTTCTTCAGCAAAGTTGTAGAACTTTTCAAAATATGACACTTTGCGGAAGATATCAAATTTCTATGACGTCTATTTACTGAAATACGAAGCATTTTCGCTGTCAACCCCCAAAAATTTAGTTTTTCTAGCATAAATTTTTAAATATTAAATTTTTTTTTGCTAGAACGTTAGCTTCGGTGCAAATTTATCATAACAAATTTGAACTTGGTGGGTACATTATCTCGTGCAGTGGTTATACCGCCAATTTCGTTTCGGAAAGATGTTCAAAATCCATTTTCCCGTATATTTTGTCGTCATAGGAAAACATCCTTTGTACTCCGTCAGAACCATCTTGTACAACTTTCGAGCGCGGGTTTTACGCACTAGGGTTTTCTTAAACGTCCTGTTGAGTTGCTCGAGTTGTGAGTCCTGGGTTTAACTCGATTACCCTCAATACCAGTTAAGCTACCGATCGTATATTCCACTACAACACTTACTGTGATGCTTCCGGGTCAAGGTCATTCGTTCTCGAAAACGTTTGTGCACATCATATCCAGTTTCCACGAGTGGTAATGGCGGGTGTTGCACGCAACCCATTTTGACGTTTTCTGTAGGTCAGGTAATTTTCTATCGCAGTAACGGAGTTAAGAACAAAAAATGTTTTTTCGGAAACCAAAAATTTATGTATTGGTAAGTACATCAGAAAAATGGATCAAATTAGAGAGGTTTTAAACAGTTTCAGTAGTCAATATATGAAAGTTTTATATTCAGTCTTCTCCTTAACTCAACTTAAGCTCTTGTTCATCAACTGCAGGCGTTTCCAACAATATCTTTGAAATATTTGCCGGAGGTAAACCTATTTGTCGATCGTTAATTTGTTTATCCCTCTCCACAGTGCTTTACCGAGTGTCTGATGAAACGGTCGGGATTTATGTACGACGATTTCACCTACAACAAGACGCTGATCATCGGTTTCGCCGGGCGATATCTGGAACCGGAGGGGGTAAGCGACAAGTGAAACTTTTTGCATACTTTGTTGTGCGCGGTTTTTCCTTTATTTTGCTCATACCATTGTAATTTATGTATTTTTGCTGGTTTTGTTTTCGGTACTGACGAATTTCAGGCACAAAACGTTTACGACAACTGCATCGACAGATTTGGCACGACGGTATGTGTAACCGGATTCGAGATGTATCAGTGTATCCACGAAACCGCCGTTTCCGAATGGGTGGAAAGCAATTTCTAGCCGCCACAGAAGACACCATACCCAGCTGTGTGTACCTCTGCTGACTGCTGGTTTGAGTGATATGATTGGACGTCCAATTGTTTTATTTCGTTAGGTGTTAATGATTTCATCGGAACTTATTTATTAGTTTTCTTCTATTGTTATTTATTGAATAGTATTTATTTTCCTCCTATTTTTTAGTTTGATTATGAGTATGCATTGGCATAGAAATAAGCAAAGACGATAAAAGCTTTAATAGTATATATCAGGTTATTGAAACTCGAATGGTCACATGTCATATCACATACAAACATTTTCATGGTGAAATCATTGAAATATCGCAGTACATCCATATAGTTCTTAACAGAATATATGTACAGTTAGCAATAGTTTAAGATAATTAGTACAATAAGCAACCGAAAGTGTGGTAGAATATAACATCTTTAATTTGTAACTACAAGGTTCTAAATCAATTCTTCTGTTTATAATCACTTTATTCAATTGCCTTCGTACATAGATACTTTAATAGAATCCACGTCCTGCGCCTTTTCTGTTGGGTTAAACGGACTGATATATACACGGTAAGAGTCGAAAACCCATTAATTGGTACTTTTTCAACCATTTCGCCAAAAAGTGAGCCAACCCATTTAGTGGGTAAACTCGATTTACCCATTAACGGGTAAACCGATTAAACGTCAAAAACTGGGTACAAAATCACTCATTTTGAGAAATGAATTTTCTCAAGGAAATGGGTGAAGTTTTTCCCATTATTAAATAAACGGAAACTTTGTGATTATCACTCAAAAAAATGAAAAGTGAAATCAATTATTTTTAATTATTTGCAAAAATGAATCTTATTTACGAAAACAGGAGTATTTTATCAGCTATAATTGTCAGAATCGCTATTCTCTGCAACTAAGCCAATACCAGACGGATAGTGAACATTCTAGACCTAATATAAAAAAAAATCTCACATTGTAAAATTCAATACTTGATATAACATACTGTTTACCTTGCAACTTCTTAAACGACGCAGCATCGAAGTCCTTCCATGGCAATTGTTGACAAATGATAAACAAATGATCGTAGAAGTAACACAAATGATAAACAAATGATCGTAGAAGTAACGCGTGCGAACAAATCGACAGAGCAAACAAAAACGATGCTTGAAGTATTTTCTCACCCATTAATGGGTAAACATATGACCCATTTTTTTCTAAGAACATGTCTTTCTAATGCGTACAATTTTACCCATTTCACATTTTTAAATTTACCCATTAATGGGTTTTTGACTCTTACCGTGTAGCATGCAACAGTATTAATAGGCCTTTATGAATGCAAAGCCTTCGCAGAAGCGAATACAAGTTATTATTTTCTGATTTTGGTTATGAATCTGAACTTGAGAGCAGTTTTGCTACATATTCAGCTGTACCTTCTGAAAGATAGCTAGTTTCCAGTGGTGGGCACCATTCCGCTAATTCGCTAATTCGCTAATTAGCGACGCTAAAATTCAGTTAGCGATTTAGCGATTCCGTTAATTTTTGAGCTGGGTAGCGAAACTGTTAGCTAAAAATTTTGTAGAGTAGCGACAATAGAAATATTTAGAAAAACTGTGAATTGTTGATGGCGTACGTAAATTGCTTCGAAAGATGAACATACCTACCGTGGAATGGGGTGAAATTGATCAGTGGGGTGAAATTGATCACCTGGAAATTCGTAATAAAAAATACTAATCAAAAGATACTGATCTTACAAAACTAGGCAATGTTTACGAGTCCTAAAATGCAGCTTTTGACATACTTGTCAAAGTTAACCCTTGCATGCCCGCTGCAATTTAATATATTTTCGAAAAATTATTCTAACTCAGTCAAAACTCAATCAAATTTGATCGAACAAGTTTCTAAATAACAAAAAAAAATAAATTTGAATTTACTCGAAGTAATCTTAATTAGGGGTTGATTATGTTAAATTTGGAGAAGTGAGTAAAGTTTGATAAAAGCTCAAAAAATATAATTTTCAACAATGATCATTCCATACCATTCAAGAAATACTGATAAATTCACAGGAAACCTCAGAGCAGTGTTGCTGCTTATCACTTCATTACACTCAAATACGTTTTCAGCAACCAGAAGTACTCAGTTCAGTGGCAACAAAGCATGCACTCATAAATGAAACGAACGCGTTGATTGTCCCGTGCCATTATTTCAAGAATCCTAGAGCCATATGCAGGGCATTCCTGAGGACTCTTTTTTTCAGGCTAGCGAAAGACGCATTTTGCAGCGAGTGTACAGTGACACAGGACAGTCCCGTGTTTTGACAAAATGTCCCGCGTAAAAAAACCTCCCGCGTTAATCTAAAGTGTACTGCGCGCCTTTGCAAAGTCCCGCGGTTTCAAGAAATAATGAACCAGCAGATGTCACATGTCACTGGGACGGTTGTCGGTATCGAATTTTTTAATGCCAAATGTGTTAAAAATGCATGAAGCGTTGGGATCTGGTGTTATCCCGATAAAACGGCTTCCTGGGACTTGCTGGGTCAACAAAGAGTTCTCCACCCCAAAAATTTCATCAAAAAACCCCCATAAAGTTGATTTTTTTTCGATTTTTTTTTTTTGATAACATCAGATCTTGACGTAAACTCGATACCGACAACCGTCCCAGTTCCAGTTCGATATCGAAATGAACATTTAATGAACTTCATCAGTCGAAATAGGGAAACTTGGACCGCTTTGAGGCATATCTTTTCGAAGTCCAATTGAGCTGAACATGACATGACCAACACAGGGAAATTCCTGCTTCTGACTCTTTTGACAGTTCTATACAATCTCCGCACGTCGTTTTGAGAATAGCTGCTCCCTGCGCTGGCGAGCACCTGCTTCTCGTACTCGCGCTTCTTCAGACGGTGGGTTTTATTTTCGGCAGCTCTTGCTCCCCATGTATCTTTCTCTGTTCTGACGCGTAGCCGCTGGCTGTGAGCATGCAGCTTCTGGCACGGTTCTTCTCATCTGTCGCTCTCTGGCACTCGGCATCGAACCAGCCATTACGCTGTCTTTCATGCGTCGTACTTACCACCTCTCTCGCAGTCGTTTCGATGGCGCCGCGGATACTGCCCATTTATGTCTTGCACTCCGTCCTTCTGCGGCTCTGCGATCCGTTGATCCAGCTCTCTGGCGTGCAATGGGTCTACTGCACGGAATTTCTTTCTCCGGAATTCGGCCACCTCCTGAATCGCTGCGATTTCGACCGCTGCCGCTGTAGTTCTCGAGCAAGCAAGCCAGCCCGTGCCGGTTCATTGAGAGATCGGACGTTCCAAGTACCTTATTTCGCATCATTCACCTTAATCTTTTTCCGTGTTCGTAGCTACCTTACCAGAGTCGCGATACCTACATCCTGCTGAAGGGGCTGCCATGTTAAGTGTAGCTGGCCGGATGCAGCATTCCAGAATTCTGCCGCCCGCTCCGGGTCAGACGCTGCTGTACGCTGCTCCTACTATGGGGATACAGCCGCCTACGACCCCCTTCCCAGTCAGCATACGACCCTAGTTTCTGCCGGGGGTTGGTTATCCGATCTCTGCTAAGATTACTCGTATCCCGGTCGGCACCTCGTGGAGGTTGTAATGGTAGTTGCTGGACAGAAATGAATGACCACAATGAGGTCTCAACTTACACGTGTCCAATCATTTGCTAACCGCACCATCGGCACATAAGTCCGCAATATGTGCTTCCAAATTAGTTTGAGAGTGCACTGCGGGCCTCTCGACGGAATCAAGTTCTACTGTTCTGAACACCTCATTCGGGATATCTGCTTTTGAGTAGAAGTCATACATTCTACCACAGATATAACCTGACTATGCTGCGCGACTATGCTGCATGAGGGGCTATGCGACGATTACGCATCAAAACGAGAGGCACGATTTTCAGCAAAGGAGTCAACCTTCTTAACATTATTACAAGAAACTTTGCGACAACGGAGGCACTCTACGCCAGTCTTAAAGCGGATGCTAGAAGAGTTGAACTGGAGATCAATACATCGAAAACCAAGTATATGGAAAAGAGAGGATCGAAAGAAACCAACACTCATCTCTTGAAAGTGGATTGTCAGGCTTCGGAGTTGGACTAGATAAAGGATGTTTTTTCCTGCAATTACCATCCGGCCCTAGCCATTTGGGTAGCTAGTAAGAATACAAGGATAACTTGCTGCTAGAATACTTTACTGTTGGAGTAGTCGGCCTTCTCGTCGGGCTCCAGCGAGTAATGATAATTCTTTATTAATCAAGATTGTCTTATATAGTTGAACATAGGTAAACATTTTCATTTATTTCTGCGATACCTGAGGTGACGAGTGAGAACGCATTCTTTTACATTGTTTTCTGGCGATTTACAATATCGCACGCTTAGCCTTGGGGTTAAATAGCGGTCTCGGATCAACTAGATCATAGTTGAGAGAGAATTCGTTATCGATATTGTTTTTGGCACATTTTGCATGTGTAGGATAAAGTATAACGATACACCGTGCTCCAGTGCTGAGTCGAGAAAATTTTCAGCTCGAAAAGTTCCTTGACTCGATCGGGAACCGAACCCGATATCACAACCGTGTGGGAGAGCTAGCCGACCGACATCGCTAACCACAGAGCCACAGAGACACGGGTTTTTTGGTGATTGGGTTTCGATAATAAATAAACATAATTGCTATGCGCATGGGTCGCGCTATGTGCTGAGTTGGTAGGTAAGCAAATCATAGGGCCATACAGAAGGTGTGGTACAGAAGGAAGCGCAGTCACATAACTTCTTTTATTTTCATTTACGTTTACAAAATTTACATATTCCGCAAAAGTTTTCAAAACGGAAAGTGTTGCGAACAATTTTTGGTGGAGTACAAACCGAAAGCGGGAAGTGACGCAGGCGTATTATCACGAGCTGCAGGCACTACTTGGAAAGATTCCCGTTGTGCACCTGAATAAGGACGGAAAACTACGATGGGTTTTTTGGCCATTCCTGCTAGCTAGGGGCACAAAGATAACTTTTTCGGGGACTTGAATGAGTTTTCCACTTAGCAAACGTAGAAGCGATGTACCCGGCGAGCAAAAATTCTGCGGTCTTTTCACGCACTTCTGTATCTACTAGAGGCACCAAAATAAACAGGAATGTTTGTGAAGCTATGTGCTCCATTTTTTCACTTCTGTTGACCGGGTTATCAACACGTTAAAGTTTTCGGTATAAGTAGGGTCACTTCAGGAGGAAGTAATAAAAAAGCCTTAACGTGGATACATCTTTCGTAGCTGTCGTAAACTTGATTCAATGGAAGATACGTTCCGGTAAATGCATATTCATAAGAAGATGTCCGAGTATTTGAGTCTGCCTTAGTTGAGTCATAGGTCCGATATCCTCGTATGCGCTTTATTTTTCGCGGTATTACCTCATCAAAAAAATCAGTTCGGATCGCGTAATGATTTCCGTGGGAGATATAATGAACTCGTAGGCGCAATATTTGTTATTATGGATCCGGCAAGCATGGAAAAAATTGCATCGCAAAAGCTTCACTTTGCTATTTTCCACAATTCTGAATCATGTAAGCTTTCGATCAGAGTAAACTGCCTTCATGGAAATGGTTTATATTCAATTAAAAGGTCGATAGGGGAACTGCTCCATGATTCATCTCAGCCCGTATATTCATCTCATTCAACATGTAAACACAATTGGAAACAGGAAAAAACGTATATTTTCTCCTTAAGCCAATCTGCTAATCCTAGGAATGGATTCTTCTTAGTTCACTTTAGATTCCTCATAAAGTATAATCCTCAAAAACTTACTTAAAAGCACTAAATTTGATATTATAGTCGGGCATTTGCACTCGAAAACTCATTTATTTCAATCACCTACCTCAGAAAACAAAATCCACGTATCATTCTGAACGGCTAAAACGGGACTCGTTCAGCAGCCAATCAAATTGTTTTCCATCACAAGCGGACCACTTTTTGTTTTTTTTTTTGTCAACGATCATACCATGTTGAAAACACCGGTTCTCGTCCGATCACCGAAGTTAAGTAACATCGGGCGCGATTAGTACTTAGATGGGTGACCGCTTGGGAATGTCGCGTGTCGTTGGTCTTTTAAAAAGAGGGAGCTGGTAGCCACAAGGTTACAGAGTCCGCCTTGATAAGCAGATGGTCGTGAGTTCGAATCTTGTTAGAAGCAGGTCATTTTTAATTATCAAAGGACTTAAGCATGGGTTAATTCTCAGGCTCCTCATCACCACCATCACCACTCCCTAGAATCACCTAGCGATAGAGAACATTTTTTTTTTTTTTTTAACTCTAATATTTATTTAGGCCCAACCGCAAAGCATAACGGGGCCGAATATATTTAGGAGTAGGGAAAAGCCAGCTTGAGTAGAGCCTGTAACAATAACAATAATAAATAAAGTTCTTCTCTGTATGAGTAAATATCAATTCTTAATACTATTCGTTAAGGTGTGATGGTTCCTTATATCTTTAGAAATCAAAACTTATATCTATGTTTGGTGGATCATGTCTCTCAGAAAGAAGCGATGATTCATGTGTCTCTAAAAAGATCAATAAAAGAAAAAAAAGGAACAGAATTAGTGTGAAACTTTTTGATGGAGGTTGTGTTGGAAAAATAAGAAGAAGAAGCAAGGAGATAATCAAATTCGATACTTGATATCTCTTAAAAAGTCATAAATAGGTATTACAAGCGCTGGGTTGCGGCTAGCAAGCGCATTCCGTACTTGCATTGTAAATGTCACTTTCTGTTTTCGGAGAGAATCAATAAGCTTGGTCCTTGCTCTGTGGTACTTAGGGCATACGAAGACTATATGATCTATATCTTCGTACCCTCCACATTCGCACAGATTACTATCGACTAAGTTTATTCGATAAAGGTGTGCGTTTGCAACATAGTGATTGGACATTAGGCGCGAAATAACTCGAATGAAATCTCGAGTTAAATCTAACCCTTTGAACCAAGCTTTTGTAGACACTTTGGGCGAAATCGAGTGCATCCATCGCCCAAGATCGTCTCTATCCCATTTTTCCTGCCAGTTTGCCAGGGCCAGTTGTCGAGGCAGGTGAAAGTACTCGGTATAGATGATCGGTCTATTAAATATATCTCCTTCTATGGCACCCCTTTTCGCTAATAAATCAGCTTCTTCATTGCCTGGGATTGAGCAATGAGAGGGGACCCACACAAAGCAGATAATGAAAGACCGATCAACCAGCACTTCTAATATCCGTCTAATTTCCGGAAGGAAATAGGACGGGTGCTTGACCGGTTTAATCGATCGGAGAGCTTCGATAGAACTGAGGCTGTCCGAGAAGATGAAATAATTACCTGGTCTCTTGAGCTCGATAATTCGCAGCGAATTGTGTATGGCAGCTAATTCAGCTACATATATGGAGCAAGGCTGTGCCAGTTTGCGGGATATGTGATGATCTGTGTTAAAAACGCCATATCCGGATTGTCCATCCATCACAGATCCGTCCGTGAAAAAGGAGTTCTGTTCTGGGAGGTGGCCGAATTTTGCCGAAAATATTAATGGCACAACTGTTGGTTTAAGGTGTTCGGGAATTCCATGGATTTCTAGTTTCATCGTCAAATCAAATACAACAGAAGAATTGTTGAGCGATGTTGAAATCTCACGGAATGGAGCAACAACCGAAGGGTTTATCTCCATGGTCATGAACCGCTGGTATACTGACATACAGGGTTTCTGAACAACTTCCAAACACCTCTCATAGTTCTCGATTATCATTGGGTTTGCTATCTCCGATCTGATGAGGAAACGAAGAGCCAACTCGAATAGCCTCTCTATGAGTGGTAGTACTCCCGCAATGACCTCTAGAGACATGGTATGTGTCGATTGCATGCAGCCTAGAGCGATACGCAAACAACGGTATTGTATCCTCTCTAGCTTCAGCATGTGTGAGGCTGCGACTCCTCAGAAGCATATGCTGCCGTATTCTATTACGGGGAGAATAGTGGTTTGGTAGAGTCGTATTAAATCCTCTGGATGCGCTCCCCATGATGTTCCTGTTACCATCCGAAGAAAATTAACTCTCGGTTGGCATCTTTGCTTCAGGTAATTGATATGTTTTTCTCATGTGCACTTAGAGTCATACCATACTCCTAGATACTTGAAGCTAGGTGACTGAGTGATGGGTATTCCGGACAGAACTAGCTCTAAGCGAGGTGGTGGTCGCTTTTTTGAAAAGACTACCATCTCCGTTTTTTCAAGCGAGAATTCGATTCCAAGACAACTGGCCCAACCGGTCAGATTATCTAGCGTATTTTGCAGGCTGTTTTTCATGTCTACAGCTAGAGTTGCCGTGACTGATACAACGCAGTCGTCAGCTAACTGGCGCATTGTACAGCCGTCCGTCAAGCATGTGTCGATGTCACTGATGTAGAAGTTGTACAACAGCGGACTCAGACAAGAGCCTTGGGGGAGACCCATGTAGCTTGTTCGTGTTATTGTTGAAGAGCCGTGGTTGAAAAGTAAATGCTTTTCAGACAGCAGGTTGATCAAAAAGTTTGTTAATATAGGGGAGAATCCTCTCTGATGCAGTTTCTCGGAAAGAATTTCGATTGAAACTGAATCAAATGCGCCTGTGATATCCAGGAAAACCGAGGTCATTTGTTGTTTGCTGCCAAGAGCCATTTCCGCTTCTGTGGCTAGCAATGCCAGGCAATCGTAAGGGCCCTTGCCCCTACGAAAGCCGAACTGGGTCTCTGGTAGTTGGTTAGTTGTTTCTGCCCAGTTGTCAAGTCTACGCAGGATCATTTTTTCAAGCAATTTGCGTATGCATGAGAGCATCGCAATCGGCCTTTACGAGCGGTGATCTGCGGCAGGTTTGTCTGGCTTTTTGATTGCGATAATCTTAACCTGTCTCCAAGCTTCCGGAATCATATTGTTCCTGATAAGCTTATTAAACAGTTTAAGAAATCGTAGCTTGGCCGAGTCCGGCAGGTTTTTCATCAAATTAAATTTGATCCTGTCCGGTCCTGGAGCCATATTCTTGCAAGACGCGAGGGCAATTGAAAACTCCAACATGGTAAATTCTGGTTCTTCAATAGCCGTTGTATCGCTGAATTTTTGCTGTGATGGGACAGCGTCTGGGCATATCTTTTCCGCGAAATCATAGATCCAACGTTCAGAGTCTTCATTAGCCTCATTACTGTCGGACCTATTGCGCATTTTTCGAGCCGTATTCCAGAGATAGCTCATAGAAGCATCTCTGGGTAACGTGCTTATGAAATTTTGCCAGTATGATCTTTTTTTCAGTTTGTGTAGCTTAGACTGTTTTATTTCAAGCTCCCTTAACTGATCATAGAGCTCAATTGAGCCACCATTCCTGAATGCTAAGTATGATGCTTTCAGAGCTTTTTTCATCTCGGTGCAATCTTTGTCCCACCATTGTTTGTTGGGACGAATTTTCAACTTGCTCTCAGGGGCGGGCCTCGTCTGAGATTGCAACGCGCTATCTAGCACTAATGTTGCAAGGAAGTTGTATTCGTCAGATGGGGAAAGCTCTTCGTTTGTTTCGAGACCCTGGGATATTATGTTCGAGAATTTTTCCCAATCAATATTCCGGGTAAGATCATACTCTACTTCGACTGTGGTAGCAGAATGGAGCCTGTTCATAATCGAAATACTGATTGGCAAATGGTCGCTACCGTGGGGATCTTGAATAATCTCCCATTTGCAGTCCAAAGCCATTGAGGAGGAACACATCGACAAGTCTCATGTGCTCTCTCGTATTGGAGGCCTTGCAATTCTCGTAGCTAACCCAGGTATGTTCAATAAGGTCATATCGATGTCATCGAGAAAGCTTTCAATAAGAACAGCGCGGCTATCATCATTGGGTGCGCCCTACGCCGTACCGTGAGAATTGAAATCTCCCAGGATGAGGCGTGGAGTCGGAAGCAGTTCCGTTATTTGTGACAGCTGCAACCGGTTAATAACCGCTCTAGGCGGAATGTAGACTGATGCGACAGTGTGGCCCTCCCCAGCAATTGTTATATGGCAAGCAACAATTTCTATTGCATCAATTGCTGGGAGAGGAATTCGGAAGAATGGGTAGCATTTTTTAATACCAAGAAGCACTCCACCATAAGAGTTACCTCGGTCTAAACGGATGATATTGAAGTCTTGAACGGCTAGTGTCGTATCAGTTGACAACCATGTTTCAGATAGCGCGAAAATATCGCATTTGCTATCGTGAAGCAGGAGTTTAAATTTATCTAATTTGGGGATCAAGCTTCTACAGTTCCATTGTATGATCCTTGTTGTCGATTCGTCACTTCGGCTGTCTGATTTAGACATCGAAGGATACGAACGCGAGGAGGGGCCATTTGGTGCTTAGTTGCTTACCCAACATGCAAATTGTTGAAAGCCAAGCCGAAATCATACTCTTGAGGGAATCAGATAGACCAAAAGTGGTAAATATCCATTCAACGATCATTTTGAATGTGATACGTCCATCAGTGGCCGGTATTTCAGTTTCCGATGACTGTTTTTTGGCGGAAGCAGATTGTTTTCCTGGTAGTTTGGGAAACTCTTTATCGAAATTGTTACCCTCAGGATTAAGCTTAAATCCTGGAGGTGACGGCTTAGCAATATTTTGCTTATAAGGTGGACCATTTGGGGTATCTGTATGTGTTTTCTTCTGCGATAGAGAACATTGATATGCTTCTGAAATATCGTTGCTCTTGCATCGATAGAACCGCGATACACACCTACATACCCTCCACTCCGTTCTCGTAATGAAATAACATTTGTACGTCGATAGAATTAGAATCGCGATACTACATACGGTGAAATTTCGAAAAGGAATGCCACAAAACATACTAACACAAATCTCCTCCATACCCGTGATGCTTGTGGAGTGTGCAGGAGTATATCCGGCTCTCTAGTAGCAACGAGTATCGAACTAACTTTGCTTTCCTTCCTTCTTTTGATCTACGTTCTGGACCGGCAGGCGTCGGTACTGATCAGCATGCAGGGATCATTGGAGATGCACATCGAATAGCCAAAAATCCCATGCAATAATTGATAAAATCCATGTGCAATTCCGGTCGATCCTGGTCAGTAACGAAGTGGCAACCGGTGGTGATCAATCAAGCTTTCAAGCAAGCAAGCTTTTTCAAGCTACAAGCGGACCACTTTTTGTTTCAATCACTAAACAAAATCACTCACTATACTAAAAATACTTTAATCTTTGAAATGTTCACCTCAAATTTCCTAAAACAAGCTAGAATTAGCAGAAATATATGAGATAAATTTCCACAATTCCTAAATTTCAACTGTATGTATTTTCATCTGTTTTCACTGCGTTGAAGAAAATCAAGAGTTGCCAAATCAGTTTCTGTTAATACGAAAAAGTCATACTAAAAATGTTGAATTATTCCGACATAATTGACATAAATCTACAGCACTGTAGTGGTTAATTAGGTTACCTATTTTGCACGTAAACAACTGCTGTGGATATCTAGGTAACCTACTACGACGGGCTGCCGCTACGTTCATTCATGATAATGTAATTCAATCATGATTAACCTTGATTCAATGCTTAACGACTCCATAAGAGTACGTAAGCATATTTAGCCTATTTGTTCAATGATTTCGTGAAATTTGGTGTTTAATCCGTGCATTCTTCGTTAATATCGGCTTCATAAGATGAACAATGGAGCAGTTCCCCTATATAAATATGAAAAATTCATTTGTCAGAGTTCATGCATGGTTCTGTTCACGGTTGATTTCTTTCATGCAAGACGTCCATTGCATAGTTACCTGTCAAGAAAATTATCGTTTGTGAGTGCAATCATTGGATCGCAACGATAGTTTCAAACGCTGTTCGGTGTTTGCTGATTCGTGATTTTTCAGCTATTTTCTTTTTTGTTCCCGGTTATCATTTTTAAGTTTTCACTCCTGTTTTCTTCATTCATTAGATCAAGTAAGTAATAATGTATGCCAAAAGAGAAGAAAATACTTAGGTATTATTATTTTTATTACAGAATGAAAAGAAGTCATTCACAAAGAAATACTTCATCAAAGTAGTAATCAAAGTAAATGAAAATGGAAAATATGTTTGTGCGGCCGAAGAGAGTTGTAGGTATGTGCAAGAAAAATTCGTACCAGGAAACTTCAAACGCCATATTAACACACAACATTCAAACGTTTTTAGGGCGTTGCAACTACCCTTGCCCATCAAAAATGATGAACTCCCAAAAAAAAAGGCAAAAAAACTACAAGTGGATATAACGAAAGAAACAATCATTTTTGGTACGGTCCAACTGGCTACTGTCAACCACCTTCCATACTCTTTTCCGGAGCTGGTTGGTTTCAGGACCCTTCTAGAACCGCTTTACAAAGCTGCCGAAATTGTTTTTAACCGAAAGAGTGTGGCTGGGTTAGTTGACAAGTGTGCGGATAGAGCTAGAAACCTCATTGTACAAGAATCACAAAGACAAGATTTGATAACACTTGAAATTGATGGAGCAACCAGGGGAAACCGACACTTCATTGGCATCAACGTAAGAACGATCGTGGATAACAAAGTCGTTGTCCGTAACCTGGGTAAGAATTAATACAAATAGTCTGTATATATTTATATTTTTTGAATTTGTAATTTATAGCTATCAAGGAAACTTTGGAGACTCAAACGAAAGAGCATCTTAAAGTGCTTATCGTGGGTGTCTTGAAAGATTATAATGTCAATCTTAATCATATTTACTCTATCAATCATGATAATTGGGCGAAGCCACCGTGGCTTCAGTGAAAGAAATGAAAAAGATTTTCGAGGCAGCTGATGTTACAATATACGATTCGTGTTTCGCTGAAGTCTGTCAAGCAAAAGAAAGAGATTATGATTCCGAAGAGCAACCAGATGATGATAGTACAGTAATCACCCGATTATATCTGTACCCGATTTTATCACATTTTTCACCCGATTTTATCATCATAAAACATTTTATTAAAAAAATGTCAGGATGAACTGATTTTCTATTACGCTTCAATATTTAAGATATTTTTCATAATTCTGTGTATCATTCTGGATGCAGTTTACATTAAAAATTCAACCGATGCACAATGTTACATTTTGCTGTTATCGTGCGAATAATTGAATAGTGATACGAATGTTTATTATAACCGTATAATATGTTCGGAGAAGTTTCAAAATATTTGAAAACGCAACTTTTGATGTAGAAAGCTGGGTGATCAATCCTTCTAAAAGTGAGATAGAATATTTACTTTCTCATTAGATAAAGATAGACGCTTGGTGTCTCAGGCAAAGTATTAGGTGATCTCAAAACAAGAAACTTTACAGAAGACATCATGTTTCTATCTCTTACATATTGCAAGCAACAAAAAGTTTTCTATGAGAAGGCATTGAAAATCGTTATTCACATTTTAAGATTTTTCTGGTTGCAATATGTGAGAGATATCAGCGTGCTGTCTTCGGCAGAGTTTAGTGTTGTGAGAACATCTAATATTTTGTTTATGGTACTGCGCTACAAAAAAGCAAGTAGTTCATTTTACCAATTCAAACAAAAACATGAACGAATAAAAAACCTAATTGTAATTTATTTGCAACTTTACATCGATTTTTTTAGGTTTTTTATTTTTTTAGGTTTGTTCAGAAAAGTTTTAGGCAACTGAATTATCTATCTAAAAAAAATGTTTCGAAAAAATAGTGATGATCGGTTTTTTATAGTCACTTTTTGTTTTTGAATTTTTTTTTTTTCAGTACAGGATCTCGAATTGAATTCTTTAATATTTTTTATAAAAGCTCAGACAGTTTTCTTAGATTCATCCCTTGACAACTTTCTCAATCTTTTGTCATTATTCAGATATATCGATTTATGAAAAAACAACTGCAGCTTTTTCCATATGTTTGTACAGATAAATTTTCCAAAAAAAATTAAAATCGCTGATTTAACATCTTCAATAAAAAAATTTTTTTTTTAAAAATTTCCCGATTTTATCACTTTCCCTATTTTATCACGCCAAAAATCATCAGGGTGAGATATAATCGGGTGACCACTGCATTAATGAGACTTTGTTTTTTAACGAGGAAGAAAATTCAGATGATGAGTACGATGATTTTTCGTTTGATGATTTTTCCCTTACCCTGCCGGATGACGCTTTTGACGTAACAATGGTGATGATTTTGGATAGTGTACGATGCGCTACCCACACAGCGCAACTTGCTGTTTGGGACGCAATAAAACCATACGAGAAACGAATATTTACATTCAAAAAATTGAAGTGAAATTGCGCCAGCAAGAGTACTACAAATTTACGAAACTGCACGATGCTCATTTACCACCACTTAATAACAAAACTCGTTGGAATAGCACCTTCGCAATGCTGAGTCGCTAATGACGCAGAAACCTTTTTTTGTTTTGATAAAAAAACTTATCCAGAAATTGGTAAGCGAGTTGAATTTATGCTTCATTAGGCTGCATTTTAATAACAGTATACCAAAGTTTCAAATATTTTTTGTTACACATTTAATTACAGATTTCACTACGCACTGCAAATTTATTAAAAAATTCTGTGAAGCATTTGAAGCACCATTTATTCTAACACTTAAATTGCAAAAACATCACGTCGCACTAAGCGAATTTTACGCTTGTTGGCTAGTATGCCAGGCTAAGCTAACAAAATTGTCTTGCATTATAACCCGCCGGCCTAAAAACTATTGAAAGCCTTTCAACGACGTTTGAAAAAAATCACAAATAGCATGCAGTTTAAGGCATGCGTCTATTTGGATCCTCGTTTCAATTTTCTGGGATCAAAAAGAGTGACATGTTAATATATTAGATGTTTATTTATTAGAGAAGAGCGTCGTTGTATAGAAAAAATAAACTTCATAGCTTAATCGTCTTAGCTTGGTGCATTGCATTTCAAATTTGTATGAACACTTGTATGGGAAAACATACTTTTTTGCATATCCCTTGCTAGAGAACTCAAAGTGGCTTAAACAATACGTTCCTTAATTTCAGAAGAAAGGTTTTTTGATGTCTAACAATTTTTTAGAAGATTAAAAAGCTAGGATATCTCTGAAAAATGATGTAGCTTTTCAAAATTGAGTATAACGAATGGAACATGTTGTAGATTCTACTAATGCTCGAATATTGACCTAAATTTGTTTGCTTGATACGACAGGCTACTTTTGTTAGAAATCCCACTGATGCCGGTACATTCTTGGTAGTGTTGGCAAATCAAGTTCAGCATATAATTCGGCATACTCAACTTTGAACAGCTTTGAACAAGGGAAACGCAAACACGTGTAGGTTTTCTATACATTTATTCGTACAAGTTTGAAATGTAATGCGCCTCTTTCTTAATCCTCTTCTGGAAGGGAGGTACAGATGAAACACAAATTTATGCACATCTTGAGAACTAACAAAGTAAATGGAACCAAATTTGGCAGGTGGATGTTTTTAGAGGTTTCAAATATATCCATAACAGTTTCTCACCCCTTCCTCTTTTAAAAAGGAGGGGTCCCATACAAAAGAGACACAAATTTCACACAGCTCGAGAACCAATCCATCAAATAGAACCGAATTTGGCATGTAAATGTTTAAAGAGGTAACAAATATGTCTATAATGGTTCGTCACCCCTCCCTCTTATGTGAGGGAGGAGTTACAAACAAATGAAACACAAATTTCTGCACATCTCGAGAACTAAACAAATAAATGGAACCAAATTTGTTATGTTGAGGTTTTTGAGAGCAAGAAAAATTTTCGACTCCAGACGCCATTGTTAAATTTAAGATGGAAACATCCGGTTTCTATCCGGAAAATGTCTCCAAATATCATTTAAAAATCCAACATGGCGACTTCCGGTTTCTGAAAAACAGCGGGATATGACCAAATACCACCAAATATGGGTATTTCCGAAATCGTGATGATGTACTGAAACCACAAATTGACCTCCAACATTTTGAGTTTTAAAATGGCGACTTCCGGTGACTGGGAATCTGTCGAAAATGACCAAATACCACCTAATATGGGTGTTTTTTTTTTTAACCAGAATGACGCTCAGAGGCCAGAAATTGTCTCCAAATGCCATTTTGAAATCCAAGATGGCGACTTCCGCTTTCTGAAAAACATCCAAAAATGGCCGATTTCAATCCAATATGAGATGCTTCGATACCAGAATGATACACAGGAGCTGGAATCGACTACAGACACCATTTAGAATTCTAAGATAGTGACTTCCGGTTTCTGGAAAACAGCCGAAAATGACTAAATAACACCTATTATGGGTGTTTCTTGAACCAGAATGACGCTCAGGGGCCAGAAATTGTCTCCAAATGCCATTTTAAAATGCAGGATGGTGATTTCCGGTTTCTGAATAAAAGCCTAAAGTGACCAAATACCACCAAATATGAGTGTTTCTTTAACCAGAATGATGCATGGAGCTAATTGATCTCAGACAACATTTTGTATTGTAAGATGGCAACTTCTGGGAAACAGCCGAATACTACTACATATGAATATTTCCGTAATCGAAATAATGTATAGAAACCAAACATTGACCCTGGACACCATCTTGAATTCGAAGATGACCACTTTCAGTTTCTGGAAAACAACGAAAATAACTGAATACCAACCAATATGAGTATTTTCGGAATAGAGGTGATGTACTAATGGCCAGTCTTCCGCAAAACATGCCCACATGTGCACGCCGTGTAAAAATCCTACGTTTTTGTTGAACGAGCGCGTGATTGCCATCGTAGTTCACCGTTTCTTACTAACATGCCCGAATATGAGATACACATAAACATGTTGAGATGACATGCGTTCTGAACACGATGTTCGAAGATTTGTGCACATAGGTTTTAAAATTTGTGAAACAGAACGGTGCCTGTCGGTGCTAATTTGGCAGGTGCTCTTTTTTCGTTGCATCGTACGTCTCGCCTGGTATGAAGCTATTGGACTGTAAGGAAATCACAGTGTACTATGTCTTCACTGTTTTGGCTGACGTGATACGTTAGCAAGTGGCTGAAGATTCTGTTCCAGTTGCATCGACAAAAACCGCCAAAAATATCCTTTGCGTTGAAGACAAAGAACGATGGAAGGTGATTTTGAGAAGATCGGCGTGCGACCAAACCGAACCAAGCGCCGTTTTTTCAACCCATTCCCGGCGAATTATGCCATATGGCATTACCTGACATTCAAACTTTGATTTAAATTTAACAATTATACTTGAAAATTTGCACTAAGAAACTATTCAGTATGGTTAGAGAAGAGATTGATCTTTAAATTGCAATCCAATTTGAGTCAATTGTACATATAGTTGATGACTAATAAGAGCTTTGAGTTCATTTTTTGTGGTAAAACCAACTTTTCGTTCTCTGCACCGGTGTTGTATATCTTGTTGTTTTAAAACCGCTGACATCTATCACACTGTCAACAATTCAGTTTATGAGACTTGTTATAATGAAATATTTACCAACGTCAATATTTAACAAACGGAAATATTTAACAAACGGAAATTCGATAATTTTTACGCACATTAAACGATTACTTTGGCAAGACACTTTATATCCACAAAACTTTATATATTTGACGGTTTGACCCGAGCGTCAGTGACATTTCTCAGGATGGATTGGTATGATCGAAAAATTTCTGCTACAAGTAGGGCTTCGGAGGATAGCGAAAAATATTTGATCGCATAGATGGTCATCTTCCGTTTTCGTCTCATCAATCTTTCAGAATCTTACAGCTCTTCAAACTTGGGTTAGGTTTTCAGGATATTGGAACAAGCCGGCATTTTGCACGTTTTCAGTTCTTCGAGGAACATTTTTCTGGCCTCTTGAGGTCTCCTCTATTCCCACTACAATTAAGGTGATTAACGAATAGCCAACCACTGTTGCCAACTTTACAGATTTATCTGGAAATGTACAGATTTTCTCGGTTTTTTTCGGAACAGATTCTGTACCGTACAGATTACAGATTTCTAGAAAAAGTACAGATTTTTTAAATGGTTAGAAAAGATTAGAAAAAACTTTTCTACCGATTCTGCAACGACACAATGAATGCGATCTTGCAATCGAATTTACTGACAAATCTTGGTAATTTGCTGCCGAGAATGGCACCACTCGGTTAAAAAACGGTAGCTTTTACGTAGCGTGTCGTAAATCTCGATTTAACCAAACTGAAATGTTCACACAAAATATCCGAAACATCGGCAGTGCTGCTGAATTATGGGTTTCGTTGTTTTTTGGCCGAATTTTCAGGAGATTGAACCGCAATGGCTCGGTAATATGCATAACTGAGGCGAGTCCCATTCTTAAGTGTTCAAAAGTTTTATTGACAATCGAGCTAGTAGGGTAACGGGGGTATTTTGGCCAGCTTTGGGAAGTGTTCGCACAGTACATTAAAAACAAACACAATTTTTCAACATAAATACCTACTCTTTTATACCATTGTTAAAAACTAAGTGTCTATTTTAATATACACCGTTCAACAATGCAATATATTTAAAAATATCCTAGAAATATCAAAATTTCTACAAAGTACTAAAAACATATTTTGGTCCACCAAATTTTTAATTTGGCCCACCTGTATATCTACAGACGTGTATGGAAATAGTTCGGACTAATTATATTTAAGATCATCATCGGTATTTTTAGAGCAAAAATAGTGGGTTTGAGGAGAACATCCTTCTGCTGTGAATTTTTGTGAGTTTTAGGCATCTAAAAAGGAAATGATTTGGCTTATAGCGGTTTGACAAGCATTCTTATCTAATTTCATATCGTTAAATGTGATAAATTAAGAAGTAATTACCTGTAAATTGTCACAAGCTGCTTCTTTGTTCACGTGCAACGGCAGAACGGTAATCAAAGCGATGTCAGAACTTGGCATGGCCAAAATATATTTGCTTCAGAAAGAGGCAAACATATTTCGGCCATGCGTTTAACCACTTTTTCAACTTTTTCCAACATGTTAGAGTATACAAACTGTTTCTATGACATTTTATTGATGTTACTACAACAACGAATTGTTTCAAAAGCATACATATTTGTTACAATAGCTTCCGGACGTTGACTTGTATATTACCATTTCCTCTTGACTTTGGGTTGACTCAGCCATGACTTTGAATATGTATGAACTAATTCCAAAAAAACACTACCTAGAGCCAGTTTTTCGCCGAAAATTATAGTGTAGTATGATTCTTATGTGTGTTATTCAATGTTGCATTCATAATTTTCTAATATTAATTGAGTTTATCAGATAAAATGCGTAAAATGTTACCGGGTGGGCCAAAATATGCATGTGGGCCAAAATACCCCCGTTACCCTAGTTTGGAATTATTATTAACTGAGACAACGCAGTCACAGTTTTCTGTAAACAATTCGCGTTGAAGCTGTTTTTTTTTTCAAAAATATAGAAAATAAAACTTTGCGCCAGTGGTACAGATTTTGATACAGATTTTTCCCGGAAATAGTACAGATGAAAAGATTTTTGCAGCTCCCAGTACAGATGAAAATGTGGCATCACTGTAGCCAACATATTTGTTATCCTGGTGGCTGATGGTTGCAAACCAAGTAGTTGAACCTACGGTTCTGGTCTTCCATAATTCCCCCTTTTGCTGGTCGAATTCCTTGAAGCCAAAAACGACAAACCTGTTCATTTTCTTCTTCAGAAAAGCCACAAAAACGAATTGTGAATTGTCATGAAAAATCTTTGCTTTGTTTATTCCCCAACACTCGCAAGCGCTTATATGGAAATAGCTAAAAATGAGGTATTAAATTGAAATATGACATTTTACCCACCTATTGGCAGCGTACAAAGGGTTTTAGAACGATCTATTTCTTGTTCCAAAAAGTGACAAAATAGACCAAAACGTATACCAGTTTCAAATTTTTTCAATTTAGCTCTGGTATAAAACAAAATTTACACCACCGGTGCAGCAGTGAATTTGAGTTTGTTCCAAAAAAATATAACAAAACAACGATTTGGACCACCGCTGAAGATGCCCTAACGACAGTAAAACAAAAATTCTCTTTAACCACTTGCAGAAAGCATACGAGATGGTCAAACTTTGAATGATATTTACTCGGAATAGTGAGTTTTAGCGCTAGGTTTGGTTTAACTGCACGCCGAACAAATAGAAGAAAAAAACTTGAGCCAAACCAACGGCCTCAACTATAGAGAACAGATGAATCAGAATAATACAGTTTATATACAGCATTTTGCATGCAGTCTTGCAAAAGAAACAAATAAAGGTCACTTGAGAACGTCGTAATAAAACATAGGTAGTACTACAAATCATGATGTTCTACACATCATGCAGTAGCGTAGCTGGGGGGGTGCGGTTGGTGCGGTCCGCACCAGGCCCACCACTCAAAGAGGCCCCAAAATCTTGCGAATACCGAGACGGTCAACATGCCCATCTGAACTCAACCTCATGTATTTGTGCTCGCCACTCTGCGCTCGTGATCCACACGGACAGAGTAAACGTGATACCGATGTTCATTTTTCACATGATTTGTGATTCGACTGACGCCGAAGTTGAATGTTTTCCGATCGCAGAAAACATTTGATGCAACGTGGAAACACGTAACAAAGGAGCGATTTTTTGCGATGCTGAAAACGCTCTCTAGGGTATTTGTTTAGTTATTCATCTCATTTGGCGTTCACGACGAATGCATGGAGTAAACACCAGATTTACACGAAATCGTTGAACAAATAAACAAAATATGATTACATGCTCTCATAGAATCGCTCATCAATAGAAATTTGGTAGACTTAGTTAGTTTTATCCTGAATTTTGTAAAACGAACCATTTTTCAAAACATTCCCATACTCATCTCAAAACCTAAACCACTGCTTAATTATTCATCTAATGACGCCCCCATATTCATCACACAGTTATATAATCACTCTGTTAATGAACGTTGCCGCATACCGTCGTAGTAGGTTAGCTAGGTATTCGCTGTAGTTGTTCACGCGCAAATTGGTAGTCTAGGTATCCACTGTCGTGCTGTCGGTTTATGTCAATCATGTCGGAATTATTCAAATTTAAAACTTGTTTTTGGAAATTTAAGGTGAACATTTTGAAAATTAAAGTAATCTTAGTGTAGTGAGTGATTTTGTTTAGTGATCAATAATTAAAATGTAGTCCGCAAATGATGAAAAAAACTTTGGTTGGCTGCTGAATGAATCCCGTTGTAGCCGTATAAAGCAATGGGTAGATTTCGTTTTCTTGGTTAGATGATCGAAATAAATAAGTTTTTAAGTGTAGATTCCGGACCATAATAACAAATTCAGAGATTTTAGTTTTTGAGGATTCTACTTCATGAGATATCTAAAGTGAACTAATAAGAATATAATAGTTAGAAAATATGTGTTTTTTTCTAGTTTGCAATTGAGTTTTCGTTTTATAACTATAAGCTGAGATGAATAATGGAACAGTTTTCCTATCTGTGTTGCTATGTTTCTAACATTAAACAGAGCGAGGGAAATAATCCGCGTTCACGCATGACTATATAATTTCTGATTCTGCCAATTAAAAAGCACGGAAAGTGAGTATCTGAATAAACCTTATTTTCGATTTTGCGGAAAACGGAATAAATAAGTATAAAAAAACAATTTTTTTGTTTCTCTCAATTCCTTTCATGAGAGAAAAAACTGTCCAGTCATTTTCATTGGGGGCCCACATTTTTGTTACCGCACCAGGCCCACCAAACCATAGCTACGCCACTGACATGATGGTACCTACAAATGATTCGAAATGCAACGCCGCTTGCACAGCCAAAACTTAGAACCTAGCACACTGGATTTTTACTTGCTCAGAAGAAAACATCAGCTAGAACAATGTTCACAAATTTGTGCTAACATACAGCGCGGGAAATGTATGTTTGTATCCAAACATGAGAATCAGAGGTACCGCGGAAACGTGTTTTTCTCGCACACTTTGTTCGACGTGCAACGACGAAGACTGCTAAAGGCAAAAGTCGAGGATGTTGTCATTCCGATAAAACCAATAATTTCAAACGATATAAACAAATCACAAGACATCAATGAATTTGGAATTTTGAAAATTATTAAATTAAGCACAAAAATAGGCGGGACGAAGTTTGCCGTGTCAACTAGTATATATATATATATATATATATATATATATATATATATATATATATATATATATATATATATATATATATATATATATATATATATATATATATATATATATATATATATATATATATATATATATATATATATATATATATATATATATATATATATATATATATATATATATATATATATATATATTCATTTATTTTCAGGATTTTCTTTTTAAAATACATCGACGTTTTGATCAAACAGTATATGAACCCACCGCACCTGATACTCAAGAACTGGAAAAAATATTGACAGAATTTTTCAACGAAGATCCGTCAATTAATACAGCCGTTACAAACCATATGTCATTCATTTAAAAACTTTAAAAAATGGAGATGAGGGATAAGGTACCTATCATCGAAACATTTACTTCAGGACCTTCTAATAGTAAGGATCCAGAAAAGCACTTCGATTTGCTCAGTTATTGGGAAGCTCAAAAAAATTACCAATCCAGAGCTCTACAAAGTTGCAATGATAGTGTTATCCAGTTCAGCAACACAAGTTTCAGTGGAACGCGGGTTCAGTGCTCTTAAGTTAATGCTGACTGGTAAGAAGATGAATTTGTCAGTCGAATCAGTAGCTAATTCGCTGTTACTGAAGCTCAATCTGGACTTGCTGCCTTAAAATAACCCGAACGATAAGCGAGGAAGATGAATTAAAAATTTTCCTTAACTAATAGGAAACAATAAACACTGTTATCCAATTTTTTTTTTCTAATTTTTTTTAATTTTTCTTAAATAAACACTATTATCCAATTTTAACCTATACATGAAAAAATCCCATATATCAAAATTGTTTGGTCGAAACCAAACCAAACCAATTTAGTTTTGTAATTAAATTACTTTATGGTAGTTGAATAAGTTTAAAATAGAAACATAATTTTTTCAACTTTTTAGAGGTGAAAGAGCGACACAAATATTTTTTTTCGTTTATTGAGAGGTGAGTTTGCACATGGGAAAAAAAAATTGATAAAATTAAAAACAAAAAGGGCGATTGAGTGGCTCGTCGCTAACAACTCATACGGTGTGAACGATTTCGGCCTTTTTCATCTGTAACACACAATTGAAATATTTTCATATGCGGAAAGCTGATGGTCATAGTTTCAGGACTCATCAACATCCTTACACAATATTATAATTGATTTCATATTACACATTAATAATATTATATCACATTTTCGCAAAATTTGTGAGTGAGTGATATTTTCCATGCTTGGGATCCGGCACTCGAACTCGGCGCATCGTTCACCAAAACGAACTCTTTTCTCCAATCTCCCAGTGATTTCCCGTGGAAGTGCAGAAGCGTTCTCGGCTTCCAATTAAGTGAGTATCACGTCAACATATTCCTACACACACCTCTCCATTGACCTGTACTTGGATGCGGATGGCGCTTACTTACTTTCCTGGTAGAACCTCCGTCGGGATTTCACCTGCGTCACAATGTTACACCAACGCACTCGGTCTATGGCAGCTTGTCTCCACTTTTCAAGCATCCTACATTTCCGAGATCTTACTCCACGTATCCAACATCCTAGCTCGTTGCGCGCCTCTACGTCGTGTACCGGCCGGATCCGTAACAGACACCATTTTTTCGGAATTATTGTCCGGCATTCTTATAACATGTCCCGCACATTGTACCCTTTTACTGACTTTCTGGATACTGGACTCACTGCGCCAGCTCTTGGGTCATCCTTCATCTTCATGCGCCATCGTCACATAATTCGCCGAAGATGGTCCTAAGCACCTAAGTTGTTCGAAAACTGCAAGTGCTTGCAAGTCCACCGCGAGCATTGTTAATGCCTTGTGCTCGTAGAGAACTACCCTAGAGGGCAGCCGCTTAGAGCGTCCTACCGACAAGGTCCACGTCGTCAACGAAGCAAATGAACTGGCTGGATTTATTGAAGATTGTGCTCGCATGTCAAGCGCCACACGTTTCATAACATCTTCAAGCGCAATATTGAACAGGAGGCAGGAGAGATCGTCACCTTGTCGAAGTCCTTCACGAGTTTCAAACGGGCCTGATACTGCACCCGAAATCTTCACACATCTCTGTGCACCATCCATCGTGGCCTTAATCGGTCTGCATTCTTCTCGTCTAGAATCGTTTGACACTCCTCGTCGAACCAGTCGTTACGTCGATTCGTCTCGACGAATTCAACAACACCTTTCGCCGCGTTGTTAATGGCTGCTTCAACAGTACTCCAGCAGTTCTCCAGAGGGGCTTTAGTAACCAGCATCTTATCCGGCAACGCTGCCTCAAAGCTTAGTGTCTAAGTAGCGTCTTCGGGGAGTTTAGGTCGCTCCAGATTATACCGTAGCGGGCGACGGTAGTGGATGTTGTTGACAACCGAAAGTCTTCGGCGCAATTTGACCAGATAGTGAGATAGTGGTCAAATTCGAAGTTTGCGCCACGATAAGTTTGGACGTTGATAATATCCGAAAAGTGCCTTCCGTAAATTTAAACGTGATCGATTTGTATTTCAGTTTGTTGTGGTGATCTCCAGATGTACCGATATGGAAGGTTATGCTGGCAGTAGGTACTACATATAGCCATGCTCTTGAAGGCCGCGAAGTCCATGATTCGAAGGCTGTTTTCGTTTGTGCGCAGGTGTGTGCTGAAATTTCCAATTATAGGTCTGAATTAAGACCCTCTTCCAGTCTATCTCCGACCACCTCCTTTGTGTGAGCTACACGCATACTACTTTCGGCAAATCAGAGTTACGGTGGAACAAACATACACACGAATACACAAACAAATCTTAAGATTTTTGAATAGTCGGACTGCACTAAAAGCATTAAATCCCTCTTCTTGTTTTCTCATGCGAATACAATTTTACCTAGAAAATACAGATTTCCTGAAGTAACAATTAGTCGTGAAAGTTGAAAAGCGTTTTGCAACATTTTGCAATGCTAGTTATATTTTTATTGCAGTTAGAACCCAATTCGTATAGAATTAACAAGAAAAGCTTATAATTCCGATAGTTTATTCTCTATCCAGTTTGTGTACAGACTTGTTTTCGCATAAACTCCAGGAACATCAGTCTGTCCGCAGCCAATTCCCCATGCAACGATACCTGCGTGATAATATCGATTTACTTCATCTGGCATTGGACAAACCAGTGGTGAACCTCCATCGCCAGTGCACGTGTCAATGTCCTCTTCACCACCAGCACACATAAAAGACCCGTGCAACCTGAAACTTCTTCCGAGGCGCGTCTCTCTTAGGGCTGCCTCGCAATCTTTGTTAGTAACAACCGGCAGTTCAACCTTCTTCAAAATCACTTGATTGGAGACTGAATCGAAGTTTTCCTTGCCCCAACCATTTGCAATACATTGCTCATCACTGTCGAAAGTCAATCCTTGTGGTGGTAAACAGATAAGCTGCACATTTTCATCTGCTTCAAATGGTTTTTCCAAAATCAGCAGAGCAATGTCGTTAAACAAAAATTGCGAATTATAATATTCATGAACAATGGCTTGAGTTATATCACGTTCCTGAAATGGAAAAATGTATCAAAAATTGTTTTTAATTCCTTCGTTATGTGAGGTTCAATGTAAATTATTACACTAAGTACAGCTTCTACTAACCTGATATGGTAGCACCTCATTTGTAGTTCTCATATCCCACTCTCCAGCACGGACTATAAGTTTCTCGTTTAGTCGATCATTTACGCAATGAGCAGCAGTTAGGACTACGTGCGGATAGATCAATGAACCGCCACAAAAATATTGCAAATCGTCAGTAAGTTCAGTTTCTTGGTAAAACAACGCCACTATCCACGGAAATTCGCCAAATTGTGATTCTCTATCAGTTGACACTACGCGGAATCCAACTCCATCCATCTGGCGTTTCCCACATTTTTCAAATTCCGAAGGATTTGGTTCATCATCCCTTGATCTTGTGTTATTAAAATCTTGCTGTACTGGCCGAGTAATATTGGAAATAACCTTATCTTTGTCACAGCATACCTCTAAATAATGATTGCAGTCGGTCTGGTTATTGGCATCGTCTCCAATCCTAAAAGTGTTATTTCAGGTACGAGAATAATGTAACAATGTCATATCTTACCGCACGTTAAAAATTCCGATTCCGCCAAAGTCGCTGTTACGACACTTCGCCAAAGGTACGCACTCTCCATCGCACTATAACAGGGGAATTCTCCGTAGAATGCGATCGTTCGAAGAAAATTTGTTCAAACTGACCTGACTGTACACTGATTTGATGAAATGTTGACTTGCTGCCAATAACAAAACTAGTACTGTAAATTGTAACCACTGTTCCATGCTGACTCTCTGTGTGATACTGGAGAGATACTCGTGATAGGAGTGAATATATATAGCTAATTGAACTTTAGTTGTGATGAGAATGAAGTTATATTCTTCAGAATTAAAGTTTCTGACGCTTTGAGTATCATCTAATTATTTATTGATATATTTTCGTAGAATAATTTGGACTAAAAGAGTTTCATATAAAGTAACTTAAATGTAAAACGTTGGCCGATTGCAAACATAACAAATTTTCTTGCACACTGATACGTAACATAGTGGGCTTATCAGTCTAGTAGTGGGAAACCCAGAGCTCAAATTGTACTGGATGCAAATCTTTAAGTCAGCGTCCGTTCTCGACCTTGGAATATATTTTCGACACAGGGCTACACGTAAAATTAATATATTGAAATATTTGAAATTTGATTTTCACTGTTCCAAGATTGTTGAATTAATAAAAGATCGATTTTAAACTATGAATTGATGTTATAGAGCTAACAGTAACCAGTTTCAAAGTGCGCCCAATTGAAGCTGGTGGAACTTGATGGATACCTTTCACTCTTTAATCGTCAATATTTTTGTCCTTCTTCTGCAACATATACATATACAGACTAGACTATACAATACTGTGTTCTACGATATTCCTGTTGATTTTATGGCACGATGTTCTCACAAATCAGTCGTTATAACGGTCAATAGGATAGTAGCACAAGTGCCACAATTGCCTGTAAAGTAACAGTTGAATGCAAATACTGTGAACAAAAGCAGTGTCTTCGGCAAAGTTGTAGATAGTAATTTCAACCTTTAAAAAATCATAAGGGTTGTATGCAGCCATGACCGCAAGGTTGACGTAGCACTACATAAGGTTGTTTGTTACATTATTTGCATTGAATATGTTTAAAATTTTGTGCCAAAGAAAAAAATGTAGCGCACCGAAATTCAGTTTGCAGTGTGTTGTCAAAATACGGCAACTTTTCATTAGAGGAAGTGCCGTCTAATGTATCTAAAACTGATGCTGCCGCTACCGCACAAAGGCAACTTTTACTGAAGGAACGCCGCTGCATCAGCTGGCCCTGCCACTATCGATGCTGATACCCGCTGCAACTACTATTGCTATCCGTTGCCATAGCTGCTGCTGCTATACGCTGTAATACTGCTGCTAAGTAAGCACTGTCGCGTCTTGAAATGTCCTACACATTAGACGTGTTTTTGGTTGCTTGTGAACTGGTCTTCGAATGCCTATAGCTCCAAAGTTTGTGTTTATTCAGTGCGTCTTTTAAAGGCAACTTGAAAGTTATTTCACATCAGTCTTTATCCAGACTACCTACTTTAAAATTTAACATTCGTTTCACCTGAAATGACAGGGCGAAAAAATGAACCGCGCATCACTACGAGAAGAAAGAGAGAGCATTCTCTCTCGGACAGTTCGAATGTCTGCAGTGAAAACCTTTTTGATAGTTTACCCAAGCAAGAAGCCGGTGAAATGAAAGTGATTACTAATGAAACAATACAAAATGTCATTCTTTTTAAAAAGAAAACTACTTCTATTGTGGTAACTATTTCTTCTGAATCAAATATTTTCAAAAAGAAGCTTTCAACGTTTGTTTCTGACGTTAAAGTTATCTATCAAATTGGCCATAGAGGCGAATACCGCTTAGTTATAAGCCGACTCAATAAAGGGTCGTGACCGTCTTGTTCAGTATTTATCTGACGAGATGAACAATTTTTTCACCTACGACACAAAGAACGCCAAACCGTTCAAGGTTGTCTTGAAAGGTTTCACCAACGATCAAACTGTTGATGAGATCAAAATTTCTTTGACAAAATTACTTGGCATAGCCCCTACCCAAGTAATTCTTATGAAACAAAAACAATTAGGTGAAAACAGTCAGAAAACTGGAGTTTCCTATGTGAACTATTCAATACATTTTAACCGCAGTGCGGTTAACAACTAAAAATTCTTTGAAGAAACCCAAATTAATCCACCTAGCGGTCAGACTCAG